>NC_090444.1:1686914612-1687228043 GCF_031143425.1 Pleurodeles waltl | reverse complement strand
CCCTTGACATTTAAGTGACAAACCCTCCACCCTCCCAGCCCAGGAAGACCCATTCAAAATGCAGATGTATGCAAGTGAGGCTGAGTATCCTGTGTTTGGGGTGTGTCTGAGTGAATGCACAAGGGAGCTGTCAACTAAACCTAGCCAAGCGTGGATTGGAAGGCACAGAAGGATTTAAGTGTAGAGAAATGTTCACTTTCTAAAAGTAGCATTTCTAAAATATTAATATAAAATCCAACTTCATCAGTCAGTAGGATTTTGTATTGCCATTCTGGCCATTCTAAATATGACCTTCCTACTCCTTTCAGATCAGCAGCTGCCACTCAAACAATGTATGAGGGCAGCCCCAATGTTAGCCTATGAAGGGAGCAGGCCTTCACAGCAGTGTAAAGGCGACTTTAGGGGTTTTACACTGCTGGGACATGTAAACTACACAGGTACATGTCCTGCCTTTTGCCTATACAGCACCCTGCCCTATGGGTTACCTAGGGCATGTCTTAGGGGTGTCCTATGTGTAGAAAAAGGTTTTTTTTGGCTTGGCAAGTACTTTTAAATGTCAAGTCGAATTGGCAGTGAAACTACACACACAGGCCTTGCAATGGCATGCCTGAGACAAGGTTAAGGAGCTACTTAAGTGGGTGGCACAACCAGTGCTGCATGCCCACTAGAAGCATTTAATCTACAGGCCCTGTGCACATATATTGCACTCTACTAGGGACTTATAAGTAAATTAAATAGTCCAATTGGGTATGATCCAATGTCACCATGTTTTAAGGAGAGAGCATATGCACTGTAGCAGTGATTAGCAGTGGTAAAGTGCACAGAGTCCGAAAGCTAGCAAAAATGAGGTCAGAAAAAGAGGAGGAAGACAAAAAGTCTGGGGATAACCCTGCAGAAAGGCCATTTCCAACAGTGCCCCTTTATCTCACTCGCAGGTTTCCGCTTTCTTCCTTTCTCACTGTTTTCCCATGTCTCTCTACATCATCCTTTCCCTCTTGACTGTTTTTCACTTTCTTGATCTGGGTCAAAGTTTGATGATGAAAAAAATAAATCTCTCTCCTCAAAAATGAGTACCGATGCTGCCCCCACCTCCACCCCATGCAACCAAAGGCTCAAATTACACACTGCCTCCCAGTAATGTCCAGATGTAAAATGGTCCAGAGTGTAAAACTGCTTGAGAATTGAAAATTTTAATTGTTTAACACACTGAGGTCAAGCCCTTGGCATAGAATAGGTTAATTCTTCTCTGCCTAGTCAATCTACTATGTAGCCCACACAAACACAATGATAGTTCAGCATCCCTTCAAATATGTCCCCCCTCCTCTTCCCTTTGGGATTTAAAAAGGAGACCGTGGTTTTTGTAACATCAGTGTATTTGTGAGAGCTGTTGTGTCACATTAAGATTAGTCCTGTACATATCCTGAAGCTATAATGAGATGAGATATCATGTGACTGCTGGCTGACTCTGTGCGCATAATGCTGTTTTATCCCTCCATATTCTCCTGTCGAGTGCTTTCCTTAATCCTCAGTATGCAGGGCCGCCAGCTGTTTTTCGCTCAGAAGCTAAAACGTCTTCTATGAATGGAATGTGCATTTTATTATTTTTCGATACAGCACCTGTCTCTTAGCTGTCGAAGCACCCGTCTGGTTTAGGCAGAACGAGCTCACTGATGGATTTAATGACAATGAAATCAGTCATTTAATGGTAGACTTGCTTTAAACGTGCCATGTATTTGTTTATGGTAAATTCTGAGCTCGGATGCGCGTGCACATCTCACCCTGATCTTCCAGCATGCAGAGGGTGCATTTTTTTATCTAGTCAGCAAATGATGCTGCAGAAGAGGGATGTCGTGTCATTCATATATAAACACGCTCATTGTACACCTGCAGTAAGGCATCTAGCCAGCAGGTGTTACTTTGCCAGCCTCCTCATGAATATTCAAAGATGAGATGTGGGCTCAGGCGATACAACTGACTGCGGAGATGTAAGCGGAGTGCAGTTGGCATGAGAAATGTCATCTTTGCTTTTGACCTTGATATTTAACCCCTTCGCTGCCAGGCCTTTTCCCCCTCCTGTGCCAGGCTTTTTTTGGCTTTTTGGGGCAGTTCACACTTAGGCCCTCATAACTTTTTGTCCACATAAGCTATCCACGCCAAATGTGCGTCCTTTTTTTCCAAAATCCTAGGAATTCTAAAGGTACCCAGACTTTGTGGGTTCCCCTGAAGGAGGCCAAGAAAGGGGCTGCAGAAGAAGGCTTGTGGTTTTTTAACTGAAAATGGCATCAACAAAGTGTTTGCAGTGCTAAAATCACCAGCTTCCCAGCTTCGGGAACTGGCAGACTTGAATCAGATAACCCAATTTTTTAACACAATTTTGGCATTTTACTGGGACATACCCCATTTTTATGATTTTTTGTGCTTTCAGCCTCCTTCCAGTCAGTGACAGAAATGGGCATGAAACCAATGCTGGATCCCAGACACCTAAACATTTCTGAAAAGTAGACAAAATTCTGAATTCAGCAAGGGGTAATTTGTGTAGATCCTACAAGGGTTTCCTACAGAAAATAACAATTGAAAAAAAAAAATATTGAAATTGAGGTTAAAAAAACCCAGCAATTTTTCTCTACGTTTTACTCTGTAACTTTTTCCTGCAATGTCAGATTTTTGAAAGCAATATACCGTTACGTCTGCTGGACTCTTCTGGTTGCGGGGATATTTAGGGCTTGAAGGTTCATCAAGAACCCTAGGTACCCAGAGGCAATAAATGAGCTGCACCCTGCAGTGGGTTTTCATTCTATACCGGGTATACTGCAATTCATTTACTGAAATATAAAGAGTGAAAAATAGCTATCAAGAAAACCTTTGTATTTCCAGAATGGGCATAAGATAAAGGTGTTGATGAGCAGTGGTTATTTGCACATCTCTGAATTCCGGGGTGCCCATACTAGCATGTGAATTACAGGGCATTTCTCAAATAGACGTCTTTTTTACACACTCTCTTATATTTGGAAGGAAAAAATGTAAACACTTGTTTTGCTATTCTATGTTCCCCCAAGTCTCCCAATAAAAATGATACCTCAATTGTGTGGGTAGGCCTAGCGCCCGCTACAGGAAATGCCCCAAAAACAACATGGACACATCCCATTTTTTGACAGAAAACAGAGGTGTTTTTTGCAAAGTGCCTACCTGTAGATTTTGGCCTCCAGGTCAGCCGGCACCTAGGGAAAACCAAGATGCAGTGACTTGTGGGGCTCTGACCAGGTTCTGTTACCCAGAATCCTTTGCAAACCTCAAAATTTGGCTGAAAAAACACGTTTTCCTCACATTTCGGTGACAGAAAGTTCTGGGATCTGAGAAGAGCCACAAATTTCCTTCCAACCAGCGTTCCCCCAAGTCTCCCGATAAAAATGATACCTCACTTGTGTGGGTAGGCCTAGCGCCCGCGACAGGAAATGCCCCAAAACACAACGTGGACACATCCAATTTTTTGACAGAAAACAGAGGTGTTTTTTGCAAAGTGCCTACCTGTAGATTTTTGCCTCTAGCTCAGCCGGCACCTAGGGAAACCTACCAAACCTGTGCATTTTTTAAAACTAGAGACCTAGGGGAATCAAAGATGGGGAGACTTGTGGGTCTCTGAACAAGTTCTGTTACCCAGAATCCTTTGCAAACCTCAAAATTTGGCTAAAAAAACACATTTTCCTCACATTTCGGTGACAGAAAGTTCTGGAATCTGAGAGGAACCACAAATTTCCTTCCACCCAGCGTTCCCCCAAGTCTCCCGATAAAAATGATACCTCACTTGTGTGGGTAGGCCTAGCGCCCGTGACAGGAAATGCCCCAAAACACAACGTGGACACATCACATTTTTGGACAGAAAACAAAGGTGTTTTTTGCAAAGTGCCTACCTGTAGATTTTGTCCTCTAGCTCAGCTGGCACCTAGGGAAACCTACCAAACCTGTGCATTTTTTTAAACTAGAGACCTAGGGCCATGCAAGATGGGGTGACTTGTGGGGCTCTGACCAGGTTCTGTTACCCAGAATCCTTTGCAAACCTCACAATTTGGCTAAAAAATACATTTCCCTCACATTTTGGTTACAGAAATTTCTGGAATCTGAGAGGAGTCTCAAATTTCCTTCCACCCAGCGTTCCCCCAAGTCTCCGGATAAAAATGATACCTCACTTGTGTGGGTAGGCCTAGCGGCCCAAGAAAGGAAATGGCCCAAAACACAACGTGGACACATCACATTTTTTCACAGAAAACAGAGGTGTTTTTTACAAAGTGCCGAAATGGCCTCAAATAAATATGCCCCCCAACCCCCCCCCGGGGAGCGAACCTTGCAGATTGACTTAAAATCGACCGATCTGCCCCCAAGGGGGGCAGAAATGGTCTAAATACAATTTGCCCCCCAGGGGAGTGACCCTTGCCTAATGAGTCGCTCCCCATCTCTAAAAAAACAAACCAAAAAAAATAAAAAACACACAAATTGTTTTAGCCCTGGAGCCTAGAGGTTTCTGACCCCTTTGGGGGCAGATCGGCCTAATAAGAATAGGCCGATCTGCCCCCAGGGGGGGCAGAAATGGCCTAAAATAAATTCCCCCCCCCCCGCAACCCCAATCCCCCCCCCCTCCGGGAGCGACCCTTGCCTACGGGGTCGCTCCCCTTGCATGACATTGGCGCAAAAATAAATCCCCGGTGCCTAGTGGTTTCTGCCCCCTTGGGGGCAGATTGACCTAAAATCGGACGATCTGCCCCCAAGGGGGGCAGAAATGGTCTAAATACAATTTGCCCCCCAGGGGAGCGACCCTTGCCTAATGGGTCGCTCCCCATCTCTAAAAAAACAAAAAAAAAAAAAACCACACAAAACAAATTAACCCTGGCGCCTAGAGGTTTCTGCCCCCTCTTGGGTCAGATCGGCCTAATAACAATAGGCCGATCTGCCCCCAGGGGGGACAGAAATGGCCTAAAATAAATTTAACCCCCCCCTGGAGCGACCCTTGCCTACGGGGTCGCTCCCCTTGCGTGACATTGCCGCAGAAAAAAAATCCCCGGTGCCTAGTAGTTTCTGCCCCCCTTGGGGGCAGATTGTCCTAAAATCGGCCGATCTGCCCCCAAGGGGGCAGAAATGGTCTAAATACAATTTGGCCCCCAGGGGAGCGACCCTTGCCTAATGGGTCGCTCCCCATCTCTAAAAAAACAAACAAACAAAAAAAAAACACAACATTTTTTTTTTGCCCTGGCGCCTAGAGGTTTCTGCCCCCTCTGGGGGCAGATCGGCCTAATAACAATAGGCCGATCTGCCCCCAGGGGGGACAGAAATGGACTAAAAATAATTTGCCCCCCCATCCCACTAAGCCCCCCCGGGAGTGACCCTTGCCTACGGGGTCGCTCCCCATCTCTAAAAAACACAAAAAAAAATTAGCCCTGGCGCCTAGTGGTTAATAACCATAGGCCGATCTGCCCCCGGGGGCCAGAAATGGCCTAAAATAAATTTGTCCCCCCCCAAATCCCCCGGGAGCAACCCTTGTCTATGGGGCCTAAGGGCACGCCCTTGCGTGACATTGGCGCAAAAAAAAAGGTCCCCGGTGCCTAGTGGTTTCTTCCCGCTTTGGGGGCAGATTGACCTAAAATCGGCCGATCTGCCCCCAAAGGCGACAGAAATGGCCTAAATACAATTTGCCTCTCCAGGGGAGCGACCCTTGCCTAAGGGATCGCTCACCATCTGTAAAACAAAAAAAACAAAAAAAAGCCCCGGTGCCTAGTGGCTTCTGTCCCCCTTGGGGGCAGATCGGCCTAATTAAAATAGGCTGATCTGCCCCCCAAGGGGGCAGAAATGGCCTAAAATAAATTTGCCTCCCAGGGGAACGACCCTTGCCTAAGGGGTCGCTCCCCGTACGTGAAACTCACGAAGAAAAAAAAACTCCCTGGCGTCTAGTGGTTTCTGTCCCCCTTGGGGGAAGATTGGCCTCATAAAAATAGGCCAATCTGCCCCCAAGGGGGGGCAGAAATGGCCTAAATGTAATTTGCCCCCTAATGGAGCGACCCTTGCCTAAGGGGTCGCTCCCCACCTCTAAAAAAAAATTAAAAAATGATCCCTGGTGCCTAGAGGTTTCTGCCCCCAGGGGCGGCAGAAAAGGCCTTCAAAAACAAACCCCCCCCCTGGGAACGACCCTTGCCCAAGGGGTCGCTCCCTTATGCCAATTTCTGTTTTCACAAGAAATCCCTGGTGTCTGGTGGGCGTTTCAAAAGCCGGATTACTTTACAATCCGGCTTTTGAAATGCTGAGAGAGACTTCAAAGGGAAGGAAATGCATTTCCTTCCCTTTAAAGCCTCTCAGGGCCTCCTCCACGTGATCGGAAGAGAAATGGTTTGCATTTCTCTTCCGAGCGTGCTGGAATCTGAGCTTGCAGCGCGAAGGAGGAGGCCTTCGTTGACAATCAGCGCGCAATGCGCGCTGATGTCACGGGGGTGGGGTCATCGGGGGTGGAAGGGGAAGGGATTCCCCTTCCATCCACGACCAGGGTGTTTGGGTGGGGGGCTGATAGGGGGAGCGCTAGCAGGACGAGGTGATCTCGTCCAAGGCACCCGGGAACCGATGCCTTGGACGAGATCATCTCGTCCAAGGCACAGAACCGGTTAATAGACCAGGGTGCATAACATGCCTAGAATTTTTTTTTTTTTTGTGTGGCAGTAGAGGAAATGTTGTTATGATTTTAGGTACGAGGAGACTGGCACTACATAGCAGATTAGAAAGGAGAATGGTGTCATTTCTTGAGGAAGGCAGCTTTGCCAAAACACGCTTTGAAGAAAAGGCCCCAGATAATTTTTAGGGAAACTCCAACCAGAGAAAAACAGTGAAGAAATTATCAAACAATTTTGAGGGATGCTCTAACTTAGAACAAAACAGTATGGTGTAAACAAAATATGAACATGACATTGTATTAAATATAATATTGAGTGTAATACCAAGGTTGTGCAATATGTCTATATACAAATTTCATGATATTACACATAAATGTTTTTAAGGGTATGGGGATGTTATGGTAAGAAGGGTGTTTGAATGTTTGTATGTGGAGCTTGAATGGATTCTTTAGAACGTTTTATATACTATGCACATGTGATATCTAAAATATAAAGCAGTTCAATAAAAACAATATAAACTGTTCAGTTATGCTGTGGATGGAAACTAGAGTGGGTTTGCCAGGCTCTGGTTGTTAAGTGGTGGTGGTATGCAGACTTTGTGCAAATTATGCATCCCCCTCTGCCACAAAATAGGCTGGTGCGCCAAATAGTTCTATCTCCAGGAGCAGGCATGTTTTACATGTGTCCATAGGCACCTCCTCCTCCTTCAATACTTGGTGCGACTGAGGTCCCCCATTTACCACTCACGGGCCCACCCGAGCACAATCACAGAAGCCACACCATTGTGCAAGGCCCCCAGGTCTCCAATGTCGCTGATGTACCTCAGCCGCCTTTCAGGGGCAGGGGACAATGTTGTGCAACTTACGGCTACATCTGCCGTTGCCACACACACCAGCTGTCCGAACTTCCATCCCACACCTCTGCTCCCTCTGCCCAGTCACTCCTTACCAGGTCAAAAACACAGCTTCACGTCTGCCTCGCGATTGGGCCCAAGGACAGGTCTGGGGTCCCAGAGCAGACGCAGCTCTTGGTCCACTAGGCAGACACCAGCTATGCAGAGAGGGATCTCCAACTGCTCCTGCACGATATGCTGCTGATTCGGTCCATTCCGCGGCACAGGATGAAGAACTGTAGTGGTTTGTTGTGTCAGGTGCTGCCATCTTGGGTGCTGTGTCTCGGTGTGTAGTCTCAGGGCCTGAACGAGGATCTCTGGTCGGGGGGGGGCTTAATGGATGCCAGTTTCCCCCCGCTGTAATGCATTCAACTAGAGGGTTTCATAGCATGAGTTGAAGGGGCCTGCAGTGCAGAACCTGGTACAGGGTTCTGGCGGATGGTGAAGTTGGGCCGGGAACTCCTTTGCTTGCGTGCTGCTCCATCGGCATCAGGCCACACCCCGACACCAGAACATTTGCCATCCCTCCCTCTGAGGGAAAAAGGAGGCCAGTGCTGAGGCACACACTGGGCAGTCTCCAGAGCCCTCTAATCCAGTATGTATGCCCCACAATGATTACCTTTGCAAGGTTTTTGCAGAGAGAAAAACAGTTGAAGGCCTAGCGTACAACCAGATACAGTCAATGATACACAAGAAAACTATAAGTACTGCAAAACATGAAAAAGGTTGGTGCACATCTGGATTGCTGCTGCCAGCCCCGGATGGTATAATGCTCACCTCTGCATTCTAGTAGACCAACACACCACCCCGCCACCTTGAGCCCACAGTGCCTGCTTGTGCCAGATGAATGGAAATATTGCCATGAAATGATCCACAGGCTGTCAGAGGAGTCCCTTCAACCGATGCACTGGGTGCCCTACACCTTGGCAGTAGATGAGCCAGTGGGGGAGAGCTAAGCAAAATATGGAGCCTATCTGGCTCAATGGGGCATCAGCAAGCAGGGATGAACAAGCACATTGGTAGATGCATGGAAAGAGAGAGAGAGCATTATGGCAGAGAACAGAGCAGGGAAAAAGTGGTGTCTAGGCAGGCAGACTCATTGAAACTTTTCAATATCATGGTCCTGACGCGCCACTTGTACAAGGCTCCATGTCACCATAGCAACACAGCTTACAAGCAGCACCACATTTAAGGCCCAGAGCCAGGACTAAATCGCACAGGCTTTGATTGATGGCACAAGGATCAGCTTCAGATACAGTACACCCCTCGAAAATCATACGCTTTGGAGACTGGTTAGTTAGCATTAGGCAGTAAATAACATGACTCTACATGCGCAGTCTAAAAACACGTGTTATTACATAAGCACGGTTTAAGATACATTTTTGAGGCTATCCAATGTCACCTGCTTTTTCTCGAGTCTTGGGCTTCATTTCTGGACCCCCGGCTACCTCTGCTGCCCCAAGTGGTACTGCATGTAAATACTTTGCCACTTGACCAACAGAGCATTCCCTGGGGATGAAGAATACCCCACTCACAATGAGTGAATGTTACCACAAGCAACAGAGACACATCTGGCAGTCGCATACCCACTACACCATTCAAGCAATCAAGATCGTACCATGCTAGACTGCAGCTGAAAGCAAACCACAGTGGGAAAAACAACGATATTCTGAGAAGTCCCTCCACCATGCACCACTACCCTTCGGACTCCCCTTAAGAACTTTGTTCTTTCTGAGATGTGGCTGCAGCCCGAGGTTCACCAGTCCACGAGGAGTCATTCCGTGTGTAGCAAGGGGATGAAGAGGATGAACCAACATATGCCACTATTTAAAAAGCCCCTCAACCAGGTGCCCTCTGATGACATCACTACACTCCCTGCGAGAGGCACCACCACTGCCTGCATCCAGCTTGCCCTTGGCCAGTGACAGGGTGTTGGTGATAATCTGCTGTTTACCTGAAGTGTTCGGCCAAGGTGAGAGTGGGAAGTATTTAGAAGTGGTCAGGTATTGAGGTGGTCACTATGGCCCTCATTACGATCTCGGCGGGAAACCTGCCAAGATCGGCGCTGACGGTCAACAGAAGACTGCCAGCGCGCAGGACCCCCCCACCGGCCACATAATAAACATACAGCTGGGCAAGTGGGCGGAAAAAGTGTTTCTGCTAGCCGGCCCAGCTGGAAGCAGGGCCTGAACATTGACGCGGGCTCCAAATGGAGCCGGCAGTAATGTAGCAGTGAGGCGGGTGCAGCAGCACCCATCGCGCATTTTGCTGCCCGTAAATCGGGCAGTGAAATGCGCAAGGGGGCTGTGCATGGGGGCCCCTGCACTGCCCATGCCAAGTGCATGGGTAGTGCAGGGGCCCCCGGGGGGGCCCAGAGTCACTCATTCTGCCAGCCTTTCCCTGGCGGTGTAAACCAACAGGGAAAGGATGGTGGAATCAGACTCATTATCCGGCGGACAGCGCTGCTTGCAGAGCTGCCCTGTCGGATCAGAAACGCCGCCACAGCCAGGCTGCCTGGTGGCGGGAGCCTGGCGGTGGTGGTGTTTCATCCGTGGCTGTTCTGCCACGTTCATTATATGGCGGTCTGGACCGCCATGCCATTGGCAGAATTTATCGCCACCACTGCCATGTTAGTAATGACCACCTATGTGATGCAATGTTGCCTGAAAATATGGGAGTTCAGTCCTTTGAAGATGGTTGTTAGGGTTGAAATCTAAAGGATCTGGCCTGGAATAATTCTTTAGAACCTAAAACAGCAGGAGAATGCCTGGCATCTCACTTTCTTTTTCCCACATTTACGGATTACTGTATGGCATTGTTGCTATGTGTCATGTATGCTCTACTGGAGGTCCTAATAATGGTCTCAAGATACAGTAAGGTTCTGATCTGATCCCCTTTTAGATGATGCAGCCATTCCTGAATGTGATGAAGGTGGGCACTGGGAGTCAGTGGACCACTGGCGGTCACCGAGAGTAAGATCTCAGATGAAGAATTTTTCTCCACAAAGGAGGATTTTCATTGAAGTCACATGGAGCTCTGTAACACTGGTGAGTCACGTTTTGCCTGAGTCATGATGGGATAAGACCACAGCATGGATGGTGGGCCTCAAAACTCATTCCAGCAGGAAGGTCTTCACTCTGGAAAGCAGGACCAACTGATGTCAAACAGTCTCTGTCTTCCTTGTTCTGTTTTTCACATCCATCCTTCATAGATGACACCCAAATATTAGTCCCATTCCTCTCTTTCACTTACTCCTACTTTCTTTAAAATAAAATCTGTTAGTACCATAGAAGCTGAAGGAAAGGCAGCACTGTAAAAGACTATGGCCCTCATTATGACATTGGTGATAAATCCTGCTTACTGCCACGGTGACGGCCGGCAACATACCGCTGCAGTGGCGAATATCCGTTCCTCATATTTTGACAAACACACACGCTAGTTCTACAGAATACAACCACATACACAAATCTGCCAGCCCAAAGGTCAGTGCTAAAGTGGGGGAACCAATACCGTTACGGCAACAGAACAACGCCCACCACATTATGACCCACGAATCACCACGGCAGATATTCAGTGGCAGTAAACCATTGGCGGTACATACCGCCACGCTCAGAGTAGACACCCACATACAAAACAACACTACATTGGCCAATACTAATAACACACACCTGACACTCATACACATACCACTCCCACCCACTCACAGCACCATAAAACACACACCCACATTACCCACAACCCTTTACAAGCAACAATTACTCCCAGGAGATTGACACAAACAGCACAGAGACAACAAGACACACACACCACATACACCCATATATCCCTCACGCATCCCACATCACACACCCCACCACATTAATCCACACACTCTCACCAACACACACCAGACAACACCCATGTCCCCACAAAGGCACCCCCATTTCACTGATGAGGAGTCAAGGGTCATGGTGGAGGAAATAGTCAGGGTAGAGCCACAGCTGTTTGGAGCACAGGTACATTAAATATCCATTGCCAGGAAGAAGGAGCTATGGCGGAGGAACGTGGACAGGGTGAACGCCGTGGGACAGCATCCAAGAATAAGGGACGACATCAGGAAGAGGTGGAACGACCTATGGGGGAAGGTACGTTCCGTGGCAGCAAGGCACCAGCTCACCATCCAGAGGACTGGCGGTAGACCCCCACATCCTCCCCCATAGCTCACAGCATGGGAGGAGCAAGTCTTGTCAATACTGCATTTGGAGGGACTGGCTGGAGTAGCCAGAGGACTGGACACTGGTAAGTCAACATTTACCACTTATCACCCCCATACCTGCATGCCATCTCACACCCTCACCCTCACTCCCATCACTCCAGTCACACATATGACTAACCCTAATGCCAGTCCCTGCATGCCATACCCATGCATGGACAGCCCTTCCAGCCCTGCATGGAAACCCATCACTAAAGCATGCACAGCATAGGAAAACTACCAATCCCACAATACATCACCATACACAAACAAAGGTGGCAAGCCAACAGCAACGATAGAGGGGAAGCCAAGGACTCATGAAGCATAATACATCACTTACATCCCCACAGGGGCCCTAGCCAATGTCAGCAGATAGGAGGTGCCATGACTATCCAGTCCCCCAACAGAAGATGCCCCCAGTGAGAACAGTAACTTTGGACTTCAGAATTTAGGTCAGCAGCCTGGCCCGTCAGGGACCAATGGACAGTCGGTCACCCAAGTTCACTCACAGTCCACCACAGAGCCTCCCCCCTCAGTATCCAACACCACAGCACCCACCCCGTGTACCCACACCTCTGTCTCCAGGACACGTCAATCAGCAGTGTGCCCACCTGTACAGGGACCCCAGGCTACACCTCGCCCACAAGACAATCAGAGCCCATGGGTCAGTGGGCACACAGTTCAGTGGACAGAGGCACAGGCCAACACGGACAATAGGAGGACCGCTGTGCACCAGGGGGAGGACAGGCCCAGGGAACTGACTCTCCAGGAGGCACTCACTGAGATCCTGGGAGCCTACCAACATTCACAGGACACGATGGGCCAGATCGTTGACAACGTGCAAGAGAACAGGCGGCTGCAAGAGGCACAGTATCAGGGGATCAGGGAGGGTTTGCAGGCCATCAACACCACCTTGATCTCCATAGCAGGGGTGCTGGCAGACATGGCCAACATCATGAGGGAAGCAACAGCACACCAGCTGGCCCCTACCACGAGCCAGTGCATTAACCAGCCCTCCACTTCCGCAGCAGCCAGTGGGCAGGAGCCTCGTCACAAGACCCACAGGCCACCAGCACCCCTCCCCCTGCAGAAGGTGAACCACCCCACAAACGTTCCCTACAACCCAGACAGAAGCCAGAGACACTTGCCAAGACCACCCCCAGGAAATGAGACTCACCTGATTGTCCCCCTTATGCCCCACACTGTCACCTTGTCCACTTTGAACTGCCTTTGCTCCCCTTCCTATGGCCCCTTGGACACTGCACCTGTGCTACAAACAGACTGGATCACTACCCTGGATTTAACTCCATCATCACCCCATTCCATTGCACTTTTCTCTCAATTTCATAGCACTACAATAAACACCCTTGACACAACTTGACTACTAGTATTTTATGTGTTGAAAATGTGCATTTATGGACA
This sequence comes from Pleurodeles waltl, assembly GCF_031143425.1. Lineage (NCBI taxonomy): Eukaryota > Metazoa > Chordata > Amphibia > Caudata > Salamandridae > Pleurodeles > Pleurodeles waltl. Next base: position 1,687,214,854 of record NC_090444.1, on the reverse strand, counting down.
CTGTCTAGTGCAAATGATCTGAACACTGTGAGAGCATAGAAATAATTACCAGTAGCTGTCTGTACCCATCACATTAGTACACATTGTTGTGACAGTTAGTTGAGATGCAATGGAAGTTAATGCTATCATGCTACAGCCACACAGAAAACTTCAATAGTCAGAGGAATGGTCAGTTGCACTGTCTCACCTTTGTGCCATTGGAAGTATTGACGTATAACTGATGTTCTGTTGTCCTCATCCTCTGCTTCTTCATCCTCACTCACCTCAGGGTTCACTGCTGCCACAGGGGCTTCTCCAGTCTCCTCCTCCTGCAGAAAAGGTACATGCCATCTGAGGGCCAGGTTGTACAACATGCACCATGCCACTACTATCTTGCAGACCTTCCAGGGAGAGTAGCACAGGGATCCACCTGTCAGATGGAGGTACCTGAACCTGGCCTTCAGGAGCCCAAAGGTCCTTTCGATGATCCTTCTTAGTTCGCCCATGTGACTCATTATATTATTCCTCAGTCCCTGTCCTGGCATTCCTCACAGGGGTCAGCAGCCACAATAGGTTTGGGTAGCCAGAGTCACCTGCAAGTATTGAGGGACAACATTTAGCCTCACACAATGATTTGGGGATGACAGCTGAAGGCATATATTAACATACAGTGGGTGGGGACCATGGCTCACTTATTAGCCACACTCTGTGCCTCTTTAGTTGGGCCATCACATTTGGGATGCTGCTATTCCTCAGAACAAAGGCATCATGTGCCGATCCAGGATACTTAGCATTGAGGTGGGAGATATACTGGTCCGCCAGGCACACCATTTGCACATTCAGGCCCATATTTATGATTTGTTGCGCTGCATTTGCGTCATTTTTTTATGCAAAAGCGGCGCAAACTTACAAAACCCAATTATATTTTGTAAGTTTACACCACTTTTGCGTCAAAAAATGACACAAATGCGGTGCTAAAAAGTATAAATATGGGCCTCAGTGAGTGGAAACCCTTCCGATTCCAGAACACCTGTTCATTCTAGAGGGGGGTTGGCTAACAGAATATGTGTCCCATCAATGGCATCAACAATATTGGGAATATGTCCCGTTGCATAGAATCCAGCCTCCACAGTGGCCAGATCTTCCACCTGGGGGAAAGCTTTGCAGCTGTACATGTGTTTCACCAGGGCAGACAAAACTCTTGCCAGCACGATTGAGAACATTGGATGTGACATTCCTGCTGCCAAGCCCACTATCACTTGGAAAGAACCAGTTGCCAGGAAATGGAGAACTGGCATCCCAGATTCAGCAATGCAATGCATTTCTGGAGGGCATCCACTGTGGATTGGCGGCCCAACAGAGATCGATTCAGGCTCTGGCCTCTTCTCTGATGGCAACCATTGTCCCTGTTCCTACCGTCCCCGCTCCAACTACCACTTCCCAGTCCCAGTCTCCTCAACCCCAACCCATCCCATGCACCTATACAGACAATCATGCACACAAGACAACACAAGACAACACACAAGATTGGCACAGTCAAACACAGGCACCACACTTCATCCCACAAGCACTCACACAAACACCAGATAGTTGCAGACACAAACACATCCACTGCCACCACTGTCTCCTCCTCCTCCCCCCACCACCCTCACAGTCACGTTTACACTCACACCTGCATGCACTGCATCAACATCCACCAGCAGCATCACCGCACCAAGCAGCACACACACCTCACTAGCAGAAACCTTCACAACATCCATGCACGCGTCCCCTGTGTCCTCTCCCACCCTGTCTGTCCCCCCTCCTAAAGAACATAAAAGCAAGAACTCACACACCCAACAGCCATCCACCTCACATCAGCACACTGCCCATGCACCTGCACCCAAGTCCAGCAGACATTCACCTCTAACAACCACTCCCTCAACCTCCACTCCCATCCCTCTTCCCTCATCCCACCCCACCGTTCCTAAGAAGCTTTTCCTTACCCAACTTGACCTCTTCCCTCCCGCTCCCCCTGTCCTGCCCGTAAGAGCAGGGTCCCAACGATCCAGCCCAGCACCTCAGCCAAACAGTCTACGCGGACAGTGGTGGCACCACCTAGTCACGGTGGCAAGTGTTCTGCTTTCCTGCTCTTATCTCATAACAGAGCTTAGAGAACCTCTCTGAATGCACTTCTGAGTTTAAAGAAGACATTTATTGTTATTATTATTTCACCACGAGGTTCCTGAGAGAAGAAATTAGTAGATTGGCAGCACACGTTCAAAAGTAGTTGCGGCAATGAAAGCAAAATATATCAAAGTACTTCTCAGTTGCAATGTACACAGCAAATACATGTGATTATATTATAGCATAACTTCAAAGCAAAGCATAAAAGTCAAAATTCATCACCGTAGGGCAAGGCTATAGGCCCTATATTCAGCTTAATCTTTCTGGGACCTGCAAGTTGATGGCTCCGGTTCAACTGAGAGAAAGAGATTTTCTACCCAAATGGGAGACAGGCAACTGACGTCTCCGTTCCTGTCTGAAGTCAAAGCAGATTCAATCTAACTAACTCTGCCGTTGTCCAGAGCCATTGTTCCAAAAACGTGCCCCCTCCTCTCAGACTCGGGAAAACTACGCAAGCCTTTGGAGACTGGCCAGATCTCCTAGACCACTCCTCTTCCCAAGGCTGAGCAGAAAGGAAAACACCAAAAGTACTCTCTCTTATCAGCTATAGTCTGGTGTGGAGAACACAGCTTGGTCTATCTTGTGGAAAAACACAGCTTGGAAAAACACAGCTTGGAAAAACACAGCTCATCTGCAATGTCTCAACTGCAATGTCTAACCCCAAATGTCTAAAGCCAATAGGCAGCTAACCTAAATATCAAATGTAATGTCTAATGTCATGTCAAAGCCAATAGGCAGCTAAACTGAATAAAGAATGTAATGGCTTATGCCATGTCAAAGCCAATAGGCAGCTAAACTGAATACAGAATGTAATGTCTAATGCCATGTCAAAGCCAATAGGCAGCTAAACGGAATACAAAATGTAATGGCTAATGCCATGTTAAAGCCAATAGGCAGCTGACCTGAACACAGAATATAATGGCTAACGCCATGTCAAAGCCAATAGGCAGCTAAACTGAACAAAACATATAGGTGGTCATTACAACCCTGGCGGACGGTGTTAAAGCTGCGGAAATACCGCAAACAGGTCGGCGGACAAAAAAAGGGAATTATGACCCTGGCGGAAACCGCCAACAAAGACAGCCACTTTAACACTCCGACCGCCACGGTGGTACAGACAAGCAGCGCGGCGGTCACCGCCAACAGACAGGCGGAAGACAATGTACCGCCCACAGTATTACAACCCGCCAATCCGCCACCTTTTCTGGGGCGGATTCACCGTGGATAAAAACACGGCGGAAACAGCTTTTGCTATGGGAAAACGCTCACCTGAACACATCCCACGAGGAACGAGGACTCAATGGACCCGGAACTCCAAATACTCCCTGCCCTTGTGTTCCTGCTCCTCTACGACCAACAGCTACGTAGGCGCAGAAGACAACAGTGAGTACTGCACCTACGACACGGGGGTGGCGGGAGGCAAAAGTTAGGGACACACACACCAAACACCCCCACCCCCACCCTCGCATATTACAACATACACACCAATGCATTCACAAAAAACCACAGTAACAACCCACAATCCCCCAGGAAGAATAAAAAGACAATGCGAAATTTGGTCAAACATTGTAATGTGGCAATATACATGTCATACAAAAATATACAGATATATATTTGAAAATCAGTCATAATTATATACAATACGAGAAGTAGTGCAGATATGTACATAACAATGTCCGTGCACCAACAGTCCAAAAATGCATGGGCTAGGCCCACAAAGGATACCTGACCACAATCGGAGAGAACACTGCCGGGGCATCAGATAGAAATACTACAGGCACCTCAGAGGGAAGGGAAGGGGGGCACCTCAGCCGGATGAGTGCAAAGCCAGATCCACGACGGTGCACCATGCCCATTGATGTATCCTGGGGAGTGCAAAGCCACAGTCTCACAAGTCTCTACAGTGGCTGGGTTGCCCACTGTGCCATCCTGGGGAGTGCAAAGCCACAGTCTCTCAAGTCTCTACAGTGGCTGGGTTGCCCACTGTGCCATCCTGGGGAGTGCAAAGCCACAGTCTCTTAAGTCTATACAGTGGGTGGTTTGCCCACTGTTACATCCTGGGGAGTGCAAAGCCACAGTCTCTCAAGTAGATGCAGGTCTCCACTGGTACTGGGGGGGACTGGTGCCCGGACTGGATGAGTCTCCCCGTGAAAGTGCCTGTCCTGTCACTGTCCCAGCTGCACATGGGATAAGGATGCCTGATGTGGCGTCCATGTATTCCTACCCGGTGCATGCCCTGTTCAGCGGTGCTTTGCCATGGCGGTCTTTGCCCTGTTCAGCGGTGCTTTGCCATGGCGGTCTTTGCCCTGTTCAGCGGTGCTTTGCCATGGCGGTTAAGGACTGTTCAGCGGTGCTTTGACATGGCGGTTCTTATACGGACATTGGTGTGTGGCATGAAGTTCTCTACACTGGGCATTGGTGTGTGGCATGACGTTCTCTACACTGGGCATTGGTGTGTGGCTTGACGTTCCATCATTGGCCAGCGGGGCTGTGGCAGCCGGGGCCCTCAAGGGCACTGACTCCGGCGGTGTCGGTGGTCTCAGGACCAGTGACGATACTTGGGCCCTCCTGGGCTGTGACTCTGGCGGTGGTCTCAGGACCAGTGACGATACTTGGGCCCTCCTGGGCTGTGACTCTGGCGGTGGTCTCAGGACCAGTGACGATACTTGGGCCCTCCTGGGCTGTGACTCCGGCGGTGGTCTCAGGACCAGTGACGATACTTGGGCCCTCCTGGGCTGTGACTCCGGCGGTGGTCTCCTGACCAGTGACGATACTTGGGCCCTCCTGGGCTGTGACTCCGGCGGTGGTCTCAGGACCAGTGACGATACTTGGGCCCTCCTGGGCTGTGACTCCGGCGGTGGTCTCCGGACCAGTGACGATACTTGGGCCCTCCTGGGCTGTGACTCTGGCAGTGGTCTCAGGACCAGTGACGATACTTGGGCCCTCCTGGGCTGTGACTCCGGCGGTTGTCTCCTGAGCAGTGACAATACTTGGGCCCTCCTGGGCTGTGACTCCGGCGGTGGTCTCCTGACCAGTGACGATACTTGGGCCCTCCTGGGCTGTGACACCGGCAGAGGTCTCCTGACCAGTGACAATACTTGGGCCCTACAGGGCAATGACTCTGGCGGTGGTCTCTGGACCAGTGACGATACTTGGGCCCTCCTGGGCTGTGACTCCGGCGGTGGTCTCCTGACCAGTGACAATACTTGGGCCCTCCTGGGCTGTGACTCCGGCGGTGGTCTCCTGACGAGTGATGATACTTGGGCCCTCCTGGGCAATGACTCTGGCGGTGGACTCTGGATTGGTGACGATTCTTGGGACCTCCTGGGCAATGACTCTGGTGGTGGTCTCTGGACCAGTGACGATACTTGGGCCCTCCTGGGCTGTGACTCCGGCGGTGGTCTCCTGACCAGTGACGATACTTGGGCCCTCCTGGGCTATGACTCTGGCAGTGGTCTCTGGACCAGTGACGACGGTGCTAGCGGTTGTGTCTCAACCGCCGGAAATGATGGCGCACTTCTCCGCCGTGACACTCACAACCGGCTGGGCAGACTTCCTCTGGCCCTCCCCCACATTTGGTGGAGTCACAGCTGACTCTCCAATCCCCTTGGAACCCATGTCAGTTGTTTTCCCACCAGGAGTCTTAACACGGTCCCGTCGTCCACTCTCCAATTTTAGAGCCTTTACAGGGGGTGGGTTACCAGTGCCTTGGCTCCGGGTCATACTGCCTGCCCTCGTGGCCGGTGCACTCCACAAACCTTGAACAGGCACCACTGGTATTGGAGGCTTTTTGGCTGAGGCGCTACGACGGGACTGATGAATTGGAGGGGGGGGGGGCAAAAAGGTAAACTTTACAGAGGGACAGTTACTGACGAACACTGGGATGGGTAGCTGGAGGGGGTCTGGGAGTGGAGGAAGAGGAGGCGGTTGTAGGAGGTGTCACTTTAGCTGTTTTGGGTGCAGGTGCAGGTACTGGAGGCTGTCGTGAGGTGGATGGGTGTTCGGTGAGTGATTGCCGGCGTTTGTGTACTTTGGGAGGGGGCGTCACAGACACACTGGAAGAGGACACAGGGGACGTGTAAATGGGAGTGGAGGTGGTGAGTGCAGGTGAGCGGGGTGTGGTGCTGGGTCTCCTTGTGCGATTCATGGTGCCTGTAGATGTGGTGCATGCAGGTGTGTGTGTGTAGACGACACTGGGAGCGAGGAGGGAGAAGAGGAGGAGGGGGACACAGTGGAGGCAGTGGATGTTGCTGTGTCTGTACGTGGGTGAGGCTTGCGTGAGTGCCTGTGGTGTGTGTGGTGCCTATGTTTGCTTGAGCTACCTGTGTGTGTTGATTTGTGTGCATGCTGGTCTGTAGGTGTGCTTGGGATGGGCTGGGGTACAGGAGATTGGGTCTGGGTGGAGGAGGTTGGAGGGGGGAGGCTGGACACAGGGACAATGGCTGCCATCAGTGCAGAGGCCAGAGATTGCAGGGTTCGCTGAAGGACAGCCTGACCAGAATGAATGCCCTCCAGGAATGCATTACCGTGTTGCAACTCTCGTTCTACACCCTGGATGGCATTCACAATGGTAGACTGCCCAACAGTGAGTGACCTGAGGAGGTCAATGGCCTCCTCACTGAGGGCAGCAGGGGTGACTGGAGCAGGGCCTGAGATGCCTGGGGCGAAGGTGATGCCCACCCTCCTGGGTGAGCGGGCACAGGGCGAACGCTGAGGGGCTGCTGGGAGGGCGGCGCTGGTAGGGGAGGTGGCGGCTGTACCTGTAGAGGTGGGGGGCACAGATGGTGCCACCACCACAAGGGAGCCCCCATCGGCGAACCAGTCCGTGTCGCTGCTTGGTGATCCGGTGGCCGACGTGAAGCTCTCCTTGCCCTCCGTCCCACTGGTGCATTCAGAGTCCGTGGTGTGGCCCTCCATGGCCATGTGGGATGCAGCTCCCTCGTGCTCCGGTGCCACTGTACCTCCGCCTGTGGATGCTGATATACAAAAGGACAGGGAGAGCAGAAAAAGGGGGGGAGACAGAAGAAAGAGAGTTTTAGTGCATGGATTACCGCTACCGTTGGCGGACAGGACAGATGCAGCAGCCCCCTGCATTACGCCGTGCTCCTGCCCTCTGCACATGCAATTTCTGGGATATGGCCTACACGGCTATGGTGGACATCTGCGCACATGGATGCCACAGGGACAACTGTACCTCGACTTGGCACTCTGCTGAGGTGGGGTAGAGTGCCAAATGGCCTACATTATGGAGGGGCCTTGCCTACCTAACTCGCCCTGGCCTAGGGACACCCACAGCCCACCTCCCCCACCCAGACACCTCCACTGCACGCAAAGTCAGCATAATTAGGTTGTACTCACCTCTTTGTGTTTGCTGTGATGCCCTCAAGCGCCCATCCAACTCCGGGTAGGCCACCGCCAGGATCCGGAAAATCAGGGGGGTCATGGTGCGACGGGCACCCCTCCCACGTTGGGAGGCCATCCCCAGCTGAGCCTCTGCCGTCTTCTTGCTGCAGCGGCGAATGTCCTCCCATCTCTTACGGCAGTGGATGCCCCGTCTCTGGTGGGCCCCCAGGGTCCGGACGTCCTTGGCGATGGCACGCCAAATGTCCCTTTTCTGGTGGGCGCTGACTTATATAACATGCACAGGGGAAGAGGAACAGTCATTACCAACTGCACCGTCGTTGTGAGTGGCCCCCTCCCTACTCTGGCCATGTGGACCATTCATTCCCATGCATTGTTGTTCTTTTCACTCTGCCCCCTTCCCTCTTCCACCCAGCCCTCTCCACCCAGGCATAGGCCATACAACGTGCTCCCTGTGTACTAACCTGTTGATCTGGAGGACCGTAGAGTAGCATGTACTGGGGGAGGACCCCGTCTACCAGTTTCTCCAACTCCTGTGCAGTGAAGGCAGGGGCCCTTTCCCCAGACGCAGCAACCATCGTCGCTTCCAGACCGAGGTCACAGCAGCACTTGCAGTGTAGGTCCTCTCCTGTCGAAGGTCAGGTATCTAGTGATTGAACAGATAGAAAATGGTGGTGACGTCCGCGGCGGTGACGTCCGCGGCGGTGCACATCATCACCGTCGGCGCACCTGTTCATTGGCTCCTGGGACCCATAGGGTCCAATGTTAACCAATGCAGCAATGTACCGACGGCTGGTGGACCTGTTGACGATGGAAGAGCGACATGTCATCGTCACCTACCGGTTTGACCGTGCCACAATCCAGGAACTGTGTACCCAGTTGGAGCCAGACCTGATGTCACCAATCCGCTATCCGACTGGAATCCCCCCTGACGCGCAGGTGCTGTCAGTGCTCCATTTCCTTGCAAGTGGGTCATTTCAAACAACAGTGGCCATGGCATCAGGGATGTCCCAGCCATGTTTTCCAACGTCTTGTCCAGAGTGTTGTCTGCCCTACTGAAACACGTAAGGAGATACATCATTTTCCCTGAGGTGGAGGATTTGCCTACAGTGAAAGGTGACTTCTATGCCCTTGGACATATCCCCAACGTCATAGGTGCCATTGATGGGACCCATGTAGCTCTGGTCCCCCCCAACAGGAGTGAACAGGTGTACAGGAACAGGAAGAGTTATCATTCGATGAATGTCCAGATGGTCTGTTTGGCAGACCAGTACATCTCGCAGGTAAATGCTATGTTCCCTGGCTCAGTGCATGACGCCTACATCCCTGATATGATGGGTCAACTCCAAAGGCACCGTGTATGGCTATTGGGGGACTCTGGTTACCCCAACCTTTCCTGGCTATTGACCCCATTGAGGAATCCCAGGACCAGGGCAGAGGAACGGTACAATGAGGCCCATGGGCGGACTAGGAGGGGGATCGACCACACCTTCGGCCTCCTGAAGGCCAGGTTCAGGTGCCTCCATATGACAGGTGGATCCCTATTCTACTCACCGAAGAAGGTGTGCGAGATCATCATCGCCTGCTCCATGATCCATAATTTGGCTTTACGACGCCAGGTGCCTTTTCTGCAGGAGGATGATCCAGATGACGGTGTTGTAGCAGCTGTGGAGTCTGTGGATCCTGTGGACAGTGATGAGCATGAAGCTGATGAAGAAGACAACGACAACAGGGAGTCAGTCATACAGCAATACTTCCAGTGAGACACAGGTGAGAACATTTTCTGGTTTCACATTACATTAACTTTCACACGTCTACCTCTGTCATGTTTGTCGATTTCAATCACTATTTGGTGACTGAGTTGTACCTTTCCATTATGGTTTCACAGGTGTGGTTACCAATGTGTCATCTGCTTGCATCCTTCAAGGACTTGTGATGTGTGACATAGGTATGTTCGCCTTACAATGGGAAATGTATTATTACACTGTCATTGATAATACATGTTTAGTAAATCACAGACTGACTCAAGATTGTTTTGTGTTTCAAGGGTGTTTATTGAAGTGCTCAGAAATGTGAGGGGTTTGTAAAAAGAGGATGGGTGATGGCGGAGTAATGTCCATGGCAGGGTCCAGTCTATTAGTCTCACAGGTGCACTGCCCATCTGGGCATAGGAAGTGGAGCTGGGGCAGTTTAAGTATGGCCAGGGTAACAAGGTGGTACAGTGGGAGGAGGACAAACAGGGTGGTCTCATTTCCTGGCGAAGGGTCTTGCCATCTTGCTCTGTCCTGTTCCTGGATCTCAGGGACCGCTTGCATGGTGGTTGTCCGTCTGCAAGAGGTGGGGTGCTGGTGTGGTGGTCCTGTGGCGGGGCGTCCTGTCCACTAGCGCCGGCAGAGGTGGTGGGCAGTTCATCGTCCTGGCTAGTGTCAGGGGCCCCTTGGAGTGCCACGGTGTCCCTCAAGGTCTGCTGTATGTCCTTCAGCACCCCAACGAGGGTGCCCAAGGCGGAGCTGATGGTCCTGAGTTCCTCCCTGAACCCCAAATACTGTTCCTCCTGCAGGCGCAGGGTCTCCTGCAACTTGTCCAGGACCGTCGCCATCGTCTCCTGGGAGTGGTGGTATGCTCCCATGATGGAGGAGAGGGCCTCGTGGAGAGTGGGTTCCCTTGGCCTGTCTGCCCCCTGTCGCACAGCAGCCCTCCCAGTTCCCCTGTGTTCCTGTGCCTCCATCCCCTGGACCGTGTGCCCACTACCACTGCCCCCAGGTCCCTGTTGTTGTTGGCGTGGTGGGTTACCCTGGGTTCCCTGTAGTGGTGGACACACCGCTGATTGACCTGTCCTGGGTACGGAGGTTTGGGCCGCTGGGTGGGTGCTGTGCTGGTGTTACCAGAGGGTGGAAGGTCGGTGTTGGGCTGTGCCTGTGCGAGGGGAACCGACTGTCCCGAGGCCCACGATGGTCCGGGCTGGTCATCAGGATCCAGTAGGGCAGAGCTGCTCTCGTCACTGTGGGCCTCTTCTGGGGGTGGAGTGCTGTTGTCTGGACCCTCTGGTGTGGTGACGGTCTTTCGGGTTCCTGCAGGGGCAGAAGAGCATGATTATTGCATGTTTGTGTGTAATGGTGTGCAATGTTTGTGTGTTTGTGTACCCCAGTGCAAGCATTCCTGTGTGGAGGCTTGTGTGATGATGGTTGGGGGTGTTATGGGTATGTGCAGTGGGCATGCTTTAGTGATGGGTGTCCATGCTTAGTTGTGTCATGCAGGGCTTGGTGTTGGGATGGGTGGTTTGTGTTATGGGTAGATTAGTGAGGATTTGGAGTGATAGGGGAGGGGGTGAGGGTGGGGGTGTGTGATAGCATTCAGGTAGGGTGGGGGATATGATAGTTAAGATTTGACTTACCAGTGTCCCATCCTCCACTGACTCCTCCGAGGCCCTCAGGATGCAAGATGGTCAGGACTTGCTCCTCCCATGTTGTTAGTTGTGGGGGTCCGCCGCCAGTCTGCTGCACCGCGATGTTGTGCCTGGAGACCGTTGAACGCACCTTCCCCCCGTAGGTCGTTCCACCTCTTTCTGATGTCCTCCCTATTTCTTGGGTGCTGTCCCACGGCGTTCACCCTGTCCACTATTCTGCGCCATAACTCCATCTTCCTGGCTATTGATGTGTGCTGTACCTGTGAGCCAAATAGGTGTGGCTCTACCCATACGATTTCCTCCACCATGACCCTGAGCTCCTCCTCAGAGAAGCGGGGGTGTCTTTGGCGTGCCATGAGGTGGTGTATGTGATGTGTGGGGTGGTGTATGTGGTGATGAGTGTGGTGAGTGTAGTGGTGTGTGGTGTTTTGTGTGTGGATGTTGTGTGGGTGATGGTGTTGTGTGCCTCTGTGTGATGGGGTTGTCTGTTCTGTGCTACCTCTCTGGCCTTCATTCGTGATAGATTTTTGGTTGTAGGGGTTTGTGGGTGATGTGGGTGTGTGTTTTATATTGTGTTGGGTGTGTGGGAGTCGTGTTTGTATGCGTGTCAGGTGTGTGTATTTGGAATTGTCCAATGTGGCGGTGTTTTGGAGATGTGTGTGTATTTTGAGCACGGCGGTGTGTATCGCCAATGGAATACCGCGGTTGAAGGACCGCCGCATGGATTCGTGGGTCGTAATAGCATGGGCGTGTTTCTGTTGGCGTGGAGTTGGAGGATTTGTTTCCACCAGTTTATCACTGACCTTTGGTGTGGCGGTGTTGTGTGGGTGTCTGAATTTCGGCGGATTCCAAGATGTGTGTCATAATAGCTGTGGTGGACTAACGCCGCCGCGGCGGTGTATTGGCGGTCTTCTGCACAGCGGTAATCGCCTTTTACCGCCAATGTTGTAATGACCCCCATAATGTGCTACTGGTGAACATTGAGCAACTAATATGCGCAATGGTGAAACACAAAGTCATTGGTCAAACTCAATTAATAGCATCACAGCAAGTCAGTGAAGGATCCCAACTCCACCAGCCAGGAAGATTAAGGATCCCACACCTCCTGCCATGAAGGGGGAGAAGCCCTCAACTTCTGCAAGGAAGGCTGAGGAGCCTTCACATCCTCCCATGAAGGGGGCGAAGCCCCCAACCTCTGCCAGGAAGGGTAAGGATCCAACGCCTCCTGCCATTAAGGGGAAGAAGCCCTCAAATCCAGCGGAGGCTGTCAGGGTGACACCACCACCAACAGTGGTCACGGGGCCCTCACCGCCAGCTGAGGAAGTGCATCCCTCACCTCCAGCAGAGGCTGCCCTGGAGGCACGTCCATGTGCCAACATGGTGCATCCCTCAACTCTAGCAGAAGCTTCCCAGGAGGCACCTCCACCTGCCAACACAGCGCAGCCCTCACCTCCAGCAAAGGCTGTCAGGGTGACACCACCACCGCCATCACCAGTGGTCACGAGGCCCTCACCATCAGCTAAGGAAGTGCATCCCTCACCTCCAGCAGAGGCTGCCCAGGAGGCACCTTCACCTGCTGACACTGTGCAGCCCTCACCTCCAGATGACACAGTGCAGCCATCACCACCAGCGGAAGCCATGTAGGCCACCCTCCAGGGACTGCTGTACAAAGGGCTGCCCCAAGAACCAGTGGGCATGTTCCCCACCTGAGAGACTATGATCTTCCACTCCCCAGCAAAGTGAAATGGGCATGGGTCCCCCTCCAGAACCAGTGGGAAAGTCACCCACTCCAGAGACTGTGGCCTTGCACTCCCCAGCAAAGGGAAAGGGGCATGAAGCCCCCTCCAGAACCAGTGGGCTTGTTCCTGTATTCGGCTGAGGTGCCCCCACCCTCCATCCCCCTGAGGTGCCTGCCCACTTGCAAACTGATGCCCCTGCAGAGTAAAATCCGGATGAAGTCAGGATTCTAGTTGGGCCTTGGCCTGTGCCCTGTGGCCATGTGGGCCCTTAGTACTTTGGACTGGGCATTGGCCCTTTGTGTACATTTGTACGTATCTGTTTTTTGTGCAATTGGTTCATTTGGTAGCTGTTTATATCAATACATTCTCATTACTATATTCTTGTTGTCCTTGCATTATTATGCCGTGTGTCGTGTGCCATTGTTTTTCGTCTGCAGCTGGTTTTGTGTATGGTGTGTGTGAATGGTGTGGGTTGTGCATGTGTTTGTCACTCTCGTTTTCCTCCCTCCCTCCCTTGTGTGCTAGGCGGCTGTACTCACCATCATCGGCATTGGTGTTCCAGGTGGAGCATGACGTAGATGAGCATCGGGAAGACTTGCAGTTCCGGTTCCATGGCAACGTTGTTCTTCCCTGCGTCTCCAATGGTGAATCTCTGCTCTTCTGTGATGTGTTTCCACCGGGCTTTTGATGGCGTTGGTACAGCCCTGGAAATCCTGGTGGATTGCAGGGTCAAAATATGGTGGGCAGTACTTTGTCTTCTGCCTGGCTGTTGTTGGCTACCACTGTGGTCAGAGTTGTTAACGCCCTGGCGGTTGGTGTGGTACGTTGCCTGTCTATGGGAGTTTTCTCTGCCATGGTCATAATTTGACGGTAATTACCCCCAGCCTGTTGGCAGTATTACCGCCACTTTCTCACTCACCGCCAGGGTCATAATGAGGGCCTATTTGGTCTGATTCACAAAGGCATGTACAAATTCCTAAAAGACTACTCATATAGTAATCTTTCACATAATTTAAATGAATTTGTGAATTGGACCTGAAGCAACCAACTCCCCATTAATAAAAGTAGTAAGACAGGTAAGAAATTGGGTTATTAATTGGGTGAATGTGAGTCCACCACAAGGAATAAGTCAATAAACTTGTCAGAGTAGGAAACAGTTTAAATAATTTAAACCTGGGTTCAGCCTCTCGGAAGCTATAGCACAGAGCAGACTGGTTTACATTAGGAAAACATGCTAATTATTTAGCAGTGACAAATGTGATAAAATGTCAAAATACAACACAATAAAAAGTCCAAATCCAATTAGATTAAATTTAGTGAGAAAAAGACACAAAATGGCAACATTTCAATAAGGTGAACTAAAGGTATGACTTTTAAAAGATTTAAGACAAAAGAAAAAGTTAAGTGTGAATCAGTGTTCACTGTTCATGAGTGAGCATGGGTCAGATACATCGAGAAGGTTCGCCCCATTCAAATATTTCACCATCTGACTTACTCTCTAAAATGAAAGTTGAAATCCTCCAGCAGAGCAAGGTTGGCGACTGCATAAGCCTAAATTCTTGCAAAGCTGGATAACTACTGAATGAGATTCCACTAAAGCTGTGGGTTTTGAGGGAAAAGCTCTGAGTAGGACTGTCAGAAATGGGGACTCTGGTTGGCAGTCAGTTTGCACACAGTCCAAGCAGGGTCCCTCACTCTAGTCAGGGCAATGGAGATACCCACTTAAGCTAACCCCTGTTCACCACCTTGGTAGCTTGGCACAAGCAGTCAGGCTTATGTCAAAGGCAATGTGAAAAGTAATGTGTAAAGTATTTGTACCATCACACACAGTGTGTAATACAGTGAAAACACTACAAAATGGACACCACACAAGTTTAGAAAAATAGCCAATATTTATCTAACTCACAGAAGACCAAAATGACAAAACTTCAACATACACAAGTAAAGTTATGAATTTTTTAAATTAAAAAGAGTCTTACTCTGTAGAAATCAATGGATGCCTTGATGTGAAACAAAGTACCTGGTTTGCGTCAAAAATAGAGCCGCACAGGCAAGCGTGCATCGGAAAAGTCAACAATGTGTTGATATCTTATTCGCAAGTGAGGCCGTGCGTTGTTTCCTCTCCGGTCAGGTAGGTGATGCATCGTTTTTTCTCTAATGCAAGAGAGTGATGTGTCAATTTCCAGACAGGCATGGGGTTACGTTGATTTCAGTAGCCGCAAGCGGAAGTAGCATTGTTTCTCCAGCCCCTGATTTCCCAGCCACAATGCAGGTAGTGCGTCATTCTTACAGCTGTGTTGCAGGTGGTGTGTCAAATGTTTCCCTGCACAGCTCCCATGCATGGATTTTGGTCCTGGTTCAACCAGCTTCACCTTTCAAGGGACCAAGGACTGGAGTGGGCACCACATGACAGAGTAGGAGTCTCAGCAAGAGAGTCCCGGTGCTGGCAGAGGAAGTCTTTGATGGCCCTAAGACTTCAAAACAGGAGGCAAGCTCTGTCCAAGCCCTTGGAGACACTTCACACGTAGTATACCACAAAGTACAGTCTTTGTCCTCTTTCAGGCAGAAGCAGCAACTGCAGACCAACCCAACAAAGAACAGTCACATGCAAAGGGACAATACTCTTCCTCCAGTTCTTCAGCTCTTCTCCTTGGCAGAGGTTCCTCTTTAGTACAGAAGTAATCTAAAAGTCTGGGGTTTTGTGTCCACTACTTATACCTCTTTCTGCCCTTGAAGTAAGCAAACTTCAAAGGAAAGTTTCAGTTGTTGACAAGATCCTGGCTTGCCCAGGCCTGACCCTTGGCACACACCAGGGCATTGCAGGTGTAAGTGTCAGCTCTTCCATCCCCACTCTAGCCCAGTAGACTCATCAGAATATGCAGGCTACTCCCTGGCTCCCTTGTGTCATTGTCTAGAGGGAATTCACAACAGCACAATTGTCAGTCTGACCCAGACGTGGAATGCACAGAATGGTTAAACAAGAAAATGCTCATATTCTAAAAGTGGCATTTTCAAACTGCCAATCTAAAAACCAACTTTACCAAAAGATGTATTTTCAAATTGTGAGTTCAAAGACCCCAAATTCCACATCTCTATCCGCTCCCAATTGGAAACTGCACTTAAAAGATATTTAAAGGCAGTCCCCATGTTAACCTAGGGGAGGGATAAGCCTTGCAATAGTGAAAAACGAATTTGGCAGTACTTCACAATCAGGACATGTAAAACACACCAGTACGTGTCCTACCTCTTAAATACACTGCATCCTGCCCATGGGGCTACCTAGGGCCTACCTTAGGGGTGACTTACATGTAGTAAAAAAAGGTTTGGGCCTGGCAAGTGGGTACACTTGCCAGTTCAAATTAGAAGTAAAAAACTGCACGCACAGACACTGCTGCAGTGGCAGGTCTGAGACATGTTTAGAAGGCTACTCATGTGGGTGGCACAATCAGTTCTGCAGGCCCAATAGTAGAATTCGATTTACAGGCCATGGGCACCTCTAGTGCTCTTTACTAGCGACTTACTGGTAAATCAAATATGCCAATCATGGAAAAGCCAATTGCAGATACAGTTTAAACAGAGATCACTTGCACTTTAGCACTGGTCAGCAGTGGTAAAGTGCCCAGAGTACCAAAACCAGCAAAAACAAAGTCCAGCATAAAGTCAAAACATAGGAAGCAGAGGCAAAAAAGCAGGGGAAACCACGCCAAGGATGCCAGGTCTAATAGGGACAAATTCAGATTTATCAGCCTCCGAAGTGTACACTTCTCACATTTGCTCAGTCAAGATTTCTACCTTCAGACTTAGGGCCTGATTTAGATCTTGGCAGAATCCCACTGTCATTTTTCCTTCAGCTAATCCATCCACTGACTAGGTGGTCTGCCCGCTCTATTTATATGCTGGCTTGCCCATAGACAAAAGTCCATTGGTGAATTGCTGTCACGTCATAATTTTCCACCCGCATCGACAGCACCATAGGCAAAAGTGGATGGTGGCAGGGCCACAGGCAGTTTTAACACCGGGCCATTCAAGATGTGCCTTCCTGCTGACATAATTGTGGCGGCCAAACCTCCACACCTGAGCTGGCGGAATTGAAGGCATATAAGGTTGAAACTTACCTTTGTTCTAATTTTCACTTTTCTTTCCACCATGAACCCAATCAAACAAGTCATACCTTTGCTGCTGCTACTGAACCAGTATGACAATCGGCCCCGTTATCCCCAGAATTGAAGGTAAGTGACTGTTTTACCTGTTACCATCGGAATTGTCTGTGCACATTAGCTCTGGATTTGGGCATTTTTTAAAATACTTGCAAGCAGTAGTGCAATAATGTCAAATGCATATCTGTGTACTGTGGTAGTTTAAAACATTTAAAGAAACACACCTCTTTATTTTATTTAGATTTACCCACTTGGCCCAAACTTCCTTCATGTGAATGGACACCTACACAAAAAGTCACATTAATCCCAAATTCAAATTGTGTCCATGCAGGTGTGTTTAATTATTTTCCCTAAACTACCAAATGAGATACATACACATTACACATATTCATCACTAATATATGCACTGTACACATATGTCAAAAAGAAAACCTGTATTTGTCACTGCCATAAATAAGATTAAACCTATGTTACTCACATTTTCATTAATTAAACTGGTATCAATAAATTATTATCAATTAAAAGATATTATCAGGACTTTGTGAAAATAAATTGTAATTTATTCAACAAATACACACTTCTCTCAGAATCAATTTAGTTTAAAAAAAAAGATAATTGTCCATAAAATATTTTGCATCACAATTTGGTCCTTGGGCCCAGAACTTGCCCCTTAAGGACAATGCCAAGGCCAACCTCCGCAGTAAGGGACATCTAGTGGGCAGAGCAGGCACCCCAATGATCTTTCTTGGTAGAGGTGGGTTTTGGTTGTTTCTCGGTCAGGGACAGATAAGCAGTGAAAGTGGATGGAGGAGAAGGGGCACAAGAAGTTGGAGAGGAGGGAGTTTGTTAGGTAGAAGGAGTTGAAGTGGGTGTTGTGTGTCTGTCTGCCTGTTTTGCAGGTACATGTTGGTCTGGTGTATGTGGTGTATGTTTGGGTGTGTGTTTCCTTGGGGTGTATGTATTTGCATTTGATGGGTGTTGGTGTGTGTCTACTTTTCTGCGAATGTGTTTATTTGGATGAGCGTGCTTTTGAGGTGGTTGGTGTAGTTGTGGTGTGTGTGCCTGTATGTGTTGTAGACATATGTGTGACTCATTTATGTTTGGATGTGTGTGGTTTTGTAGGTGTTTTGTATTCAGGTAATTGTGAGCATGTGGGTTTTGCATGTAGGTGTGCGTGTTGCTGTGTATGTTTGGATGAGTGTGAAATTGAGTGGAGTGTTGTGGTTGTAGTGCTGGTGGGTGTACTGGTAGTTATGGGTGTAGTGTGGTTGTGGTGGTGGGGCATGTATCTATGGTGGTGGTGGGTGTTGTGAGTGTGGTGGTTGTAGATGTGTGCTGGTGCTTGTGGGTGTGGTGGGAGTGTGGTTGGCCAGGTTTAAGGATGACACAAAGCTCTAGGTTAGGTTTCGGAAGTGATTTATTGAATACTTTTGTGGAGTGAATATTGTGTCTTTTCAGTTTTTCTTGTACTGTTTACTTTATTGCTTCTTTGTCCTTTTCCCTGGATTTTCACCTCTTCCATGGTCTTTTCTTCTCTTTCAGGGCTCCCATGAAGTGCATGTGTGGGGAAGAACAAGAGAAGTAGCAGTAAGTTTCTTTTCTCTTTTTGTCCCTTTTCCTTTTCTACACCTTCTTTTCCTTCCTTCTCTGTCGTATCGTATGTCTCTCTCTCTCTCTCTCTCTTTCTTTCTCTCTCTCTCTGATCCGGTGGTAAACGTTTTATCTCTATTTCTCTCTTTCTGTTGTCTCTTTGCTCTATAGAGTTCTGTGTCTCTTTTCCACTGCTAAGATTTTCCTGCTATGCAGTCTTGTCCTTAGCTTTCTTAGCCTCCACTGTCTCTTTACTGGACCTCTCTTTCTTTTATTGATTCCTTATTCAGACAGCTCCTTCCCCTTACTTTCCTTGCTAAGCTGTTGCCTAGATCGTTTTACTATGAGAACCTTCCTCCAGGTGATGAAACTACTGAGGTGCTTTGTCCTGTAGCCTTATCGTATTCCTGCATGTTCTTTTTGTTGCGGGTAAGCCTTTCCAATGGACCTTAGTCCCTCCTCCCTTATTATGATCCCAACCACCCACTCCCCCTTGCTCTTTATTCCCTGCTCCTCCCATCCTCCCGACCCTCTGGTGCCCATCAGTGGGGTGGTGAAACGCACCTGAGTGTGCCACGCTTCTCCAGAAGCATGACTGGGGTTCCTCGTTACTCCTCCCGGGCTGCCGCGAGGTTCGCTCCACCTCCTGTCTCCTCCTCGTCTTCTTGCTTCGTTCGTGGTCGTGTCCGCTCTCCAACAGCGCCGCTCTCCTCTGCCTCCCGGTTGCACGCCTCTTGTGTCCAGGACGCCGGCTTTTCTTCCCCTCGGGGTTCCGCGGTTCCTCTTCCTGGTCCCACCGTCACGGTCCTCCGGCACAGCTGATTGGTTCCTGCCCCAGGAAGTTCCGGAGCACCTGGGGCAGTGTTGGCCAGTCACATACACTCCCCCCAGCGTGCAGCTGATAGAGACGCTCCGAAGTCGGATAGTGCGATTAAAAGTCAGCATTTGCCATGAGGGAACCCAGGGAATGTCGTATCTGAAAGGACAAAGGCTGGAGTGAGAGGAACCATCGTAGTACACGGGGTTGTATCCTGATGTTGGGCAAGCCAGGTAAGGGGAGCATGATCAGTCATTAAGGTGAAAGTTTGGCCCGCTAAGTAATATCGCAGGGACTCCACCGCCCATTTGATAGCCAAACATTCCTTCTCTAATGTGGGGTAATGTTGTTCCCGTGGAAGTAGTTTCCGACTAATGTATACGACGGGGTGTAGGGTCCCATCATCTTGTTCTTGTGAAAGGATGGCCCAAGGCCTACATCTGAGGCATCGGTTTGCAGGATAAAGGGTTTCTGGAAATCCGGACAACACAACACCGGTCCGGATGTCAAAGTGGTCTTTAGCGTTTCAAAGCTCTGTCCCTCTATATCTGAGAGAGGGGGTGAAGTGTTTGGACATGATTTCCGTAAGAGGTCAGTAAGAGGTCCAGCTATGGTGGAGAATTGGGGTATGAATTGTCTTGAGTATGCTACGAGTCCCAGGAAAGCTCGTACATCTTTCTTTGTGCGGGGAAGGGTGATTTTGGTGATGACCTGTATTTTCTCAACCTGGGGTCTAACTTGCTCTTTTACAAGCAAGCATATATCCCAAATATTTGATCATTGTGTGTCCCAACCTGCATTTCTCAGGATTAGCTGTAAGGTTGGCGTCTCTCAGGGCCTTTAGGATGCTGTCTATGTGGTTCAGGTGGTCTTTCCATGTCATGCTGTATACTACGATATCATCGAGATATGCTGCCGCATATTGATGGTAAGGTCGCAATATCCTGTCTATAAGTCTCTGAAAGGT
The DNA here is from genome assembly GCF_031143425.1 of Pleurodeles waltl. Classification (NCBI taxonomy): domain Eukaryota; kingdom Metazoa; phylum Chordata; class Amphibia; order Caudata; family Salamandridae; genus Pleurodeles; species Pleurodeles waltl. Next base: position 1,687,194,672 of record NC_090444.1, on the reverse strand, counting down.
GGCTGGGGCCCCATGCAAACCAAACGGAAGGACTGTGAAATGGTAAAGACCGGATGGGGTAGCAAATGCGGTCTTTTCTTTATCTTCCGGTTGAAAGGGTATGAGCCAGTACCCTTTCGTTAGGTTTAATGTGGACATATAACGAGCTTTACCCAGACTATCGAGTAGTTCGTCTATGCGAGCATGGGATTTGCGTCAAACAGTGATAGTGCGTTGACGCGTCTGAAGTCAACACAAAAGAGAGTGCTTCCATCGGGCTTTGGTACTAGTACCACAGGGGAACACCATGGACTAGTGGACGGTTCAATGATGCCTGCTTCTAGCATAGTTCTATAATTTTCTTTTTCGCCTCAGGGATACGATAGGGCCGCTGTCTGGCTATACTGTCAGACTTAATACGAATAGCATGCTGTACTAACGATGTTAGTCCCGGATACTTTGAGAACACGTCTCGGTTGTTATTGGCCAGGTTATTGAGTTGTATACGATGGGGTTCTGTAAGCGTGGGGTTTATTTGATGGGGGAGGGTCCTCATTTGGTGGGTCAGCGGGAAGGGAAGTGAGGGGAATCTCATTGTTTGTCTCCTGTATGATATACATGACGGGCTGTTCATTTGTAGGTTCCTGACATTTTTTTAACAGATTGATGTGATATATTTGTTCCCTTCCCGAGCCCTGGGGCATGGTGAGACTATAGGTGGTGGGATTGATCTGTTCTAAGATCTCACATGGGCCCTGCCACCGGGCTAATAGTTTATTGTCACAACTGGGTAAGAGTACTAATGCTTTGTCCCCTACCTTCAGACTTCGATACGCACTTTTAGCATCGCACAACTGTTTTTGTTTGTTTTGTGCTTCTCTTAATGTAGTATGGGCCTCTTCCCATACCGTGTGGAGGTTTTCTCTTAGTTCTCGGGTATATGTTAAGAGGTCTTTAACTTCTTCTTCTGATTCTTCCCATTGCTCGGCCAACATTTCTAAAAGGTTACGGGGCTGTCTCCCATATAACAGTTCAAAGGGGCTATGTCCTGTGGATGTCTGAACATGGGTGCGTATGGCATAGAGCACTAGGGGTAGTTTATTTTCCCAATCTTTTCCTGCTTCGGAAATACTTTTTTGTAGGAGGTATTTAATAGTCTTATTATATCTTTCCACTAGACCGTCTGTCTCGGGATGGTAAACTGAGGTCCTTATTTGTTTAACCCCTAGGGAAGGACATAGGGCCAGATGTAGAAACGAAACATTTTGCGACTTGCAAATAGCGAGTCTTAGCGACTCGCTATTTGCAACTCGCAAAATGTTATGCAGTACGGTGTCTCAGACACCGACTGCGACTCACTATGGGGTCGCAATGACCCACCTCATGAATATTCATGAGGTGGGTCGCAAATTGCGGCCCCATAGCGAGTCAAGGCACTCGCAAACATGGATGCCTGCTGTAGTCAGCAGACCTCCGTGTTCGTGACTGCTTTAAATAAAGCAGTATTTTTTTTTTTAAGTGTAGCCCGTTTTCCTTAAAGGAACACGAGCTGCACTTTAAAAAAAAAACGAAACCTTTAGTTTCGTTTTTTTTTCAGGGCAGGCAGTGGTCCCTTGGACCACTACCTGCCCTGAAAAAAATGTTTGGGGTCCATTCACAAACTGGAAGGGGTCCCATGGGGACCCCTTCCAATTTGCGAGTGGGTTACCATCCACTTCAAGTGGATGGTAACTGCGGTACGCGGTCGCAAATGGTATTGCATCCCACTCAGACTCGCAAATAGGAAGGGAACACCCCTTCCTATTTGCGAGTCGGAAATGCATTTTGCGTGTCAGTCCCGACTCGAAAAATGCATTTCTGCATAGGAAACTCACATTTGAAACTCGCAAACGGCAATTTTTGCCGTTTGCGAGTCGCAAATCGTTTCCTACATCTGGCCCATACTTCTGCCATAAGTCTTGACATAAATGGGGTCCCTTGATCTGTGAGAATTTCTTTAGGAAACCCAACTGGGAAAAAAATTCTATCATTACCTGGGCAAGGGTTTTTGTGTGCATGCTAGGGATTGGTATGGTTTCAGGATAACGAGTCGCGTAATCAACTAACACAAACATATATTGGCGTCCTCTTACCGAAGGAGTTAGGGGCCCTACAAGGTCCATCCCGACTCTAGTAAAAGGGGTTTCTATAATGGGAAGAGGGTGGAGGGGAGCTGGACGGTGCGGCAAGGGATTCAGGAGTTGACATTTTGGGCACTCAGAACAATGTTTCCGGATATCTCCAAACACGCCAGGCCAATCAAACTGCCCCAATACTGCTTCTTCTGTTTTCTCTCTCCCCATATGTCTTCCCCATTATCACCATGGGCTAATTGTAGGACCTGCTGCCTCTGGCTTCGCGGTACCACTAACTGTAATGCTCTTTCCCCAAAGCGGAGGAGTATCTATACAATAAATTGTTTTTTACCAGGAATTTGGGACCTACCACATGTTAGTCCGGGTGTAAGGCTTGGTGCCATGCATGTTTCAGTGTGAGATCTTTGTGTTGACATTGTCGAAAGTCTCCCGTGATTGTGCAGATGATGTCTGGGGGGGTTTTGGGGTCTGAATTTCTGGGATCCCGATAATGTTGATACTCCTGCCATGGCTCTCTTTTTTCCTTTCTACTGAGTTTGACTTGTGGTGTTTTATTCTATTCCTCGCTGTCCCCAAAAGGTTCCTCCTCCCACCATGCATTATTGACCAGCTCTTGTCCTGCTCTTTCCAGGAGAGAGGAAAAGTCCACGTAATCCGTACTGAGGATGAGATGTTCTCCCAGATTAGGAATCACCCCCACCCTTATTGTCTCATCCTCTGCTTTCCAATTAAGGCGTACCCTAGCCACGAGATAGGATCGTTTATCTTCATGTACACATGCTATCAACACCTGACTCTGTGGGTTCCCTTGTCTGGGTAGGACCAAATTCTGTCTGATCACGCTTTGACTGCACCCAGAATCCACGAGAGCCGTCCTTTCTATCTCATTGAGTAGGACTGTTAGAGTATAGGTTGGTCTCTTACCTCCGGACGATAATACTCGTCCTTTCATCAGTCCTATTTCCATCGGCTCTTCCGGATCCTTTTTTAATGGACAGTGTCGAGCAATATGCCCCCATTCTGATCAATGATAACATTGGGGCCCTGTAGATGGATAACTTGGAGCTGCAGAAGTCGTAGGGAGAGACCGATCAGGGCCATGCATGGTCGTAGGTCAATACTCTTGGCGAGGGCTGGTCGGGCCGGAGCAGAAGGGGGATGTCCACCAGGAACATTACAAAAATCAGGTGCCCGGGGATAAGCACAGGCTAGGTCTACAGCAGTCTGGTTAGTTAACCCCGGGTGTTGTCTAACCCAGATCCATGTGTTGGGTGGTAGGGCGTCCAGATATTGTTCAAGGACAATGGTATTGAACATTTCCTCCCTAGTGGTTTCTGTGGGGTGTAACCATTTCCCCGCTGCATGGTGCACCCGGTAATATAAAGTGCAGGAGTTTTCTTGGTGTTGCCACTTTGTCTGTCGAAACTTTGTTCTATAGTTCTCGTTATTCAATCTGATGCGTTCCAGGATAGCCTTCTTCACCTCAGTATAGGGAAGGGTTCCTCTCTTCACTCAGCACAGCCAGTGGGACAGGAGTAGGGGGAAGGTGCCTGCAGCAAAGGAGGTCCCAGCCCTTTTAAGGGTGTGGATTTGGCTAACTGGGGGGAGCAAGAGGCATGGTAGAGATGGAAATCTGAGTGATGGACAAGGATGCAGATGGAACGGGTCCTGTTGTGTCTACCACCACTGGTCACTTGTGGCGGCCTCCAAAGAAGATGTTGAGTTGGTGGCCTCTGTGGCAGTCCCCTCACCCTCTAGGCCACTGTGCCCATCAGCATCCGATGAATGACCAACCAACACGCAGTGGGGGCAGCTACTTCCCCACTTTCTTATCCAATGTCTCCATCACCTGCTGCTTAAGATGCTGAAAAGACACATGCAACATTGTTATTATCTCTGTGCAAATCAAAATGATCACAAGGTTATTTAGCAAAACATTTCCTAATTTCACATTTTCACTTACTCCGAGGCTATAAAACATAGGTATACTTTACCATCTCCACATGCATGTAGGGAACATATTATGGACCCATTTTGATCACAGTTTTGTAAATTACCATCATTAGTCCCATTTCATTTTAGATCATTGCTCTTAAACACTTTAGATTTCTCAAGGATTTGCTTAACACCTCTGAATGGTACAAACTGTATGTTCTGAAAAGTGAAATTATGTCACAACAATGAATATCTAGCAAGATACCTTTGTACCATGTACATTGTCCATCTACAAATGTCCCTATCAATAAGTCCTTTTCTTCAACATTGATTTATCATGGGCATAAAAAAGGACACAAAAATGTTGTTTGTGGTACGTGTAACTGTCACCAATGTATACACATTTCTGTCTATTACAATTAATAATGTTTGCCTACTAAATTCACGTTTTTGAACCAGACTGGCTTATGTGCATATCTGTGAAGGAGTAAGGCTTCATACCAATCCGCAACTGTTAACGTGAACTGACTTGAATTTTGAAGTGAAAACATACTTCTGAAATGTTTTTCTAAGAAATATTACTATTGTTCTCATGTTCCTAGTCATTGTGATCAAATGCTCAGTATTGTTCGGTCATTATACTAACTCATGAATGTGAAGTCAGAAACATATACAGTATCATAAGTGTACTGTATGCTATGTCACCTTACTAGGACCAACATAACCTCATCACAATTGGTATGGAGCATCACAGCTGACAGAATCATTAATTGCGACCTGTTTGGTACAACTGTCCCTCATAACATGGACAAAATTCAGGTACCTCTTTTTCAATAAGCAGGCATGTGTCGCTCAAAACAGTATGTTGGTCGTGATAAGGAATCTATTGACAACCTTTAGCACAAATCAATATACAAAAGAGATAATCATACAACTTGAGCAAAACTTACACCTTCCAAAACTCTTCTTGTGCTTTGGATGTGTGTCAACCTTTATGAGGATGGCAGAAATTATTGCTGTAACAAAAAATAGTTAATTAACAATAAGAACTCAAAAATGACTTATCCCCTTGATGCAACTGTTGGGCTCTCAACTGCCCATCAAGGTTGGGATAGGTCACTCAAAGTATCCGTGGTCATTAGGGGTTCAGGGTGTGGCACACACACTTCCAAATTGGGAGGGCAGGCCGAGCTGGACATCAGATGACTTTTGGGTCCGGCATTGTAGGTCCTCCCACCTCTTGTGGCAATAGATGCTGCGCCACTTGTAGACCCCCAGGGTTCACATCTTCTTGGAGATCGCCTTCCATATCTCCTTTTTCTGATGGCGTTGAATACAAAAAAAGATAGTATAAAATATTTGGAGGTTTTGTTTGTCTGTATTGCTGTAACACAATTTTGTGAAATCTATCACAAACATTTCTAAAAAGTTAGTCCAGATTATTTTCTAAAATGTAATATTTCTTAGGAAATACTAATTTGTAGTGACCTGTTGATTACCCTCATCACTTTTAATGACTTCATTCTACAAATCCAGGCCACAAACATCATCTAGGCCAGGGATCTGAAACAGTTTCTCTAGTTAGAGCTACTTCTGATCAGTACAAGTCTGTGTGAGCTACTGAAGGCTAAACAACTTGCACATTGTTAGCACATACCTCTACGCCCAGCTTCATTGGCTTAATGCATGTTTTTAGAGCCATATACTATTGTTAGAACCACATACTATTACTAAGGGCAGTGAGAGCACGGTGTTTGGTGATGTATGAACAAGTGTGTGTGTAGGAATGGGGCACAGGTGTATGGGTGACTGGGAGATTGGGTCATACGTACTTGCAGCACAGGACATACGTTCCCCACATGTGGCACCATTACATGCACACTAAATACATATACTCATTACTCAGACAATGGGTTAAATTTAAAGTGCCAAAAAAAAAATCTGAAAAGTTCATACCTTAATAATTTTTGTTCCTGCAGTTTACATTTCTCGCATTTCAACATATGACTTCAAATTTAAATTATACTTATGGTACATTTTCTACTGGCCACTGTAAGTAAAGGGCATGCAGTTTGCAAATGGAACAATTTGAATTGTGAGTAAATTAAAATGAAAGTCACCTTATTCATCCAGATAACCTTTCATTTCAATTTACAGAAACAAAAATTGTGTTAAACAACATTTTGCTCCCAGCTAAATCATTGCGGTTGAATACACTCCAATCCCAACACTTCACTTAGGAACTAAATGAAACATTTTAGCCTATGTTAAAAAACAAATCAGTTAGAAATACATTTTCCATTCAAACATGTACCTGTTCCTCTGGGTTGCCATACAGCTGGCTAAACAGAGACAGGAGTTCTGTGGTCAGCAGTTCCAACTCCTCATTTGAGATGTTAGTGGGCCTGTCACCCGCTTTGCTGCCATCATGGCTCCCAGAGCTTGTAACTGCAGCAAAAGTGGAGGAGGTGTTGTTGGTTGCAATGTTAGGAGGCAAGTGAGCTTTTTTCATAACGCCGCTCACATGTTCATGATGTACGCGATCATCAATGGAGACAAACACAGTCATTGGCTTTTGTATATTGCTGTCACACATGCTACCCTATGGCTGTGTCTGTTGTGGAGTTTTACACCCACTACGTGGTCAACTTCTGCCGACGGCTCTTGGATTGCAATTATCCTGATGGCAAGGTCAGACGGCCACCATTTTAGAATATGAACCAGCTTTTTTTAAAATGTTAAGTGCTTTACCACCACTCAAAATAGTGGCTAGAATGTTTACACATGTCAGAATGTGTATATTACTGTTCGCTGATAATTGTTTTTAAGTAAAATGTAATGCATCACTGAGTTTAAATGAGATACAGATGCAGTTTATTTTATACTTCAGTTGAGAAAAAGTAATGCGTAAATACATAAAAAAATTGTATTTTCACATTATTTTAAAAACATATCAGACATGAAAAAATGGTTATTCTAAGTTACAACATCACTAAAAAGTGATTTCTTCAAATATATCATAAAGACATATGGAATTGTACATGGACATGAGATATGTGTTGATTATAAAAGTATTGTTTGCCCATTTAAAGTTATATTTCTCTCTTTTCTTAAATGCCGATATTTGAACCCAGGGAGAGATTGAAGACAACAACCTCAAGTGTTTAGACCATTTCCAGACCTTGCCACCATGGAAGAAAGGGACATTATCAAACAATTCACATTAAATATGCAAACTAGTCTTGATTTATGGCATCAGCTGGAGCCAGATTTTCTGCCTCACAGTAGGAATCTCACATCAATAACACCAATAGTGAAAACCATGGCAGTTCTCTATTTTATGGCCACAGGATCCTGCCAATACACTGTGGCAGTATCAGGAGGCATGTCACAGCCACCTTTCTGTGGTGTGCTACAAGAAGTCCTTTCTTCAGTGTTGAGACACATCAACAGCTTCATCTAGTTCCACAAAATGAGGATTTGGCAAATGTGAAGGAAACTTTTTCTGCTTTTGGTGGAATACCATATGTGATTGGAGCAGTTGATGGCACACATATTGCCTTGGTGCCACCACATGCCAGGGTACAGGTCTACAGCAATTGGAAGAACTGTCAACATCAGGACAGTGCGCGCTCTACGGGCGACTAAAATGAAAAAACCCAGTCTTTATGCAAAGGCATAATTCATGCATTATGTTTATATGCAGTTTGTTAACCTTTTGCATTGCAGATTTTTATCCTTGAAAACCATTATTAATGATGTTTGTAATAACTGTTCATTTGCAAGGTATTGCTGCAGGCTTACCGGGTGTGTCAGGGTGTGGTCCCTTTTTTAGGATCTTCTAGAAGCTTTGCCTGCCCCATGACTGGGTGTGGTCTGGGCTTGACTCTATATAAGGGAGTCAGCCCAGCTCCACGTGCTCACTATTCAGAGGTCCCGGTGCAGAGCAGCAGCAACTTCCTGAGCTCTGGTACCTGAGGCCTACAGTGATGTTTCCAGGACTGCCCTCATTATATTGATGATCCTTTAGCAGGGCGGTAAGGCGGAGGTCGGGCTGGGCCCCCGACCACCGTTTTCAAAGACATTTGAGTTTTTGGGCCTAGTTGTGAAACTCCTTGTGTGCGTGATTGTGTTTTCATGACATTTACATATTCTTGTTTGAATCGGCAATGTGCGCGATTCATTTCCTGGCATTTAACGTTGACATTCAGATCTGCAACAGTATGCGCTATCATTTCATGATATTTGCATTGTGTATTTCGAATCGGCAAGGTGCGCAATTCATTTCCTGACATAAAAACTCCTGAAATTCTGATCGGCAGTGTGCGCGATCATTTCATGACATTAGCATTGTGAAACTTCGAATCAGCAGCAAAGTGCGTGATTCTTTTCTGGCAGTAAACTCTTGATTTGCAGATCGGCTGTGCGCGCAATCTTTTCACAGCTTTGAATTCTTTGGTGTGCAGTGTTTGTTGAGGTGCACACATTTATCCTGACCTTTTGGTTTTCTCGAAGCGCGTAATTCAAAATGCGACATTCTTTGTGCTAATTAAGCTCCTAGTACATTTCCAGTTGTTTTTTCATGGAATGTTCAGATAGCCTTTGTTGTCCTGTAAAAATGCAATGTTTATTCTGAAACCATTTTTGAAGAAGGTTCTTGTATTCTAGACAGTATATGATATTTCCTAAAAAGCTCAAAGGAAACTTTGTATTAACCCATTCTTGATTATTCCAGGTACCTAGATTTCTTGAGGCCTAGTTATAGTCATGTCCTAAGTTATCCATGATTACAGCATAAGAATTCTTAGAACCATAGTCTATTGAAAGTCAATGTGATTATACCTTGACATTGTGTTGTTTAACCTCTTGCTTCCTACAGGTCTCCTTCCCAGCTGTTCCCTACCTAATCCCCTTGTCCCCCACTTGGACTTTCTCAGGCTCTGTGGTATAACTATTGGAGTTTTGGAGCTGTCTTGTGGTGGACATGTTGGGAACATGCGCAGGCCCCGAGGATCTGTTCTCCCTGACAAGAACATCTATTCAATCAATGTGCAAGTTGTCTTCTTACCTGACTTGTACATCACAGATGTGTATGCCTGTTTCCCCAGGGTCAACACATAATTCCTTTGTACTACAGAGCAGCAGCATAGCCCTGCAAATATCACAATTTGGACTTGAGATGGCCTGGCTTGTTAGTAAGTACAATCCACCAAAATTAATATTTACTTAATTTCTACATTAGAATGTACAATGGGATTAGATATGTTTGCTCAATATATTTTTTTATGTCATAGAGGAGACTCAGCTTATCCTAATCGACCATGGTTGTTAGCACCACTGAAGGATTCAACAATGCCAAGGGAAGTCTGCTTCAATGAGGCCCATGGAAGAACACATAGACCAGTGTTGTGCGCTTTTGTGCCCAGACAGGCCAGATTTTGCTGTCTGGGTAAAACTGGTGAAGGCCTCCTCTACTCACCCAATAAGGTGTGCAAAATCACCATGTCCTACTACATGTTGCAGGGTAAATTGCATGGGGGACAAATATGCCAAAATGTTAAGTGCAAGATGACGGAGGCACATAGCTATTACACAATGCATGTTAGCCCTGCAAATCAGGCAGTGGAGAGGGAAAAGAGGCAGGGCATGGGACCCTCTGCACTGCCCATGTCAGGTGCATGGGCTGTGCAGGGGCCTCCAGGGGCACAGCACAACACAACACCAGCAACCTTTGCCTGGGGGTACACCGCCATGCCAAGGCTGGTGGAATTGCTGAAGCAGACCAGGAGGGTAGGGTAGAACATAAAACTGGTCTGGTGTCACAGGACAGCTGGTATCGCCAGAATGTAAACTGTAGTAAACTGCCCAGTGTCAGGCCATTGGCCCAAGGGGCATTCCCCATTTACAACAGTTGCCACTACCACCTGTGATGTTGGTGCTGGTCATTTAGGAAAAGTCAGTTAGGTGCTCATAGACTAAATACACTCGAAATAAGGGTTGAGTATGACTATGTGATCAATCCCCATCAATCCCTATCCAAGTGCAACTCCTGTCAACTGGTCCTGTCCATAGACTCAATAACCATCAGGCACTGTCACATACATAATGATGTACACAGCAGTAAACTCATACTCATGCTGGCCATCCCTGGGTTTACCCCTGTGCCTGTGTCATTTTACCTGCAATGCCACCGTGCAGAATCTTAGGTATCATAGTGCAAAGACGACTGCATTGAGGGGGAGTACAAATGTGTATCGGAAGGCGAACACACCTTCACAGTCACATGAGGAAATGGAACTCTGCCAAGTCCACCAGTGCAATGCAATGTTGCACACATACGCAAACATCAACGTGAGGAACTACCAATGGTAACAAGTGCATTGTCTCCTGGCAGTGCCATGCATGGGGTGGTGCGAGGTGTCAGCACAGCATAGGTGTATGTGAAAAATGAAAGACTGGGACAGGGTCATATTGTCATGTGTGGTGCTGTGGCATCAGCACACCAACACCAATTGTAAGGCCTCACCATGCAAATGGAAGTATAGGGAGGGTTGATGAGGACAAGAAGGTGGCAAGCCAAAATTGGACAGAACCCACACCTAGAAGATGTGACACAGACAATTGCGCAAACTGCCCTTCCCTATATGTGACATGCAGGTAGGGCATAGGGATGAGAGACTGCAAACATTAAGTACAGGAACAATGCATGGGAACCGAAGATGACAATGTCCACCAATAGGAAGTCAGTGACATCACATATCAACTGCCACAACACAGACACACTAATTGTACAATATCTCATTGCGGAGGACGATGGCTCTCCTGTGGATCTGCCTGTCCTGGACTACCCTGATGACCTGGATGACCAGCTGAGAACCATCAGCCAGGAAACCCTCCAAGATGTCCTGGGAAGCCTCCAGACACCACCTCCAGTCACCAGGAGGAAGATCCATGTAGCAGCCATCTCAGAGGCCCCACCTACCACCCCAATAGTACAACCTGGCAGCTCAAACACAGCTGAGGACTCTGATAACACAGGGACCACCTTTGAGAGGACAATAGTGGAAGTCCAGCGGGATCTGGCCAAGGAGGTGCGCGTGGGGATGCAAACTATTGCAGCCAGCCTTGAGGGTATGCGCATGTGCATCAAAACGCCTACTGAACAGACAGCAACCAAACAAGGCACACAATCCCCACTGCATGGAGTCCAACAGTGTGTGAGGGACCTAACCACTGCAGTAAGGGAGTTGACACAACACCTGCCCTCCCAATCTTGCTGCTGCAGACATGACAACAAACCGGACTCCTCCAGGAACATGGCTGCCTAGCACAGGGATGTTGCTGCCATACTCAATAATCAGCAGCTCCTCCTTGCTGCAGTGATGCCATATGTAGTGCCACAGATATCAGCTGCTGGGAATTTGGTGTCCACTTCTCCAACCACTGAAGTGTGTGTGGCCTCCCTCTACCACACCACCACCCCCGTCATGGGCAGAGGAGACAACACACACATCAGAGAATGAAAATGTGAAACAGATCATCTTCACCCGTGGGAGTACCCAGTAGCACCAGCCCATGCCACATGATTTCCCTTTGTCCTGTGCTTGACATCGTGTTAGTGTTGCTACAGTTGGTGACATGCACTCTTCACCTACACGCTGTTAACCTTTCAACTATGGACTGCAATTATCTCTCACTACTCTATTGGCAATGCATGTTCCCCTGCACTGAACAATACTTCACCCTAGCATGTCCAATGACATGTCCCTCAACCCTGGACTTCTGTTGTGTCACAATAGTATGGTTTTCCCTAATGGGTTCACAGACCTAGACAATGTAAATATTGCACTACAGCAATTTTAAATAAACAACACCTACACAATCACTTTGTCTCTGTGTAATATGACACATCTACTTTGCTGTTGATTTGTGATGTGTGTAACATGTCTATAGTCACAGAGTGTCAGTACAAGAGTGCAGAAATATTGTGGTCACATATCTACACACAAGGTACCTACATGGTGAATGTCAATGCTGGCCACATCGCCTACAAGCAAGTCATTGTGTATGTGACATGTATGCCTCACCCACTACATACAGCAGAAATGGCTGTGTAAGAGTGCTCGGGCAATAAAATCAGCTGGGTGTACCAGTGAAACACATTGGTGTGAAATAGTTATACTTGACCTCATCTGAAATTAGCTGTGTTGACATGAATTTCAGGCTGCAGGCAAACGTCCCACAGTTTCCAAAATTCTGGCACAGGACCCAAACAATGACAGCTTAAAAACCGCACCTCCCTGTCCAATACATGGGAAATGTAGTCACCTTGAGTGGTGGGTACATTGGATGGCAGATGCACTGAGAAGTAGATCTGTTGTAGCTGCCAATGTGACAGCTCAGTTGGAAGTGGGAATGAACATGTCAAGAGAGGGATCTGAATGCAGGACTGAATCCCCAGGCCAACAGATCATCGGCACTGTGCACTCATGCGAAGACCCTGAGACCCAAGCAAATGACACATGCAGTAAGGGAGTACCCAAACATTGACACATGCAGGACAACATATACTAACCTAAACATATACTATCTAATCCTAAACAAATATATATATTTTTCATTTTTATCATATTTGCATGATTTTGTTCTTTAGACACAAATGGCCCAACATTAACCCCCACCCACCCACAAACTAACATGTAATAATATGAAAACCCACCCCTAAACCTACTTATCCTATCTAAACAACTACCCTAATCTAACCTATCATTAACCCCCTTAAATCCACAACAAAACATGATAAGGATGAGGAGGAAGGGGACTGAACTAGGGGTGAAGGGAGGCATTGGTTCAGTGGTTAGACCTCTTGATGGCCTTTAGTCTCTTTGTATTGCGGTCCACCTACTTCTTTAGGCTGTCCAGCTTCTTGAGAACCTGTTTCATGTCCCTCTGTAGGTCCTTTATTGCAGACATTTCCATTGCATCAGGGATGGCGGGCTGTGGTGCCGATGTTGAGGGTTCTGTAGGTGGGGTAGATGTGACGGTGGCTCCTGTGGCCCCCTGTGTAGATGTGGTGCTCGGTCTACTCTTTGTGGCCAATGCGGGTCCTCCCTGGCTGAATGCCAGCCATTCCCCAGTGACTCGCTCTTTTCGATAGCGTTGTGCCATCTTGTGGTACCCAGACTCCACATCAAATATGTGTTCCTCTTCTGGAATGCCCTGAGTTCCACAACATCCACGTTGGCAGCATTTTAAATTGAGACAGGCAACCATCAGTGTCATCATTGTGTGATGTATGTGCAGATGATACTCTAAAACTCTGCCTCGATTTGCACACGCACTCCCAATCACATTCCAGATAATACAATGTCCTTGATGAATGTAACGGCAATGCTGCCTACCCATCATGTCATTGACACCAAAGCGATGCACAACAAGAGTTGGAACCAAATTAACTAATCTGTGCATTGATTTAGTGCAATGTGTCACAATGCAAAGGCAGCAACTACTTCACATGGGCCAGGCCCACTAATCTTCATCATCTGAGTCAACTTTAAAGCACACAACTCCAGTAACTAGTAGATGTCATTGGGAGTATGGTGTGCAGTTGCTAATCCTAAGGGGTCAGTGTTGATTGGGACATATGCAAGCCTGAATGAGATGACTGTCATCTACACTGTAACCATCACATCTACCTACAAATGTGTTGTTCTCCTACATCTGTGCCTCAGGGGGGATGGGCATGCAATCCATCGTCACAACTGTCACGGTCAACCATGAAGGCATGTCCACTTATACATGGATTTAGGGAGAGGAACACATGTGAGGAGGGCTGCCACCTACGAAGCAGGTATCCATAGGTCATGCACATCTACATTCATGTGTCCAGGTGTGGACACCCATCAACACCTGATCTGCCAACACAATTCCCTAAACACCCATATTGATGCCAGCACACATCTGACCTTGACCTGCATAGATGCCTATTACATACCACATAAGTGTCACGTAAACAGAGTACAACTTATGGGGCTACATGCTGAGGGACAGTTACCCACCCAGTCCTACATGTACATTACAATTCAGAGATGCACCAATTTGTGTGGAAAACTGGTGCATCACTGTGTTGTGAGAATGATGGTATGACCCAGTGCCAATATACTGACACTGCTGTACTTCCAAGTCACATGTGGGCCTACATGTGGCTACTGATCACCCTATTTGCACGCTGCTGTCTGTTGCGCAGCATATGACTCTCTGCTTGTGAATGGGTAACCCTTGAACAGGACACAATGTCACAATCCAGCCTACTTTGATATCTGATCACGTGCCAGCTCATTATATCTAGCATTGAGTGCAACACACAAGAGTCACTCACACAACAGCCACAATCACTACACGAGACAAATATTATCACTGGATACATCTGGGTCCTGAAATCTAGCCACTTCTCCGATGGTGTAGGGGGCAGGTCCACCTGTAAGACATGGATGGAAATATATGCTCAATGTCATGTCACTGTACATACGAGTGGACAACATATCACAATGTGTAACATTTTACATGAGTGAGCTAGTGATCCTGGATGAAGACAGTACAACAGACATACCACTAGAAACTCACATTGACACTGACACTCCGGTGATTGAGAACCACACATCTGCACACATGCACTGGGCCTAAATCCTACAAACAACCACATGTGGCTAATCCATTTAAGATGGTACTCCATGGCATGATCTGTATTTGAGTGAAAAATCCATGGCACTTCCCTGGTGCACTAAAATAAAAGTGACTCAGGTATTCTCACTTGTGCATCAAGGCACACTGACTAACTGTGTGATGGACATGGGGCTTAATTTTCAGTCTGCAATTATCAAGCGTTCAGTGGTTCATGACTGATGTGGCACAATTGTATGTTGGTAACAAATGCCGCATTGCCAGTGTCCCCTAAGGCAGGTATGCCCCCTTTGCCAACATAATGCCAGGGATCATGTGTGTGTAATGGTGACAATAGCGCTAAACATGGAATGCCCACTTTGCTATCAGGATCCAGTGAAATATGGTTATGCTGCTGGTGTCTTGCCTGATCATCACTGACAGAATGCATGGGCACAGGTGTTGCCAAGGCACCTGAAATGTGTGACTAAGGGCCACATGCACGAAGATCAGGTTTTGTCAGTCTCAAATTGCGAGACTTACCGACTCGCAATTTGCAAGTCACAAAACCTCCTGTACAACACTATCAAATACACTGTTTGTGATTCGCAATGGGTAGCAAATGACCTACCTCATGAATATTCATGAGATAGGTGTCAATTTGCATACCCTTTGGGAATGGTGGCACTCACAGGAATGGTGGTCTGCTGGGTTCAGCAGAACACCATGTCTGTGGCTGCTTTTAAATAAAGCAGTATTTTTTTTTAAATGCATCCCGTTTTCATTAAAGGAAAATATAATGCATTTCAAAAACAAAAATGATAAGTTTTCTTTTCATTTTTTCAGAGCAGTCAGTGGTCCCTGGGACCACTGCCTGCTCCGCAAAAACATTTTTGCATGCATGCACAAAGGGAAAGAGGTCCCATGGGAATCCCTTCCCTTTTGCTAATGGGTTAGCACCAGCTTGAAACTGGTGCTAACTGCGATTGTTTTGTGACGGCATTCATGATCACAAAACAATCATACATCGGACTGCGACTCGCAATTAGGAAGGGAACACCCCTTCCTAAATGCGACTCCCAAACCATTTTTGCGATTCGGTAATGTGATCACTGAATGGCAAAATTTGGTTTGTGCATTGGAAAAAGTTTTTTTCCTGTTGCAAACGGCCCGATTCTGACAATTGGGCCGTTTGCAACTATAAAAAAGAGCTTTGTACATGTGGCCCTAAGTGATAGTCGTACATGACTCAACAAACCTCTGACCTGCATTGTTAACATGTATAGACATGTGGACTCCATCTCAGTACTGGGACACTAACACTTCGTTCTGGTTGCATTCAACCTGGCCACAAATATTGCTTGCAGCATGCCAACACATGTGCTACTGTCACTCAGGACCAGTCTACTGTACACATATGTCAATGTGATACTCACCAACAGGGCCACCGATCACCACACCCAGGTGGTCCAGCAGATCCTGCTCTCTGGCCACCAGGTCAGCCCAGCGATGCTTTAGCTGGTGCTCATTACGGCTGGTATGGTATATCCTCTTCAGGTGGTGGAGCACCTTGCCCCACCACTTCCGCCTTGCCTCTGTCTGATACCCCTGTATCGCCCTGCCACCCATCTCGAGCATCATAAGTAGGAAGTGGCACACCAGCCACATGAAGCACCCAAGCTCCTCCTCCCCCATCTGTGTCAGCCTTGCAGTTCCTGACTTGTCCCTCAATCACAATTTCAAACAGTACATAGTGAAAAAAATTAAATGACAATAAAAGAAACTAAGGGCCAGATGTAGCAAAGTTTTGCGAGTCGCAAATGGCCCGAATCGCTATTTGAGACTGCAAAATCGGAAATGGGATGCAAAAATCCCATTTTCGACTCGCAAAAAGCGATGCGAGCCGTTAGCGACTCGCAAAAATTGCAACCCCATTTTGCGACCCGCAAATAGGAAGTCACAATTTGCGAGTCGCAAACCATATGCAACTGCAACTCGCAAATTGCGACTAGTCGCAAAAAGCCCAGTTTGCATGTCCCATTTACCACTAACTCAGAGCAGGTGGTAACCATTACCAAAGTATAAAAGGAGACCCAGAAGGCATCTGGGTTACTCAAGATGGCAGAGATATACCTGATAGCAGTGAGGAGGAGAGCCCACGCAGCCCAGCAGAGGAGGAGGAGGAGCCAGAGACAGGAGAAGATTTACAGAACAAGGCAGACTCTTTTTCAGCAAACTGAGGAAGAGATATATGACAAATACCGCCTTAGCAGCGCAGCCATACTAGAATTAATTGAATTACTAAAACCACGGCTAGAACGCCAGACTCTGCGCGGCTGCGCCATCCCTACGCATGTGCAAGTGCTATGCTCACTGCACCTCTTGGCCTCAGGGAGCTATCAGGGGGTCATTGCTGTGACAGGTGGGGTATCTCAAAGTGCACTGTCAAGGTTCCTCAGGGCATTCCTAGATGCCATACTCACACACATGTCTCACTTCATATACCTACCCAGGAATGAGGCAGAAATTAACAGCACCAAGCTGGACTTTTACCGGATTGCCAACTTTCCCCATGTCATAGGGTGTGTAGATGGGACACATATTCAAATATGCCCCACTGCAAACCTGGAACATCTGTTCCGCAACAGAAAGTGTACCCACTCACTCAATATTCAGGTTGTTTGTGACGCCCATTATGTCATCACCGACATTGTTGCAAAATTTCCAGGCAGTACCCATAACTCCTACATTTTTAGGCACAGTGGGATACACCAACGCCTGGAACGTGGGGAGTTTGGAGACGGATACCTCCTAGGTAGAGCTGCATACACCTCGTAGACATACACACAGGTCACTGTGCACACCAACCAGGACTTTCTAACAGTGTAATGTTTGTGCCCAACAGGTGACAGTGCATATGCACTACGGCCATGGATAATGCCTCCGTTCTTAACACCCAGCAATGATTCCGAGAGGTGATACAACAGTGCACATAAGAGGACCAGGAACATAATAGAACGCACCTTAGGATTGCTGAAAGCAAGGTTCAGATGCCTCCACCGCAGTGGAGGTGCCCTCCAGTATACCCCCATTACAGCATTCAAAATTGTTGTCGCATGCGCCATCCTGCACAATATTGCCACCCGACGTGGGCTACCTCTCACCCCTGCAGACCCAGATTCAGAGGATGAAGAGCAGGAGCAACCACATCGCCATCATGGGGATCGGAGTATAGCAAATCAAGGCAGACTGAGACAGCAACAGATCGCAACCCAATACTTTGGAAGGTACGTGTCAACTTCAACCATACTCACCTATTGACCAAAAACTCCATTTGTTAAGTGGAACAAAAAAACTATTTAATATGTGCAGAAATTGAACTATTTACAATGACTAACTGTTCATGAAAATCAAAAAGCAAACCATGCATGGGGCACATTGCCGTCATGTGCCCCAACATCAGGGACAGGGTTCAGTCTATGTCCTACGGCGGCCTCTGCCAGCCTGGCTGGTCCCAGGTTGTTCTGCAGTGCTCTGCCTGGTACTCCCACTCCGGAGCACCCTAGTGTCACTGGCAGAGACACTGCTCACTGTGGAGCCCTCTTCGCTGTCCTGGGGGGTGTCCCCTGTGCCCCTGGACAGATGCCTTGCCTCCATTAAATCGATCACATGTGTGATCCGGCCCAGGCCTCTAGCCACATCCCCTGCAAAGTGGCCCATTTCAACTTGGAGGCCAACTGTCCTTCTCGACAGGCCAGTGGTGTTAACTGCCAGTCTGCCAATTGATGTGACCATCCTGTCCAGCCTCTGGAGCAGCTGACGGTCCCTGCGCCGCCCACCCTCGCTCTGTGACAGTAGTCCTGCCACCAGTTCCCTCATGGACAGGTCTAGGTCCCCCGTGTTTGTGCCAATCACGTCCAATTGGGAATGGAGCTGCTGCATGCTGGCCTCATTGCTCCTCACAAAGCGGTACAGCACCCCACTAATTCTCCCTAACATATTGTTCTGCAGGCGCTGACCACGGAGCAGCTGTGCCTCGGTGTTGGTGGTAGATGGACAGCCGGACTCAGCCTGCAGCCCTGCTCTCCTGAACCTGCATCGCCTGCGCAGCGGTGGATGCCCTGTGTGCTCTACTGTGGCACTCCTGGCTGTTGCTGGCGCAGCCTCCTGAACCACTGTTGCAGCAGGTGTTGACATCACGGGGATGGTGTTGGTGGTGCAGGTGGGAGTGGTGGCAGGTCCTGTGCTGTCCTCATGGGGCTGGCTGCTGTGGCTTGTGGTGGTGTCTTGTGGGAGACCTGTGGGACATGGGGAACAGACTGTCAGTGTCTACTATCTGTTGCACACTTCCTAATAAACATTTGCCTATTTACTGCCTACTTGACTACATTGCCCATAATGCATCATTCTGGTGTTTGCTACCCTGAAATGGAGCTATCTTGGTTGTGCATGCCCCTGTGTACATGGTGGGTGGGGGTATGGCATTGATGGGGGTACAGGCATATCACATGGTACTCACCGGTTGATGTAGTGGGCTCAGAGGTGTCCAGATCTCCAAATCCTGTCACTGCCTCCTGCTCCAGGGTCTCCTCCACCCTTTCCTCCAGGGGTGTGGGTGGTGGTACGGATGATGGTCCCCCTCCTGTGCCTCTCATTTCCCGGAGCCTTTCTGCCACCCTCTCCTTGGTCCGGGAGCGGAGGTCATGCCACCTCTTTTTGATCTCATCCACACTCGTGTGGCTCACCCCCAGGGAGTTCACTTTTTCTTGAATCTCCAGCCAGAGTTGTTTTTTGGTTGAGTCTGGCACATTGAGGGCTGCCTTTCCAAAGAGATCATCATAGTGCTGACAGCATTCTACTGTCAGCACCTCCAGCTCCTTCTACGAAAATTTGAGTTTTCTCTTTCTTGGTGTTTCTGCCATTGTAGCTGCTGTTCCTCCTGTTGGCTGTTCAGCAGTTCAAAATGGGTGTGGTCCTCCCTTCTCCCAGGTGTATTAGTAAACTTCCTGGCTGTGATGTCATCATCATGTGCCAGAAAGTGTTTCCAGAGTGTTCTGGAGTGGTTTCTGGAGTGTTCTGCAGCACCTGCAATCAATTTACATGGTACACGCAATTTGCGACACCCACTCGCAAATTGCGAGTCCGTTTTTTGCGCGGTCGCAAACAGCGACCTCGCAGACAGCGGAATCGCTATCTGCGTTGCGACTCCGGGTGCGAGTCGCAAATTGTACACGGACATTGTACCTGCATTCCTATTCGCGACACGCAATTTGCGAGTCGCACATGCTCTCAAATTGTGAGTCGCTAATTTTTTTGTACCTACATCTGTCCCTTACTGCCCAAACTTAAGAAACCAAGCTAACCCAACTAAGCTAACACCCAGAGTACACCCGACAGTACCAATACAATATGAAATACAGTAAACTACACAAAATCACATACACTGGTACAAGTAACAAACAGATTTCACGACAGACACAACAAGAGAGACACCACAAGATACAATATTCGCCTACAACACAACAGCAACACTGAGACACAGCCACACAGTCAACAAATGCACAGCCTGTAAAGTGAAAGTACTCCCACTGTACCATGCCTGTAAACAAGATTTCCTATTACATCACTTCCTGTCTCCTTGTGACACGTTTTACGTCATGCGTGTATTTTTTTGATGCAGAAGATGTTTGCGTGGCTATTTTTGATGCATTACCTACATGTGCAGCAATATACAACACATTACCTGTAGACTTCGATTTCACTGGATATCTGCATGAGGGTGGTGCACGGGTGGAATTCACGCTAAGGGACCATGTATCAGTAGTTTGCGTTTGCAGGTCTTTTTGACACATTAGCGTCAACATTTTTGACTCTATCTGTCATTGTGTGATTTGAGTATATTTACCATGGATGCACCCTGTATCAACAGGCAAAAGGATGGTATGGGCTGCAGTGTGTAATATAGTGTTTGGCCACATGTGGTAGAACATGCAACTTTGTGAGTTGGGTATGTATGATCTGTAACAACAATGTATGTGTTTTTAAAGGAACGGCATGTAATACTTTGGACGTCATGTATATGAATGAATGTGTGTCAAACATGTATCCACATTTGATGACAGTAAGTGATCTACAACAGTCATGGTTGGTGTTTGTTAAATGTGTTGACTCATGATGTGTTTAGTTGCTGGACTTAGAGGACATCACATTTTAGACGCCAAACACAACTCAGGCATTATTGAGGATGGTTGATGAGTGCTATGTAGGATATTTTACCCCTCATATGTCACTAATTGTTGGTTATGAGTTCATGGTGACGTGTGTGGACTACAAAAATGTCTGACATGTGTACATGTTTGGTACGTACTGTGTGAAACACTGTGCCTAAATTCCACCCATCAAATGTTTTGTACACTTCAGTTTGACTCATTGCAATTAGCTATGTTACTTGTGTTGCTGTGGTGGACCTGCTGTCTTAGCTGCATGTGTTCACATATTCTTGAATGTGCATTCCACAGAAGTGTCCAGTCCAAGTGTGTGGGCATGTGTACTCTGTGTCAGGATTGGGCTCCATGGCAGTGGCAGGACTGATTTCCAGGGATGGACTGCGCAGGGCAAGTGTTGCGAACATTGCTTGTCATACCTGGGACAATCATGCTATCCATTGTCACAAAACCTCCTTGCAGACATTGCAAGTGTCACACTTAGTAATGTCAGGGGTCTGTTCTTACATTCCTGTACTTCTGATATTTCACATCCACTGTCTAATATATGGGGCCCTTTTTTACCTTATGATTGGAGATGTCATAGTTGTGTGTAATGTGCTACAGTTGAACATGTTGGCAACATGGATGTGACTCATATGTTGGGGTCCATTGATTGTCTCCTTCATTTTGTTATGTGTGTGATGGTTGCTTTACAATCATATGCATCACATGTGATACTGCATCAGAAGTAGTCAGATTTCTATTTGTGACATGCTCCCTGAAGTATTGCTCACATTCCTAAGGTAAATGTGATGGAGAACGAAGACACCAGAGCAGGACTGTGTGATAAAGTAAGGTGTTTATTTACATATCTTAACAAGGTGTGTAGAGTGACTATAAAGTGAAAAAGTTGTGTACAATTTGCTGTCTGAGGTGCATTCCTGCAGCTGTGTTCTGCTGTTCCCCCTCATTTTCCCTGCCACCATCCTCCTCCTCCTCAGGCAGTTCTTAGTCCGACTCATATAATGGGATGTTCATCCTGACACAAATGTTGTGCAGGATAGCACAGGTCAGTATAATTTTACACACAGTGTGTGGGGCATATAGGAGGCTGCCTCCTGTGATGTCCAGGCACCTAAATCTGGACTTCAGAATTCCAAAAGTCCTTTCCACAATGGTGTGTGTCCTCCGATGTGCCTCATTATAGGCACGCTCTGCTGCTGTGCTTGAGTTGTGGAATGGGGTCATGATCCATGGCTGGATCCCATTTCCCTGATCCGCTGCAAAAGATAATATGAGTGAGTATTTTGCTAGTGCTTGCAACAGAAATGTAATCTAGCATGGCAGTTGATGTCTTGTGTTGTCTGTAACTCATATGTGTTTGTGTGAGATCCTGGGCTTCAGTGAGGTCTTCACAGCATTGGGTTGTTTCACATGACAACTTGTTTTTGGCTCATGGACCTTGGATCTATGATTTGGTTTCCTAACTGTTGGTCAGTATGTATGTACCATTAGTTGTATAGTGTCCCACATGTATCAGTGTGATTTCACTGGAGGGGACATGATACATCCACACACAGAATGGGTTCAGATGTGGTGGTAACATGGTTGTACTACATGGCCTGGACATCCCAACCATTTAGAGATGTGTCATTGCAGATGAAATGCAACACTGAGGCCCTTTGAATTGGGTAGGTGACAATGCACAACACATCTCCATACGTTGGCAGCACTGAGCTGTTCAGTATTGACAATGCCCGATTGTTCAATGTGTGACTTGTTTCTAGGCAAGCCTTTGTTGTTCCCTCTGCCAGTTACTCATGTGCAACCATGCACCTACACTACTGAACTTGCTCCAGGGAACCTGGCTAACTGCCCTGTGGAGGTGAATGTATCTGTGCAGGAAGGGCCATCTCCCTGTATATATACTATTTTGATGGACTATTGGCTCTTTCAGTGTGTACAGCAGTATGCAGTTTGCATTGGTGGCACATCAATATGTGTTCATAGCACAGTCCACTTCCTTATTGCAACCTGCAAACTGCACCCCAGGAGTGGTGTATGATGTTGGGACTGCCTCAGTATTTCTGTGTCTCTGTTTGAAATTGGGTCTTTGTTTGGCAGTCAGGTTACCCCCGTCCAAGCAAGGACCCTCACTCTAGTTAGGGTAAGTCACACACAATCCAAATTATCCTGTGCCCACCCTCTGGTATCTTGGTACTAAGCAGGCAGGCTTAACTTAGAAGGCAATGTGTAAAGTATTTGTGCAATAAATCATGCAATAAAACAGTATGGCACCACAAAAATACACCACACAGTGTTTAGAAAAATATATAATATTTATCTGGATAAATGCAGGTAAAAAATGATTAAAATGCAATAAGTAAATGTTGAGATATCACTGTAAAATTGGTATAATGTGTCTTTAGTCTTCTACAAGCAATAATTGTCTGGTTTGCGTTCAAAATCTCCGCAAAGAACCGCAGAGGAGGAGATGCGTGGAAAACAGGGAGGTGTACGTGGATTTCTCAGGCAGCACACAGCGATGCGTCATTTAGTTTTCATGCAGGGACGGCTGTGCGTCGATTTTCGGCGCTCGGTCATGGATCCTCTTCGGGTTGCTGGGTTTTCGGATGCCCCAGGGACAATGCATGGATTTCCGGCACTAACAGGACGAAGTCACAGGGGCTGCGTCGATCCGGTGGGCATTGCGTGGAAATTTCTACCGTATGGCAGTGGAAGTCGGGCTGCATAGTTCTAGCTCGGCTGTGCATGGTTCAAGTGGGCTGTGTGCTGAATTTCTGGTTGCTATGCTGGTGCTGCATTGATCTTCTCGTTGCGAAGTCGGGCTGCGTCGTTCCAGTTCGGCTTGCAGTGAATTTTTCACCACGGTGCAGGCTGTGCGTCATTTCTGGCAGGCTGTGTGTTGATTTTCACTGCACAAGGAGTCCTTCTTGTAGAGATGAAGGGGGTCATTCCTACCCTGGCGGTCCGAGACCGCCAGGGTAGGGGACAGCGGATGCACCGCCAACAGGCTGGCGGTGCATCCAGGCCCATTCTGACCGCGGCGGTAAAGCCGTGGTCAGAAAAGGGAAACCGGCGGTTTCCCGCCGGTTTTCCCCTGGCCTGCAGAATCCCCCATGGCGGCGCTGCAGGCAGCGCCGCCATGGGGATTCTGACCCCCTTCCCGCCAGCCTGGTTCTGGCGGTTTCGACCGCCAGAACCAGGCTGGCGGGAACGGGTGTCGTGGGGCCCCCTAACAGGGCCCCACCTTGATTTCCAGTGTCTGCATAGCAGACACTGGAAATCGCGACGGGTGCAACTGCACCCGTCGCACAAAAGCAACTCCGCCGGCTCCATTCGGAGCCGGCTTCATCGTTGCTGTGGGTTTCCCGCTGGGCGGGCGGGCGGCCTTTTGGCGGTTGCCCGCCCGCCCAGCGGGAAAGCCAGAATGACCGCCGCGGTCTTTTGACCGCGGTACGGTCTTCTGGCGGTTCCCGCTTGGCGGGCGGCGCTAGGAATCACCACCGAAGTCTTTTTGGTCCTGAGACTTCAGGGAACAGGAGTCAAGCTCTATCCAAGCCCTTGGAGAGCACTTCTCACCACAGCCAGAGAGCAGCAAGGCAGCAGGGCAACAGCAAGCCAGCAGTCCTTCACAGAAAGCAGTCAGGTGAGTCCTTTGGGCAGCCAGGCAGTTCTTCTTGGCATGATGCAGGTTCTGGCTCAGGTTCTCTTCTCCAGGAATTGTCTGAGTTGGGAGGGTCAGAGGCCCTGTTTAAATACCCAAATGTGCCTTTGAAGTGGGGGAGACTTCAAAGAGTGGCTGAAAAGTGCATGAGGTCCCCTTTCAGTTCAATCCTGTGTGCCAGGGTCCACGTACGGGTTGTGGGAGTCCTTTGTGTGAGGGCAGGATCCTGTCCTTTGACATGTAAGTGTCAGGCCCTCCACCCTCCCAGCCTAGGAAGACCCATTCAAAATGCAGATGTATGCAAGTGAGGCTGAGCATCCTGGGTTTGGGGTGCGTCTGAGTGAATGCACAAGGGAGCTGTCAAATGAACCCTGCCAGACATGGATTGTAAGGCACAGATGGATTTAAGTGCAGAGGAATGCTCACTTTCTAAAAGTGGCATTTCTAAAATAGTAATATTAAATCCAACTTCACCAGTCAGCAGGATTTTGTATCACCATTCTGGCCATAATAAATATGACCTCCCTACTCCTTTCAGATTAGCAGCTACCACTCAAACAGTATATGAGGGTAGCAGCCCCAATGTTAGCCTATGAAGGGAGCAGGCCTCACAGCAGTGTAAAAATGAATTTAGGAGTTTTACACTACCAGGACATGTAAACTACATAGGTACATGTCCTGCCTTTTGCCTACACAGCACCCTACTCTATGGGTTACCTAGGGCATACCTTAGGGGTCACTTATATGTAGAAAAAGTAGAGTTTTAGGCTTGGCAAGTACTTTCAAATGCCAACTCGAATTGGCAGTGAAACTACACACACAGGCCTTGCAATGGCAGGCCTGAGACAAGGTTAAGGAGCTACTTAGGTGGATGGCACAACCAGTGCCACAGGCCCACCAGTAGCATTTAACCTACAGGCCCTGGGCACACATAGTGCACTTTACTAGGGACTTATAAATAAATTAAATAACCCAATTGGGTATGATCCACTGTTATCATGTTTAGAGGGCGAGAGCACATGCACTTTAGGGCTGGTTAGCAGTGGTAAAGTGGGCAGTCTTAAAACCAGCAAAAACATTATCTAAAAAGTGGAGGGAGGCAGGCAAAAAGTTAGGGGTGACCACCCTAAGGCTGTCAGGTCTAACAGTCACTTACATCTGAGTCAGAATCATCATGCTATGTGTCTCATGGTGTTATACCTGCTGCAACACACCCCTTCCATGCAACATACTGCTTGGGAGGGTGGCCGATTGTCTATGTGGCTTAATGTAATTGTAAATAGTTCATCTTCCAAGTTGTACTTACAGTGTAGGCCATGTCATTGTCACTGTGGGCTTTGACATTGGTCCCTTGGTGCTCTAGAGTGGCAGCTAATGTTTGTGGCAGCCATCAGTTGTCCAGAGGTGTGTATCCCAGTGTGTCAGGGTGTACAACATAACTACCAGTGCCACACCTCAGTGTCACCCTGCCCACGTGTCAATGTAGTGGTGTATGTCTTGTGTGTCCTACAGGTGCTGTGTGTATATTGCTAGGTTTATTGACTTGCCGACAAGACCATTGCCATATTGTTCATCCTGGAAGTGCTCATTGGTCCTGCTGTGCTGGAATATGAAGGAGTCATGGACACTCCCAGGATACTTGGCCAAGATGTTTGAGAAAATTCCCTGGTGGTCAACTATGGCTTCCACATTGATAGAATGCATTGATAGAATGCATGTGCTTTCTCTTCCTGAATAGGTGCTCTGTTGCTGCAGGTTGGACGATCCAGACAAGGGTGCAGTCAATTGCACTGAGCACATACCGGAAGCCATGGATTTGATAAAAACCCTGTTTTATCTCCTGCTGCTTCTGCTGGGGGTTGGGGAAGCTGATTTGCTGGTGTGTGAGGGAGATTATGGCATCTAACACCTTGGGCAGGAAAGCCAAGAATGAGGGCTGTGATACCCAAGCAACCAGGGAACCCGTCGTCTGGAAGGAGCCACTTGCCAACATATGCAGGACAGCTAGCAGCTTGGTCACAGGTGGTATGTTGTGTGGTGTCTGCAGGCTGGCTGTTAGTTGTGGCTCAATATGGTGCAGCAGCTGCTGTATGCCTTGCCAGTTGAGTCAATAGCTCCTAATGATGTCCTGTTCCCTGAGACCATGGAGGGTTGTCCTGTTTCTGGAAAGTCTCTCCTGCCTTCTGCGTTGCCTTTGTGGGCCACGTTGGGTGCTGGTGGCTGCCGCTGTAGGTCCTGTGCTCGGCGTTGTCTTGCAAGCTGCATCAGTAGCACCTCCATGTTGTCCTGTTGGTCTGTTTAGTTTAGTTTCGCAGATTTATAGAGCGCATGGCTACCCGGAAGCATCCCAGCACTAAAGGAAAGACGGGAGAACCAAAAAAGAACATAACTATGCTGAGAAAAAGAGAGTCTTCAGTTTTCTACAGAAGGAAAGTTCAGAGCTGTCCTGTCGGAGTGCCGGGGTAAGGGAGTTCCATATATTAGCTGTTCTAAATGCAAAGAATCTGCCTCTCCATCTAGCTTTTCTAATAGGACAGGTATTAATTAAAGTAGCCGAAGAAGATCTAAGAGATCTTCGAGGAGTGTTGGGAGTAATAATTAGTCTAAGACAGGCCGTACTCTTAGCGTGAAGAGCTCGGTGCACGATACACATAGCTTTAAAATTGATCTGTTGCTGGATAGGAAGCCAGTGGGGGGAAGCTAAGGCTGGTTTGTCAGATAATTGTCTGAGAATGTTCATAACAAGGCACGCTGCTGCATTTTGAACTACCTGCAATCTCTTTAATACATAGGTTGGAGAACACAAAAACAGAACATTCCCATAGTCTAAACCAGATAATATGAGGGCAGAGTGATGAGTCTTCTGGCAAGAAAATGTAGAAATTTGAGGATTTCCTAAATATTCATAGAAAATTGAAGCAAGTGGCCGCAAGATTTTTTGCATGGGGTTCCATTGTAAGGTGAGAGTCTAAACAGACATCTAAGCTTTTTATTGTTTCCTTTGGAGAGGGGAGATCATTCAGTCCTTCTCCTGAGATAGGCAATTTAAGTAGGGAAAAAACCCGACTAACAACACTTCAGTTTTTTCATCATTTAGTTTAAGCTTACTGTCTGCCATCCATCTAGCAATCTCTGAGAAACAGGAAGATAGAGAGGCCGGGTCAGAGTTTACATTGGTGGAAAAGGAGTAAACTAGCTGGGTGTCGTCAGCATATGATATTACGAATAAACCGTAGGGTTCTACCATCTTAGCTAGAGGAGACATGTAGATGTTAAAAAGGGTTGGGCTCATGGGAGAGCCCTGAGGAACCCCACAGTTAAGGGGAAAAATATTGGAAAAGAAGGACCTATCCAGGACTTGGAAGGACCTATCTCCCAAAAATGTGAAGAGGAGCCAATTAAAAGCTGTACCCTCAATTCCTGCTTAGGTAATTCTTTGAAAAATAATTTTGTGATCCACTGTATCGAACGCAGCGCTCAAATCTAATAGAAGGATTTCTGCGTAACCACCTGCATCTAGACGTTGTCCATTGTCTTCTGTCACCGCCAAAAGGGCAGTTTCCGTGCTGTGTTGAGGTCTGAAGCCCATCTGGGTAGGATGAAGAAGCTTATGCTCTTCCAAAAAGCCTGTTACTTGTTTATTAACATATTTTTCAACTCTTTTGGGTGCTATTGGGAGGAGAGCAATAGGTCTGTAGTTGTTAAATGGAGAAGCCTCTAGCATAGGCTTTTTCAATAAGGTTTAATGATAGCGTGTTTCCAAGCTTGTGGTAGCTTACCAGCTGTGACAGAGTCTTTGAGAATATTGGTTAGAACAGGTACTATGATGTCCGCACCTTTGGCTAGTATGGACGGAGGAGCAGGATCTAAAGGGGATCCTGATTTTGTTTTTGACAAATAATCCCCAAGTTATTCTCCAGTCATCGGCTGAAAGACTGAGAGAGTGGGTCTAAGAGAGTGAAGTTTGGCTGGGGATGTTAATATAGGCTCTTGAGATGGATTATTAGGAAAGGTGGCCTCGATGTCAAGGATTTTCTTTTGGAAAAAACACACCAGATTATTACTATGTTATTTGGACGCTTCCATTCAGTTGGTAGAGACGGGTTCATTCAATAATTCCTTGAGTATAGAGAAGATCTCTTTAGGGGAGTTGGAGGAATGTTCTATTCTGGAGGCATAATAGGCTGCCAGCACGGATTTAATTTCCATATGATAAGAACTAATCACTTTCCTATATTCAAGCATGTAATGTTGCTTGTGTGTGTTTCCCTTAAGTAGTGGTGTGTTTGCCTCATTTTAACGCCTGCCCTGACCCAGGCATTAAACTTTGACCCAAATCGGAGTTAACGTCATTTTTCAGATCCACCTCCCACCTGTAATCATTTTTGCCCTGTTGGATAAATATGGAGCTAGGATGTTTGAGTCATTTTTTGGACTGGAACACATAACTTACATCTCCTTGATGCAAAGTGGTTTTACACATCCTTAAAATGACGTTTACTCAATATTTTTGACACGTCAAACTATAGATATGGAGTTAAGTTTGCACTGGATTTGTGTAAAAAAATGAAGCAAATCTGGCGCCAACAGAGTATATATATGGACCTTGCTGTTATATGCAGCTGTTGCAAAGTACCAAAGGAACATGGGTTGATCCTGTGAAAAACACAGACTTTGGATGTACATTACTGGTACAAAGACAACTTGACGGTGATTGAATGGAAGTCTATGAGATTGCATCAGACTTATTTTCTGTTGAATGTTGCCACAAAGGCAATATGTGCTGCTTAACTTGCTTTGGCCACATGTGTATGATGATCCATAGCATACCCATCCACCTTCACATTTGCAAAATCCTCATTTTGTGTTATAGGTATGAAACTGTTGATGGGTCTCATCATTGTAGAAATAATTTTTTGAAGTACACCACTTAAAGTTAGTTGTGACATGCCACCAGATACTGCCACAGCATGTTGGAATGATCCTGCGGTCAAAACAAGTATACTGTCATGATTTTGACTACTGGTGTTCTTGATTTTGGCTTCTTTTTGTGAGGCAGGATGTCTGGTTCCAGCTGATGACATAAATCAATAATAGTTTGTCTAGTGAATCTGTTTTATAGGATTATGTTCATTTTTCCATGCTGTCAAGGTCTGGAACTGAAAACTAAATAAAGGACACAGATTATTTTGTTCAACGGTGTGATTTATTTTTCATTTTTTCATTTGACACTTACTAGTGCATGGCAATGACACATTAAGATGTGTGCTGTTTGTTAATTATTACTTTTTTTAAATGTGGGAGAAACATTACTTCAGTATAACTTATTTTGGCTAAAAAATGATTTGATTATTTATATTTTAAAAAGTAATGCTGAAAGGAAGAAATAAAAAATTGAAATCCACAAGAAATACAAGACCAGTCCTTGACTTTGGGTTTTTAGAATTTATTTTACCAACACAAATAAACTGATACAGGGTGAGACCAATTAACAAAGTGGAAACTATTATTTCAGAGGAAACATTGAAGTCCAATGTACAAAGTACACTGGCATCTGAAAGTTAAATGTGTCCAGACACTAGTCCACAGAGTGAATGGTAGTCACACACTGGAAGAAATTAGGTTCTTTGTCTCTTTCTGGTAGCGGTCTTGACATCCTTTCCTGGTGGTCTGGATGTGCGTTTCCTCTAGTGGGGGTTGGGGGGGTGAAGTTCCACAGTTGCATGTTTTTATGCTTGTGGCAGGGCCTTCCTTTCTGTGGGTGAGGCAGGTGTAGTGGGCCCAGACGTTTTAGGACTACAGAAAGGGTTAGATGGTGTTGGAAGAGCCCTGTTCATATGGGGGTAAATGTTAAACAGCGACCTAGTCAGGTAACTCAAATTTGAGTTTAGAGTCTGCATTTCTAAACTGTGCTCCCTCTGCAACTGCTTAATGTCCTGGAGCTCTGTAAGGACCTGGCTCATTATGTCTTGGGACTGATGTAGAAATCCCAAGACTTGCTCAGTGGTAGTCTGGGTGACAGTTAACCCACTGACCTCACTGTGTTGGCCCACGGATTTACTCCAATGTACCCTACCCCTACTACCCTGTGACCTTGAGCCAGTGTGCCCCATCCCGCTGGTTCCTTACTGAACTGGAGGTGGTGGTGGTTTTGGATCAACGGCACCCAAGACTGTGGGGTAAGAGATTGGGGTGATGTTCCTTTAGACACAGGAAGTGGAAGTGTCCATTGGTTGAGGTGTTGTAACAGATGGGGTGGGAGGTGGAGGTGTGGGCTGAGTAAGACTCACTGGAGCTGACTGCCCAAACAGACCAGATGGACCAGGTTGCTCCACATCATCCAGACTTGCAGGAGTGGAGTCCTCACTGAAGGCTTGATCCTGGTCTGTGGTAATCCTCAGTGGCAACTGGTTGTCCACATACTCTGGATATAAGACCTAATATGAATCACAAGAAAACAAATTGTAAAAGTCTGGATTATGCATCAAATGTGATTTGAGCTACAAATGAAGCAAACTAAAATTTAATTTTTTTATTTATAGTATGTTTAGAGCTGTCAGTGGGTTTTTGGTTATTGCTCATACATTATAGTAACACACATGCAAACTTAAAAAAAGACATGTGAAGATTTGTGCTGAAAAGTAAAAAGATTACTTAGGAAGTGCATGTAAATGATACCACATTGTCAACCCAACTCAGTATCGAGGCGAAATGAGAAGTTAACCATTCCAAGGCCTAGCAGGCTAAATTTCTAACTATTATAGAAACACAATACTATTAATGGCATTGGTCATCATATGAACCTTGCTAAGTAGAGTTATTTATTTATTTTTTTTTGTCCTCATACACCTCAGGCTCCAAGCCAACTCCATACCATCTGATCACATCCTCTTGAACGTGGAGATGACTAATGTCAGGGAGCCAGAATCTCTCTCACTTGGACCCTGGTACAGAATCCTGCCACCAGAAGAGGAGAGTGGTGTGGCACCTAATCATTGGACACAACTGTAATGACTGCACACCGTTAATGTGTTACTCTTAATTTCCCCTCCATTCCACCAACAGTGACCATATTTTTTCTTTCTTTTTTTTAGAAGTTCCTACCGCCATATCCATTTTTGATGTGCAGAAAAGAGCGTCAAGCCAGTCTACATATGAGAGGGGAGATTCAGATGCCTATTTCCGGCAGATATCTCTTCTAGCCAGAAGTATCGCATAGGACAGCGCTGTCTTCTCCTCTCTACTCCGCATTTCCCATTCTTCCGGTAGACCAAAGATTACTAAATGAAGACTCGCCGAAATTCCTCATTTCAAAATGCTTGAGTTCGTTGTACATACTTTTTCCCAGAAACAGTACACTTCTGGGCATTCCATAAAAATGTGGATATCTGACGGACCTTGTAAACCACATTTCACACATTTAACTTTTTCCCCACCTCTAATCTTAGAAAGCTTATAGGGGGACAATAAGCTCTGTGCAAAGTGAAGAGGTGGTTCCTCCTTAATGAGGCAGGTTTGACTACGCTAAACTCTGTGCACATCAATGCTTTCCATTTGTCTCATACTTATTCCAGGGACATAATTTCCCCCCAGAGTGTGTCTGGTAGCTTAAAGTCGCCATCTAACATGTTCAAAATTCCCCAATACCAGCTTGATACCTTCTTGAAATGCAAATGTTCTTTAATTAGTTTATCCTCTAGCTGGTTTGCAGACCCCAGACTAGCTCTGGTCCTCTGTGCCCAACTTCTCAGTTGAATACACTTCAGCCTAGAAAGGTTTTCTCCTGTTAACACCGTGAGTTCTTCCCAAGACAATAGGGAACGGTCCCTAGTTAGGTCCCCCAATATTCGACCCCGCCTTCTTAAGTGGCAACACCAAGACATCTATCAAGTACTCATGGTTTCTGGGAAGTCCCGAACTGGAGCCCATTGGCTATAGTACTCTATCTTTGCTGCTTGCTGCAACTTGTACCAGGCCTTTCCTGCATCTTGTAGTATTTTTAATTTCACTTTTTTGAAGAATTTAGGGTTGCCAAATTTAAATAAAAATAAAAATATTTTAGAATAACATCCTAGTATTTTTTAGATGAAATGCACAAGAATAATAATGTATGTCAGGGAGTGTAAGGCCCCCCTTTTCTCTTCTTCTGTGCAACTTATTCCATGAAATCTCGAGGCCTTTCTGAGCCCAAATAAAGGGCCGGGGTCGGCGGGAGCACCGCCAACAGGCTGCCGGTGCCCCGCAGGGCATTCTGACCGCGGCGGTTCGGCCGCGGTCAGAACAGGAAAACCGGCGGTGTCCCGCCGGTTTTCCGCTGCCCTGGGAATCCCCCATGGCGGCGCAGCTTGCTGCGCCGCCATGGGGGATTCCGACCCCCTCACCGCCATCCTGTTCCTGGTGGTTCCGACCGCCAGGAACAGGATGGCGGTGAGGGGTGTCGTGGGGCCCCTGGGGGCCCCTGCACTGCCCATGCCAATGGCATGGGCACTGCAGGGGCCCCCGTAAGAGGGCCCCACTTTGTATTTCAGTGTCTGCTTTGCAGACACTGAAATACGCGACGGGTGCCACTGCACCCGTCGCACATCCTCCACTCCGCCGGCTCCATTCGGAGCCGGCATCCTCATGGAGGGGTGTTTCCCACTGGGCTGGCGGGCGGCCTTTTGGCGGTCGCCCGCCAGCCCAGTGGGAAACCCAGAATACCCGCGGCGGTCTTTTGACCGCGCAGCGGTATTCTGGCGGTTCCCTCCAGGTGGGCGGCTCCCGCCGCCCGCCGGGGTCAGAATGACCCCCTTTATGTTCTGTTGAAGTTTACCCAGAAGTCTTTTATCCATTTGTAGAGGGATAGAATTATATAAAAAATTCAACTTACGTAGGGTTACCATTTTGACCAGATTAACTCTTCCAATAATTGTAAGAGGGAGATGTACCCATCCTCTCATTAGCTTACTACATTCTGCTAATGCTTTCTTTAGATTAGCCACAGCTGTTTGTTCCAATTTCTGCACAATTGTTAGCCCTAAATACCTCACTGATTCTTTAATATGCTGATTATTGCCCTTCTGATTCCATGCCATTATCTCTGTTTTGCCAGAGTTAATATGATAACTTGAGATCTTCCCAAACCCCTCCGCAATACTTAACAAGGTAGGTAGGGCTATAGATTAATCCGAAGTGTAAACTAAGAGATCATTGGCGTATAAAGCAACTTTTGTCTCCGACCCCTTGCAGCCAAAAGGAGGGAATTGTGGGATTCTGCCTGATCTTTCTCGCAAATGGTTCCATGTATAAATCAAACAGCAAGAAGGAAAGGGGTCAGTCCTGTCTAGTGCCCCTAGTAATCTTAAAGGTCTAGTTAGTTTCTCATTCACCAGTACCCACGCCTCAGGAGTGTGGTAAATTAAACGAATGACATGACAGAACGTTTTGCCCAAATTATTCCACTTAAGATTCTTATTTAAGTAGTTCCAATTAACCCTATCAAAGGCTTTCATCGCATCTAAAGCTATAACAGCTAGGGGTTCTTGGTAAGTAATGGCTAAGTCAATAGCTCCAATTAAATTAAACGTTTGATCATAGAAAAATCTATTTTGAATAAAACCTTTTTGGTTTGAGTATTTCAAGTCTCTTACCACTCTGCTTAACCTATCTGCTAGTATTTTAGTAAATCACTTATAATCACTATTTAACAGAGATATTGGTCTATAGGATTCACATCCAACTGGGGTTTTTCCTGGCTTTAGAATAGGAGAAGTGGTTGCCTCATGCCAAGAAGCTGGTTAGGGAACTCCTTCCTCAAAAACCTCTGAAAATAGTTGTGACATTACCAGAACTATAAAATCTCCCAAGGCTTTATAAAATGCAACAGGAATGCCATCCGGTCCCACCCTTTCCCCCTCTTACTCTCTTTTAGAAATACTCTTATCTCCCCCTGAGAAATAGGTTTATTCAAAAGAGTTTGCTTTTCCTGTGTAAGACAGGAGAGGGTACCCATATCCAGCCAATTACCAACCGCATCTTACCCCACCTCCCTCTTCTCTGTATAGCGTTGAGAAAATAACTTTTGGAAAGCCTCTTTTATATCCTGTAGGGTAATAAGCTTAACCCCCTACTGATCGGCCATAATCTTGTTTGTTCCGCAGTTGTTCCCTATAATCTTCCCAGCTAGCAATCTCCCTGTATCTTCTCCATATTCAAAATGGGTGTGCTTGCTTGCTTCCCATGTTTTTGCAATCCTGGTCTGCAATTCAAGTTCTATCTGCTGCCTCAGCTGACTTATCCTACTATCCCAACACTTCGTATCTCCCCTCAGTATTCTGACTGCTGCACAGAAATATTTCCTGCTCCGTACCATTCAATTCCTCCCTATAACACTTATTTCTATAACTTACAAGACTCATAATCTTCCCACTTATCACAGCCTTAAAAGTGGCCCAAACTCTAGTTGCAGAGGCAGACCGTAGATCATCTCTAAAAAAATCCTCTGTCTCTTTGCGAAGGTAACAGATAACCTCCTCCTCCAATAACAAGGCACGATCAAAAGTCCACCTCTTCCCACCTAATTCCTGAGGGAGACTAATTTTCAACATTACTGCCGCATGGTCTGATAGATGAGCATGTGCATACGTAATATCCTCTACCAGATCACACAATTGGTGGTCTACTAAAAAATAATCGATCAAAGAGGCATGGCCGTACTTTTTATTATAAAACGAGAATCCCTGCTTCCCCCATTCTCTGCCTCCATGGATTGCACAGCCCAAAATCTTTCATCATCCCTTAAAGGTATTGTTGGGACTTTGAAATGCCCATCAATCTACATTTTACTGATGTATCTAATTTGTTATCTAAAACCAAATTAAAGTCCCAAGCCATAATTATCGGGTCCGGAAACTCCAATAGATGTGAGAAAACCATCCTAAGAGGCTCTGTGTCATCACAATTTGGGTCATACAATCCTACTAATGTGAATCTCCTACCATCCAGTTGTAACCTAGCTATAATCCATCTGCCTAATCTATAAGACACCACCTCCCACAGGGATGCATTGACCTGGTGTTTAATTGAAATCACAACACCTTTAGTATTGAAATTGTGTTCAGTACTGACAAAACATCGTACCAGTTTCTGGGTATTAAATAAGATCATACTTTCCTCCTTAGTTAAATGTGTTTCTTCCACAGTTATTATGTGAGCTGGGGAGTCCCTAAGAAACTGCAAAATTGTGCTAGCCCTCCCTTTAACCTGCAGGCTATTAATATTCCAGGACATTATTTGTATTAATCAATTACTGCTTCCCTGGCTTCCTCTAACCTTATCCAGTTAAAAACCGATTAGCAGAGGTGTATAAGGTTATTTTTTTTCTTTTTCCCCACATGCTCCCCACCATGTGTCCACCAACTTCCCTCCTCCATGCCCTTTTCCCTACCCTCCCACCTTGGAGAACCATCTTTCCATTGACGGACTGACTGGCCCTATTTAGAGCGCCTATGGGCCCCCAGGCCTCAATATCAAAAGGAACTCGTCCGCTGCAGTGTGGTCCCTAAGATTGTGCATTTTATTGTTATGCATTACACAAAGGTTCGCTGGGAATTTAAGTTGGGCCACAGCACCTACGTTTTTTAACTCCTCCAATCATTTTTCCAATTCCCATTGTGTATTCATTGTTGCCCTGGACAAATCCAATCTGATGTCAAATGAGAAGTCCTAGACACCTTTGTCAATATTTTTTCTTTCAAAAGATACATTGGGAAATTTAGCAAGATTTTTCATGGCTTTTTATTATTAAGATTTCTCCTGACTGGGTCTCCATCGATCCTCTGGATATCGTTCACAATCTCCTCCTCACTTTGTTCCATGAAGATTGCCTTTTTAATAAGAGAAGCTACATGAATTTTTAGATCTACTCCTTCCACTCCTTCTGGTACATTCAAAACTCTCAGGTTGTTCCTTCTAGAATTGTTTTCTAACTGTTCTAGTTTCTCCTGTAATTCCCGCTTGTTCCTTTTCAGCTGTTGAATTTCTTATTCATTCCTCATCAACTCCTCCTTTATGATGTCAACTGATTCCTCAAAGGCTTTATTTCTAATTGCCAGGAGGTCGAATTTCTTTTCCAGAGATTCTCAAGCCACCCTTATTTCTCCTTGATTAGCTTCTGAGACAGCAAAGCCTTTTTTTGATATTATCTGAGAGTGACAGAAACATGGCCTCTAAAGTATTAGTTACAATCAAGGTACCTTTACCCTGTTTATCCATAAGATCCAAAACAGGTAGGGGCTCCATGGTGTCCAGAGGCACAGGCAAATCTAAAGTCGCAGAAGTCTCAGAAATTGGCCCAGCCAGAGCATCCTTACTCCCACAGCCCCTACCTTGAGTTGTAAGGCTAAATTCTTCAAGGGACAGCCTAGTCAAAGAAGGGGGTTAAAACCCTCTCCTAGCCCTCTAAGACTTGAAAGGAAGGGGGTCCTTGACTCAGATCCTGTTCTATTGGAATGGCGGTGTTTTTAGCCAAGACTTGGGGCAAGGCTATGAAGTATCCCCGTAAGTAAGGGGTAACCTTGTGAGATCCACAGACGGTCTGGAGGTCTTGTAGGTCCATTATTTTCTAAGTCTCAACTTTACAGACTTAGGGGGTCATTACAACATTGGTGTTAAAAGGCACTTACCGCCGTGCAGAGGACCGCCAATACACCGCCGCGGCCGCGGAATTCCGCCACAGCTATTATGACACACAGCTCGGAATCCGCCGAAATTCAGACACCCACACAACTCCGCCACACCAAAGGTCAGTGATAAACTGCCGATAACAAAACCTCCACCTCCACGCCAACAGAAACACGCCCATGCTATTATGACCCACGAATCCACGCGGCGGTCTTTCAACCGCGGTATTCCATTGGCGGTACACACCGCCGCGCTCAAAATACACACACTTCTACAAAACACCGCCACATTGGACAGTTCGAAATACACACACCTGATACACATACACACACCACTCCCACACACCCAATACTTTATAAAACACACACGCACATCACCCACAAACCCCTACGACCAAAAAATCACGAACGAAGGCCAGAGAGAGAGCACAGAATAGACAACCCCATCACACAGAGGCACACAACACCATCACTCACACAACATCCACGCACAAAACACCACACACCACTACACATCACCACACTCAACACCACATACACTACCCCACACATCACACACACCACCCCATGTCACACCAAAGACACCCCGCTTCTCCGAGGAGGAGCTCAGGGTCATGGTGGAGGAAATCATCCGGGTAGAGCCACAGCTATTTGGCTCACAGGTACAGCACACATCAATAGCCAGGAAGATGGAGCTATGGCGCAGAATAGTGGACAGGGTCAACGCCGTGGGACAGCACCCAAGAAATAGGGAGGACATCAGGAAGAGGTGGAACGACCTACGGGGGAAGGTGCGTTCAACGGTCTCCAGGCACAACATCGCGGTGCAGCGGAATGGCGACGGACCCCCACCTCCTCCCCCACAACTAACAACATGGGAGGTTCAAGTCTTGACCATCATGCATCCTGAGGGCCTCAGAGGAGTTGGTGGAGGATGGGACACTGGTAAGTCAAATCATAACTATCATATCCCCGACCCTACCTGCATGCTCTCACACACCCCCACACTCACCCCCTCCCCTATCACTCCAACTCCTCACTAATGTACTAATAACACAAACCACACATCCCAACACCAAGCCCTGCATGACACAACTAAGAATGGTCACCCTCACTAAAGTATGCTCACTGCACATACCCAGAACAACCCCCTAACCATCATCACACAAACCCACACACAGGAATGCTTGCATTGGGGTACACACGCACATGCAATAATCATGCTCTTATGCCCCTGCAGGAACCCAAAGGACCGTCACCACACCAGAGGGTCCAGACAACACCACTCCACCCCCAGAAGAGGCCCACAGTGATGATAGCAGCTCTGCCCTACTGGATCCTGATGACCAGCCCGGACCATCGTGGGCCTCAGGACAGTCGGTTCCCCTTGCACAGGCACAGCCCAACACTGACCTTCCACCCTCTGGTAACACCAGCACAGCACCCACCCAGCGGGCCCAAACCTCCCTACCCAGGACAGGTCAATCAGCGGTGTGTCCACCACTACAGGGAACCCAGGATAACCCACCACCCCAACAACAACAGGGACCTGGGGGCAGTGGTAGTGGGCACACGGTCCAGGGGACGGAGGCACAGGAACACAGTGGAAATGGGAGGGCTGCTGTGCGACAGGGGGTGGACAGGCCAAGGGAACCCACTCTCCACAAGGCCCTCTCCTCCATCATGGGAGCATACCACCACTCCCAGGAGACGATGGCGACGGTCCTGGACAAGTTGCAGGAGACCCTGCGCCTGCAGGAGGAACAGTATTTGGGGTTCAGGGAGGAACTCAGGACCATCAGCTCCGCCTTGGGCACCCTCGTTGGGGTGCTGAAGGACATAGAGCAGACCTTGAGGGACACATGGCACTCCAAGGGGCCCCTGACACTAGCCAGGACGAGGAATTGCCCACCACCTCCGCCGGCGCTAGTGGACAGGACGCCCCGCCACAGGACCACCACACCAGCACCCCACCCCCTGCAGACGGACAACCACCACGCAAGCGTCCCTGAGATCCAGGAACAGGACAGAGCAAGATGGCAAGACCCTTCACCAGGAAATGAGACCACCCTGTTTGTCCTCCCACTGTACCACCTTGTTACCCTGTCCATACTTAAACTGCCCCAGCTCCACTTCCTATGCCCAGATGGGCAGTGCACCTATGAGACTAATAGACTGGACCCTGCCATG
Organism: Pleurodeles waltl; assembly: GCF_031143425.1. Classification (NCBI taxonomy): domain Eukaryota; kingdom Metazoa; phylum Chordata; class Amphibia; order Caudata; family Salamandridae; genus Pleurodeles; species Pleurodeles waltl. The sequence goes on along the minus strand of NC_090444.1, from coordinate 1,687,155,221 downwards.
GACATTACTCCACCATCATCCATCCTCTTTTTACAAACCCCTCACATTTCTGAGCACTTCAATAAACACCCTTGAAACACAAAACAATCTTGAGTCAGTCTGTGATTTACTAAACATGTATTATCAATGACAGTGTCATAATGCGTTTCCCATTGTAAGGCTAACATACCTATGTCACACATCACAAGTCCTTGAAGGATGCAAGCAGATGACACATTGGAAACCACACCTGTGAAACCGTAATGGAAAGGTACAACTCAGTTACCAAATAGTGATTGAAATCAACAAACAGGATAGAGGTAGAAGTGTGAAAGTTAATGTAATGTTAAACATGAAAATGTTCTCACCTGTGTGTCACTGGAAATATTGCTGTATGACTGACTCCCTGTTGTCGTTGTCTTCTTCCTCAGCTTCCTCCTCATCACTGTCCACAGGCTCCACAGTTGCTACAACACCGTCATCTGGATCATCCTCCTGCAGAAAAGGCACCTGGCGACGCAAAGCCAAATTATGGAGCAGGCGATGATGACCTCGCACACCTTCTTCGGTGAGTAGAATAGGGATCCACCTGTCATATGGAGGCACCTGAACCTGGCCTTCAGGAGGCCGAAGGTGCGTTCGATCACCCTCCTAGTCCGCCCATGGGCCTCATTGTACCGTTCCTCTGCCCTGGTCCTGGGATTTCTCACTGGGGTCAATAGCCAGGAAAGGTTGGGGTAACCAGAATCCCCCAATAGCCATACACGGTGCCTCTGGAGTTGACCCATCATATCAGGGATGCTGCTATTCCGCAGGATATAGGCATCATGCACTGAGCCAGGGAACATAGCATTTACCTGCGAGATGTACTGGTCTGCCAAACATACCATCTGGACATTCATTGAATGATAACTCTTCCTGTTCCTGTACACCTGTTCACTCCTGTGGGGGGGGGACCAGAGCTACATGGGTCCCATCAATGGCACCTATGACGTTGGGGATATGTCCAAGGGCATAGAAGTCACCGTTCACTGTAGGCAAATCTGCCACCTCAGGGAAAATGATGTATCTCCTTACGTGTTTCAGCAGGGCAGACAGCACTCTGGACAACACGTTGGAAAACATAGGCTGGGACATCCCTGATGCCATGGCCACTGTTGTCTGAAAAGACCCACTTGCAAGGAAAATGAGCACTGACAGTTCCTGCACGTCAGGGGGGATTCCAGTCGGATGGCGGATTGGTGACATCAGGTCTGGCTCCAACTGGGTACATAGTTCCTGGATTGTGGCACGGTCAAACCGGTAGGTGACGATGACATGTCACTCTTCCATTGTCAACAGGTCCACCAGCGGTCGGTACACCGGAGGATTCCGCCATCTTCTCAACTGTCCCAGCTGACGGTGCCTACGAAGGACAACAGCGAAGAATCAGTCATTATTCCTCCAGGTACGTACCCACAGTTACACACAAGACTACACCACTCACAAAACCCTTCCTGTATGTGTGTTGAGTGTAGGCCTAGCTATGTGTGACGCAGAGGTTAATTAAGCCATGTGGGCCCCTGAAATGGCGGCTGCCTGACCTCTAAACTGGGACAATGGGATTGTGGGGTAACTGCGCTGGCGTTGCACACCGTCGCGGTAGGCGGTCGTAGACCGCGGCGCAATGCTGCATTGGTTAACATTGGACCCTATGGGTCCCAGGAGCCAATGAACAGGTGCGCCGGCGGTGATGATGCACACTGCCGCGGACGTGACCGCCATTTTCTATCTGTTCAATCACTAGATACCTGACCTTCGACAGGAGAGGACCTACACTGAAAGTGCTGCTGTGACCTCGGTCTGGAAGCGACGATGGCTGCTGCGTCTGGGGAAAGGGCCCCTGCCTTCACTGCAGAGGAGTTGGAGAAACTGGTAGACGGGGTCCTCCCCCAGTACACGCTACTCTACGGTCCTCCAGGCCAACAGGTTAGTACACAGGGAGCACATTGTATGGGCTAGGCCTGGGTGGAGAGAGCTGGTTGGAAGAGGGAAGGGGGCAGAGTTCATAGAACATTAATGCATGGGAATGAATGGGCCACATGGCCAGAGTAGGGAGGGGGCCACTCACAATGACGGTGCAGTTGGTAATGACTTTTCCTCTTTCCTTGTGCATGTCATGTAGGTCAGCGCCACCAGAAGAGGGACATTTGGCGTGCCATCGCCAAGGAGGTCCGGACCCTGGGGGCCCACCAGAGACGGGGCACCCACTGCCGTAAGAGATGGGAGGACATTCGCCGCTGCAGCAAGAAGACGGCAGAGGCTCAGCTGGGGATGGCCTCCCAACGTGGGAGGGGTGCCCGTCCCACCATGACCCCCCTGATGTTCCGGATCCTGGCGGTGGCCTACCCGGAGTTGGATGGGCGCTTGAGGGCATCACAGCAGACACAAGGGGGTGAGTACACTCTCATTCTGCGGACTTTGCGTGCAGTGGAGGTGTCTGGGTGGGGGAGGTGGGCTGTGGGTGTCCCTAGGCCAGGGCGAGCTCGGTAGGCAAGGCCCCTCCGTAATGTAGGCCATGTGGCACTCTACCCCACCTCAGCAGAGTGCCAAGTCGAGGTATAGTTGCCCCTGTGGCATCCATGTGCGCAGATGTCCACCATTGCCATGTAGGCCATATCCCAGAAATTGCATGTGCAGAGGGCAGGAGCACGGCGTAATGCAGGGGGCTGCTGTGTCTGTCTTGTCTGCCAACGGTAGCGGTATGCCATGCACTAAAACTCTCTTTCTTCTGTCTCCCCCCCTTTTTCTGCTCTCCCTGTCCTTTTGTACATCAGCATCATCAGGCGGAGGTACAGTGGCACCGGAGCACGAGGGAGCTGCATCCCACATGGCCATGGAGGGCCACACCACGGACTCTGAATGCACCAGTGGGACGGAGGGCGAGGGGAGCTTCACGTCGGCCACCGGATCACCAAGCAGCGACACAGACTCGTTCGCCGATGGGGTCTCCCTTGTGGTGGCGGCACCATCTGTGCGCCCCACTTCTACATGTACAACCGCCACCTCCCCTACCAGCACCGCCCTCCCAGCAGCCCCTCAGCATTCGCCCCGTGCCCGCTCACCCAGGAGGGTGGGCATCACCTTCGCCCCAGGCACCTCAGGCCCTGCCCCAGTCACCCCTGCTGCCCTCAGTGAGGAGGCCATTGACCTCCTCAGGTCACTCACTGTTGGGCAGTCTACCATTGTGAATGCCATCCAGGGTGTAGAACGAGAGTTGCAACACGGTAATGCATTCCTGGAGGGCATTCATTCTGGTCAGGCTGTCCTTCAGCGAACCCTGCAATCTCTGGCCTCAGCACTGATGGCAGCCATTGTACCTGTGTCCAGCCTCCCCCCTCCAATCTCCTCCAGCCAGACCCAATCTCCTGTACCCCAGCCCATCCCAAGCACACCTACAGACCAGCATGCACACAAGTCAGCACACACAGGTAGCTCAAGCAAACATAGGCACCACACAACCCACAGGCACTCCCGCAAGCCTCACCCACGTACAGACACAGCAACATCAACTGCCTCCACTGTGTCCCCCTCCTCCTCTTCTCCCTCCTCCCTCCCAGTCTCATCTACACACACACCTGCATGCACCACATCTACAGGCACCATGAATCGCACAAGGAGACCCAGCACCACAAGCCGCTCACCTGCACTCACCACCTCCACTCCCATTTACACGTCCCCTGTGTCCTCTCCCAGTGTGTCTGTGACGCCCCCTCCCAAAGTACACAAACGCCGGCAATCACTCACTCAACATCCATCCACCTCACGACAGCCTCCAGTACCTGCACCCAAAACACCTAAAATGACACCTCCGACAACCACCTCCTCTTCCTCCACTCTCAGGCCCCCTCCAACTACCCATCCCAGTGTTCATCAGAAATTGTCCCTCTGTAAAGTTGACCTTTTTGCCCCCACCCCCCCTCCAATTCATCAGTCCCGTTGTAGCGCCTCAGCCAAAAAGCCTCCAATACCAGTGGTGCCTGTTCAAGGTTTGTGGAGTGCACCGGCCACCAGGGCAGGCAGCGTGACCCGGAGCCAAGGCACTGGCAGCCCACCTCCTGTAAAGGCTCTAAAATTGGAGAGTGGACGACGGGACCGTGTGAAGACTCCTGGTGGGAAAACAACTCACATGGGTTCCAAGGGGATTGGAGAGTCAGCTGTGACTCCACCAAAGGTGGGGAAGGGCCAGAGGAAGTCTGCCCAGCCTGTTGTGAGTGTCACGGCGGAGAAGTGCGCCATCATTTCCGGCGGTCGAGACACAACCGCCAGCACCGTCGTCACTGGTCCAGAGACCACCGCCAGAGTCATTGCCCAGGAGGGCCCAAGTATCGTCACTGGTCCAGAGACCGCCGCCAGAGTCACAGCCCAGGAGGGCCCAAGTATCGTCACTGGTCCAGAGACCACCGCCAGAGTCATTGCCCAGGAGGGCCCAAGTATCGTCACCGCTCCAGAGACAACCGCCAGAGTCATTGCCCAGGAGGGCCCAAGTATCGTCACTGGTCAGGAGACCACCGCCGGAGTCACAGCCCAGGAGGGCCCAAGTATCGTCACTGGTCAGGAGACCACCGCCGGAGTCACAGCCCAGGAGGGCCCAAGTATCGTCACTGGTCCAGAGACCACCGCCAGAGTCATTGCCCAGGAGGCCCCAAGTATCGTTACTGGTCAGGAGACCACCGCCGGAGTCACAGCCCAGGAGGGCCCAAGTATCGTCACTGGTCAGGAGACTACCGCCGGAGTCATAGCCCAGGAGGGCCCAAGTATCGTCACTGGTCCAGAGACCACCGCCAGAGTCATTGCCCAGGAGGGCCCAAGTATCGGCACCGGTCCAGAGACCACCGCCAGAGTCATTGCCCAGGAGGGCCCAAGTATTGTCACCGGTCCAGAGACCACCGCCAGAGTCATTGCCCAGGAGGGCCCACGTATCGTCACTGGTCAGGAGACCACCGCCAGAGTCATTGCCCAGGAGGGCCCAAGTATCATCACTGGTCAGGAGACCACCGCCGGAGTCACAGCCCAGGAGGGCCCAAGTATCGTCACTGGTCAGGAGACCACCGCCGGAGTCACAGCCCAGGAGGGCTCAAGTATCGTCACTGGCCCAGAGACCACCGCCACCGCCGGAGTTAGTGCCCAGGAGGGCACAAGTATCGTCACTGGTCAGGAGACCACCGTCGGAGTCAGTGCCCAGGAGGGCCACGGCTGCCACAGCCCAGGTGGGCTATGATGGAACGTCATGCCACACACCAATGCCCAGTGTAGGGAACATCATGCAACACACCAATGCCCAGTGTAGGGAACGTCATGCCGCACACCAATGTCCGTACCAGAGCCGCCATGTCAAAGCACCGCTGAACAGGGCAAAGACCGCCATGCTGAAGACCGCTGAACAGGGCAAAGACCGCCATGGCAAAGCACTGCTGAACAGTCCTGAACCGCCATGGCAAAGCACCGCTGAACAGTCCTGAACCGCCATGTCAAAGCACCGCTGAACAGGGCAAAGACCGCCATGCTGAAGACTGCTGAACAGGGCAAAGACCGCCATGGCAAAGCACCGCTGAACAGTCCTGAACCGCCATGGCAAAGCACAGCTGAACAGTCCTGAACCACCATGTCAAAGCACCGCTGAACAGGGCAAAGACCGCCATGGCAAAGCAATGCTGAACAGGGCAAGCACCGCCATGGCAAAGCACCACTGAACAGGGCAAGCACCGCCATGGTGAAGGCCGCTGAACACGGCAAAGACCGCCATGGCAATACACCGCTGAACAGTCCTGAACCGCCATGGCAAAGCACCGCTGAACAGTCCTGAACCGCCATGTCAAAGCACCGCTGAACAGGGGCAAAGACCGCCATGGTGAAGACCGCTGAACAGGGCAAAGACCGCCATGGCAAAACACCGCTGAACAGGGCAAGCACCGGGTAGGAATGAATAGACCGCCACATCAGGCATCCTTATCCCATGTGCAGCTGGGACAGGACAGGAACTTTCACGGGGAGACTCATCCAGTCTGGGCACCAGTCCCCCTCCAAAACCAGTGGAGACCTGCATCCACTCTGTCTGTCCTGCACAGGATGAAGCACTCTGGGCACCAGTCCCTCCCAGTACCAGTGGAGACCTGCATCTACTTGAGAGACTGTGGCTTTGCACTCCCCAGGATGGCACGGTGGGCACCCCACCCACTGTAGAGACTTGAAAGACTGTGGCTTAGCACTCCCCAGGATGGCACGGTGGGCACCCCACCCACTGTAGAGACTTGAGAGACTGTGGCTTTGCACTCCCCAGGATGGCACGGTGGGCAAGCCACCCACTGTAGAGACTTGAGAGACTGTGGCTTTGCACTCCCCAGGATGGCACGGTGGGCACCCCACCCACTGTAGAGACTTGAAAGACTGTGGCTTTGCACTCCCCAGGATGGCACAGTGGGCAACCCACCCACTGTGGAGACTTGAGAGACTGTGGCTTTGCACTCCCCAGGATGGCACGGTGGGCACCCCACCCACTGGAAAGATTTGAAAGATTGTGGCTTTGCACTCCCCAGGATGGCACAGTGGGCAGGCCACCCACTGTAGAGACTTGAGAGACTGTGGCTTTGCACTCCCCAGGATACATCAATGGGCATGGAGCCCCGTCGTGGATCTGGCTATGCAGTCATCCGGCTGAGGTGCCACCCCCTTCCCTTCCCCCTGAGGTGCCTGTAGTATTTCTATCTGATACCCCGGCAGTGTTCTCTCCGATTGTGGTCAGGTATCCTTTGTGGGCCTCGCCCATGCATTTTTGGACTGTTGGTGCACGGACATTGTTATGTACATATCTGCACTACTTCTCGTAATGTATATAATTATGACTGATTTTCATATATATCTGTATATTTTTGTATGACAAGTATATTGCCACATTACAATGTTTGACCGAATTTCGCTTTGTCTTTTCATTCTTCCGGGGGGATTGTGGGTTGTTACTGTGATTTTTGTGAATGCATTGGTGTGTATGTTGTATTATGCGAGGTTGGGGGTGGGGGTGTTTGGTGGGTGTCCCCCTAACTTTTGCCTCCCCCATGTCGTAGGTGCAGTACTCACCGTTGTCTTCGGCGCCTACGTAGGTGTTGGTCGTAGAGGAGCAGAAAGACAAGGGCAGGGAGTATTTGGAGTTCCGGGTCCATGGAGTCCTCGTTCCTCGTGGGATGTGTTCAGGTGAGCGTTTTCCCATTGCAAAAGCTGTTTCCGCCGTGTTTTCATCCACGGTGAATTCGCCACGGAAAAGGTGGCGGATTGGCAGGTTGTGATACTATGTGCGGTACATTGTCTTCCGCCTGGCTGTTGGCGGTGACTGCTGCGCTTTTTGTCTGTACCGCCGTGACGGTCGGATTGTTAAAGTTGCTGTCTTTGTTGGCGGTTTCCGCCAGGGTCATAATTGCCTTTTTTTGTCCGCTGGCCTGTTTACGGTATTAGCGCAACTTTAACACCGTCCGCCAGGGTTGTAATGACCCCCTTAGTCTTACAGTACCTCAGGAAGAGCATGGACAGACCAGGATTCACTCCAGCAGAAGCCACTATCAGGGTCCAGCCTAGTTCCAGTTGATACTGGTTAGATAGGCTCTTCAGTACAAAATACTTGTTGTTTCTCAAGAAGTCAGCCAAAACACCCTTGCAGTCCAGTTCTTAGTCCTGGAAAAGGATAGGTCAGTCTTTCAGGTCTTCACATGGCTCTCAAACACAGGTTCAGTCCTTTTTTGCTTTTCCAAAGCTCCAGAGAATGCTCTGATGTAGGTTTCACTAGCCAGTATGTAGGGGTGACATGCTAACAAATAGGAAAAAAGATCTCAAGAGCAACACTTACCACTTTTGTGGCACATCCTGTTTCCCTTACCACAAACTATTCCACAGTGCATGCCTTGAGGCAAATCCAGCATGGCAGAATCTGCTCCTGAATAGAGCGTGTGTGCTAGAACAGCATCTATTTAGGGGAATGGGTGTTCCTTTACTACTCAGCTGCAGCAAACAGGTTTTGTGACCAGCTCGCTCTCCCACATTGCGATTTGCAAAACTAGTTACAGATGCCCTATGGAACAAAATGCTTCTCTTCACCAGGTATCCCTTTAAATTTAATTATGAACGGGCAGGCCTTACTCTGGTCCCATTCAAATCAATGACCATCAACAGCTCTTCCTGAGAGGATATGTGGTACATATCTTACACAAAGGTCTTTCAGTAAAAATTCCAAAGCCACTTTTGGAAGCAGTTTTCACATCTCATTAAGGGAAAGCACTGGCAGGCCATCTGTCACTAGGTCAATACGTATTGGTATACTGGAGGCTCAAGCTGGTAAATTCTAACTTCTTAAAAGTAATTTTTCCTCAATAGGAACTAAAACCTGACCTCGCCAATGAATTCGATTTTTAATAAATTTAAAAAATTGAAGTTTAATAACCCCTGTAGTTTAAACCAACCCAAAGTTAACTGACTTTTAATTTTATTCTGAGCACAAGCAGTGAAAATACCTTTTGGGGAGGTTGTCACTGTATGGACATACCAACTTTAATTCTTACAAGTACCAGGCACTCTGCCTTATGTGTTATAAGGGCTGTTTAGGAGTGACATATAACTTTTCAAAGCAGGTTTCGTTCCTGTTAAAAAAGATTATTTGACAGGTTCACCTGCAAATTTAAAAGCGTAAGACGTCAGGCTACACAGATAGGCCTTTGAAGCTATGTTTTCTTGTTCACCATAGTAGATGGTACAGTAAGTGCTCCAGTCTACAGGAGGTACTTAGCTTTCTATGTCATTGATGCATTTTCTCCCACCATAAATACTATGGCCTTACTATAAAATTAAACGCATCAATTGGGCCAATTTTACCATGTTTTAGGCATCAGAACTCATAAACTGAGATCCGTATAGTAGTGCCACAGTGTGCAGAGCGTGAAAGCCCAGCAATAAAGCCAGCAAAGCAAAAAAAGAAAATGGGATGACCATGGCAGTAGAGGCACTTTCTCACTAAGCCACATAGCCCTTTCTATTTGTACTAACCATATTTGAATATTTGCTGAATATGACCAATTTTATTCCCATTTTTGGGGTTTAGGTCCAATTCACAAAGATAGTGGGTTCTAATCACAAAGGTAAACTTAGACCAAAAGTCTAAACTTACACCAAAATAGACCTACGTCTAACTCAGTAAAATTATACTTTTGGACTAAGTTTAGACTTTTAGTGTAAGCTTAGACCAAAAGTCTAAACTTATAGCAGAAGTCGAACTTCTGAAATACAATAGTGAGTAACAGGTCTAAGATTGCAAGATTATTCTGATAAGGTAACCATTCCTCCACCAGACTACACAAAAATATATTTGTGAAATTAAAAGTAACATGAGCACTGAACCTCTTCTTCCTAATTTAATTGGTAGAGAGAAATCTAGCTTTATTAAAGGACATATGCTATCGGACATCACAACATTATTTTTTCATATTTTAAGTAAATCTGTTACCTATAAAGAGTCACTATCAGCAATCGCTCTGGACGCTGAAAAAGCTTTTGCTCAAGTCAATTGGCTTTTTGTTTTCTCTACCCTCTCCTGGTTTGGGTTTGGTACAAAATTCATAACACTATTATCAATAATGTTCTCTTCACCTCAAGCAGCCATTTTCATAAATGGTCTAATTTCTCCTTCTTTTGCCCTTCATAGAGGGGTTCGCCAGGGACGTCCCTTGTCACCACCTTTATTTATTCTTGCTTTGAACCATTTCTAATGAAACTTTGTGTTAATTCTGATTTGCATGACTTTCAATACGGGGAAAAACAATTACAATTTCTGGCTTATGCAGATGATATTTAACTTTCTAAAACAAAAACCACAATCTTCGCTTTCTGTTTTCTTGTTGGAAGTTGAAAATGTTGCCTCTGTTTTGGGATATAGAATAAACAAAGACAAATGTGAAATATGTCATTTAATAAAATTCTGTTTTCCTGTGGATTTTAAAACCTCAAATTTCCATTGGAACTATGATAAAATTAAATATTTGGGTCTTTGGTTTAAACCCTCTACCAAAGACACAGCTACTCATTACCCCCAGTGCAGTCCCCTTCATGTGTCCACTAATAAGAGTTTCCTGCTGGCCCAGGGGGAAACAGCCTACAACATTGATGCTGGCTCATAATTGAGCCGGCGGCAATGTTGCGGTGTGTAGGGTGCACCAGCACCTTTCGTGCTTTTCACTGTCTGCAGACACGCGATGGGTCTGGCCATGGCACCCCGTCTCCGCCAGCTTTTACATGGCAGGGCTACTACCATGTAAACACCAGAAGAGAAGGGACTCATAATCCCCAGGGCACCGCTGCACTGACAGATCAGAACCACCAGCACCGTCAGACCGATGATAAATCATGAAATGGTGGTGCTAGCAGACCGACCACGGCGCAAATGCCACAGTCATAATGTGGCTGCCACATTGGCGGCGGTCTGACAGCCACCGCGTCCCTGGAGGTCTGAAGACTGCCAGGGTTGTAATGACAGGCACAGTAACTTTAAGATCTTCCAACTATTTTCAATTCTCAACTTCCTTATATCTAAATGGAATCCTCTATTTCTATCTTGGTAGGGCAGATTAGATGCCCTTAAAATGATGTTGCTTCCGGTCATTCTTTTTTATCTACCTAATTTTCAAATTAAAATCCCTTGTCTTTATTTTAAAAGGATTAACCTTGAATGTATCTTCAAAAAGTAATGAAATCTAAATCTCTGGGAGGAGTTAACTTCCCAGAGTTTTACTCATATCATACAGCTTTTTATTCTCAAACAAGCCTTTTTTTATAAATGAAGATGATTCCATTATATCACCCTTATGGGTAGATGTTGAAAGATCTTTTTTGACCCTTTTACATTCCCAGAATTCTTAACTTGAACACAGAAACAAATTTCCCTGTCGTATTCTATTTTGAATAACTCTTGTAGTATTTTACAGCCCATCTATGCAGTTCATAATGATGGTAAAAATCAGTTTCTTAATTCCTGAAATTGGTATAACAAATATATAAAGATTAATAACAAAACTATTTACTAGAAAACATGGCAAATAGAAGGTTCAAAATAAGTTAATCAATTATTTGATAATGGAAATTGTCTTTCCTTGGTTCAAACTCAATAAAAATGATCCTTTCCATCTTCATTTGCCAAAAATATTCTACTTCAATAAGTAACATACAAAGATCCTATCAGGTTGTTCCTGTTCAACATAATTTCACCTTTCATGCTTCTCAATTTAAAACTTTATTATTGACCTTCACATCAGCATCTCATATCTCCCATGCAATCACTACCTTCCCCGAAGAGCAACATAAATCCACAGTAGAATTGTTTGGAATAAAGTTTGGATTAAAATATGAAAGTCCTCAAGGGTGGCTAATGCAATCCAAACTTTATTCTTTGTATGTAATAGATTACTAATTGCTCCACTATCACTACGCAAAATGAACTCTGCATCTCCTTTATTTTGCTGCTCCTGTAATAATTCATCCTCAGATCTTAAACATATGTTGTTTGAATGACTCTTCACATATCAATTTTAGGTTAAGGTTTGGAATTAAATAAATATCTTAACATCTTTCCATTGATTTCTCAGCTTGTTGTATGATTTAGGAGGCTCTACATGCAATGTTTTGCATTAAGGGGGTCATTACGACCTTGGCGGGCGGCTATCGCCGCCCGCCAGGCGGTAACCGCCATGTGGCCCCCACTCAGCCAGCCCCCATTATGACATTCCCGCTGTTCCCATCCCATTATGACAAACCAAGTTTGCGCCCGCCAGCCCAGCGGGAATGAGGCCGCAACATAGGAGCTGGCTCCTAATGGAGCCGGCGGTGTTGCGGCCGTGCGACGGGTGCAGTTGCACCAGTCGCACTTTTCACTGTCTGCTATGCAGACAGTGAAAAGCTGGCCGGGGCCCTGTTAGGGGGCCCCTGCACTGCCCATGCCAGTGGCATGGGCAGTGCAGGGGCCCCAGGGGCCCCAGGACACCCCTTACCACCAGCCTCTTCCTGGCAGTGCAAACCGCCAGAAACAGGCTGGCGGTAAGGGGGTCGTAATCCCCAGGGCAGCGCTGCAAGCAGCGCTGCCCTGGCGGATTACATCCGCCGGGGCCATTGTGGCGGTAAACCGCCGGCCCCGTCGGTGCGACCGCGGCGTTACCGCCGCGGTCAAAATACGCCAGGAGGCACCGCCAGCCTGTTGGCGGTGCTCCCGTCATTTTGGCCCTGGCGGTCATAATACCGCCAGGGTCATAATGACCACCTAAGTCTTTGCCACTATACTGTCTTAGACTCCTGAAGACACATAGCAGTCTTTTTAACACAGGACACTAATCCAGAAAGAATTTCAAATGTTCTTTTTGAAATTCCTCATAATGATCATCAGGGAGTCTTAAATTCAACTGCGAACCACACTTCAGTTCAAGACCTTTTGGCAATTTTTTGTTTTGTTTTGTTTTTTGTTTGTTAATCTTTTGTTAGTGCACAAATCTGTGGTGCATTCTGTTCTTCTCAGTGAGCATCAGAGCATTGGGTATTCCTTTATTTTTGTTTTTGTCTCCATTTAGATTGGCGTCCTGTATTAGGTGCAATCAACATGAAGTCCTCAGGAATAGCGTAGGGATCCACAGGAACCAGGGACCCACTTCAGACCTTCACAAAAGATCCCAGTAATTATGCTTTTCCACTGAGCATTATGAGCATCATGGACCACAGGATCATTTTGCTACATTTCCTAAAGCCAAGCATGGGATCTGAGAGGTGGTGTGGTATTTATAATGCCGCAAAATATAGGAAATGCCTCTTTTTGCATGATCACCCCAAAGTTCTGGACTGATGCTGCTGGGTTTTAGACACAGAGTTCACTCAGTCCTGCTGACCAAACCTGAGTGCCTGTGTTCTAACCTAATATAAAATGTATGTTGAATTGGCTACTTCCAATTTCCATAAGCTGACTTATTTATAAGCCTGTAGTATATGGTACAAATGGTACTTAGTGCAAGTAAGACAGTGTCCCATCAGAGTTGCAGCATTGACTATGCCATCCCATGTGTCACAAAGTACAAAAATGCTCCCAGTCTGTCACTGCAGCCTGGAATAGCAGTTTTAAAACTGCTAGTTTGCCTTTGCCATTTAAACGAATAGCATAGACCTCACTTTCCTTAACAAGATACTTGTCTCCCTTACGGAAGGCCTACGGAGTCCTACGGCAGGGAGGAGTATATTATTAGGCAGGACATATACTTTTTTTTTTGTGAAGCTTTAAAACCTTTAAATTGTCATTTTTTTGCTGTGTAAAACACAGTGTAGATTTTATGTAAAAGTTAGAAGCCCCATTTGCTAACACAAAGTTACCGGCTGACCTCTCAGTCCAGCTAACTTCTGAATGGGACTTCCAAAATGGGTACTTCAAGGCACAAAGGTACTAGTACTAAACCTGAAATGATGCCCAACTCAAATTTATTCAAAAAGAACAGATGGTGGACAGAATGCTGACTAATTCAAACATTCTCCCCTGTCACAGATGTGGGTTTAATTCATCATTTTTCTGCTCACCACGCCACCCCAGTTTGGACCCAGCCATGTGCAAATCAGTCTTGACACTGGTCCCTTTTTAACAGTCCTGCCTAAACTGCCAGGCCAGGGACTCTCTGAACCAGATGCAAACATCCTGAGACCGATTTCAGGGTATCACCCCACATCAGCCAGGCTAGTTTGAAACCAGTGGCACAGTGAGCACGTAGGGTAACCAAAGCAAAAAGAACATCTGATGGATGGAATGCTGAACAAATCAAACATTCACCCCCCAGTCACAGATCACCCAGTTTGGACCCAGCCATATGCATATCAGTCTTGATCCTGCTTCCCATGGGAACAGTCCAGCCTGAACTGCCAGGCCAGGACTGTTCCCATAGAGAGCAAGGTCAAGACTGATTTGTGTACGGCTGGGATCAAACTGGAATGGTGTGGCGTGCAAACAAACAATGGATTCAACCCAGTTCTTTAACGGGAGTGAATGTCTGATTTGTTCCACATTCCAGCCATCCTCTGACTTTTTTTGCACTTTTAAGGAAAGGCAACTTTTAGAAAACTGCCATTCTGTTGCCCAGTTTGTTCAATGGCTTTGCACAGTCACTGACAACCAGAAAGACTTCTGTCCTCCTGGGGAGTAGTGTGAATGACTTCCAAGCTCAGGAACAATAGAAACCTGCTACAGGGAAAGGTGGTACATACCCCTTGCAGGAAGCCACTCAGGGTGTTGGCCCAGAAGGCAAGATTCAAAGAGATAGCAGCCTTTGTGTGGGCAAATGCCAATCACACTCCAGAAGGGTTGCCCCTTTGTTCAGTAAGACAGTTGTAGCGTCTCCCCTGCAGGAAACCCCACCAGGGTGTTGGCAAAGAAAGTGCACTTCAAAGGTGAAGCCACCTATGGTGGGCAAATGGTGATCACACTCCTGAAGTGTCGCCCCTTAGTTCAGATAGACAGGCTGGTGGCAGGAACAGTGAGGGGAAACCAGTGCCCAAACTGGTTTTCCCATTGGAGTGTAGCCCATACTTAGCCACACTTTTAGGGTGGGCTACCAAGCTCCTAACATCCAAGGAAGGGCTCAGACATCTTGGGGGTGGGCAGACTAGGTCAGTCTGGGATTGCTAGATGCCACACATAGCCAGAATACATCACAGGGTGAATGAATTCTAGTAGCTGATTGGATAGTGACTGCATCCTCCCCTCAGGCCCTCAGGCCACTTTCTGGTCATAAATAGTGCACCCCTGGTACCCTGGACCTCAGATCATGATATGTCTGGAGAAAAGAGCAAAGATGGGCTGACCTGCTGACCCTTGGATCTGGCAAGAGTGGCTGAACTGACTTCTGGACTGCACATACCTCACCGTGGGTTAGCAAAAAAGGACTGTGTCTTTGGCTTTCAACTCATGGAAAAGTCACTCCTGAGCCCCAGACTAAAGAAGTGACTCCAAGGGTTAGTCAGGTGACCACTGGAGCCAACACCAGGGATACCAAAGCTGAAAAAGCCCACTCCACAAAGTCAATGGCCACATTCTTTGAATCACCACTGACCACTACCAGGCGCCCCTAGAGACCAATCCTTAATTGGATTTTTCTCATCTTGTTGTCTGGAAATTCATAAAAATATAATCTAGCTTGACAAATTGTTTTTGGATTTTATTTGTGTTGTGTGATATTCTTATTTTGCTGTTTGGTTCTTCTAAATGCCTCATGCTAGTTCATTTGTTTCAGCCTTGCTGCTCAAAGCCATCTACCCAGGGTTGAGCTAAATGTTTTACAAATAAGCCTGTGTTTTTTTTTCATACAGGCTAATGTGAATACGATTGCTTCTGTTAAAAATGTAGTTACTGTTCTGTCGGTATGTGGCAGCTTCTAGAGTCCATGTAATCAAGCAGTTTGCCAGAAGACCTGCTACCGGGTAGTCCTATGGTATGGTGCTCTGCCAATAAAGTATTTTTAATAAAATACTTCTGCATTCTGGTTATATATGTCAAGTGCGTTTTATTCTCGCAGTGCTGTGCAGAATTGTTTCCTAACAACCAAACAGTGTGGATAACCTGCACACTTACATGTAGAATATTATTGACTACTAATGAACTTTACAGAAGTAAAAGAGAGATAAACGAAAATGTAACTGTGATAAAATAGCACATACCATTTACCATAAAATATACTGGAAATGCAATTTAACTCCCACTCAAAATTTCTCCAGAACAAAGGTGAACCTCCCATTCCATGGGTAAGATGGAAGGAGGAATTTTGGACTTATCTCAAAGCCATTGAATGTGAAAGAATGTCAGCTGAGAGACAGAAAAGTATTTTTCTACACTGCTTGGGGTCAGAAAGACAAGTGGTATATTGAACAGTTCCACAAGTTGAAGGTCAAGGGGCAAAAACGTTTTTGAGGAGGCTAAGGTGAGAATGGAAAATCATTTCAAGACTATACCCAGTGTTGCTCTGAATAGATATAAATTTTACATGCGTACCCAAGAGGAGGGTGAGACTTTCAATGATCTTCTCACTAGTTTAAGTGCCCTATCCATAAACTGCAATTTTGTACCTATTACGGATGAGATTATAAGGGATCAAATTATCGTACATGTCAAGAGCAAAAAGGTTCAGGAACAGCTATGGATTATGGGTGATCCTAATTTGCAGGATATTATATGCATCACCAAAGCTTTCGTAAAGTGGGTATAATCTTTGAATAAGGAAAGCAACGTATTTGCTGAGGATGTGTGTACTGTGAAGTATGGTAATTCACATGTGAGTGGACGAAAGATCTGAAAAAGTTTGTCATTGTTTTAGGTGTGGCATTACAAATCATTCGGCATCCCCCCCTTGATGTCCTGCACATGGTAAAAAATGTAACAAATGTGGGTGCATAGGACAATTTGCGCTAGTATGTAAAGATTTCAAGAAAAATAGTAATTGTAGCAACACTGTTTCTAAAGGTAAAATGTCATGTGTAAATGAAGAATGGAGAAGTAACCAAGAGGGTGAAAGCAACAGTGGAATAGGTTTATCTATTAAAGAGCTGAGTAGACACTGTAATAAGCAAAATGAAATGAAATTGTCAAAGTGTGTAATTTGGATATTGGTTGTGGAACTGGAACTCATAGCTGATTCTGGTTCACTGCGGAAAATAATTACAAAAGAATACATTATGCAGTGCTTTGGAAAGGTATTGCCCATAGCGACATTAAAATAATCAGATATAACTGCGGAAAACATTGATGGCTCTGGGATTGAAATGTTGGGATATTAGGAGGCTGATATTGAATTTAAGGGCCATGTGGAGCATATTAAATTGTATCTGGCTGCCAAAGATGTGATTGTCTTAGAATGGAAAGACCAGTGGAAAATGGGCATAATCCTCAATCCTAGAAGTAAAGAATCTGTGTTAGTGGTAGCTAATTGGGATTGGGAAATTATTTCCAAAAGTATTTTTTGAAGAATTGGGAAAATTAAAGAATTACTGCCACAGAATCAAAGTTAAATGTGGGGCTGTACCTGTAAAACAAAAACTCAGGGGAGTACCTGTGAATGTGAGGGAAGAACTTAACGGAATGTTGGAAAACATTGTAAATGAAAACATAATTGAAGAAGCAGAATCATCTAAATGGGTTTCTCCAATTGTATTTGCACGGAAACCTTACAAAAGGTTGAGGTTTGAGTGGTCCTGAGGGCCCTTCACACCAATTTGGTGGTGGATTGTTACCTGTTGCCAAATACTAACAAGGTAGTATGCAAGCTAGAAGGAGCCAAAGCATTTTCCACATTGGATCTTCACTCAGTATATCACAAAAGTTGACTGAACAATAAAAACAATTCACTGCATTCCATAGCCACAAGGTCTTTATCAATTCAAAAAGATGCCGTTTGACCTAGCCTCTGCGGCATCCATGTTTTAGAGGACAATGTTCTACATTTTTAGAGATATGGACAAGTTTGTCAAGTGCTTCCAGGATGATATACTCATATTCTTTCGGAATGAAAAGGAACTTATGGAAAATGTTGTGGAAGTATGCAATTAGTTACAGTCACATGGTTTAACACTTAAAGTGAAAAAGTGTAAGTTATTTTATGATTCTGTTAAATATCTGGGACATACACCATCTGGTAATGGGGTGGCTCTGAAGAAGTCATTAGTGGATGCTATAGTAAAGGCTCCTGCTCAAGATCACAAGGAAAACTTTTGTCATTTGAAGGTTCATGTGAGTATTTTAGCAAATTTATTAAACAATATGCTACAAAAATGGAACCACTATGAGAACTTACCAGGAACAAAGCAGAGTTCAGTTGTACAGAGAGACAACAAAATGCATTCAAGCAAATCAAGGAGGAAATTGCACAAGCACCCACACTTAAACCCTTTTGTAGAAACAAGGTCTCCATCATAACTAGTGATGCCAATTTATATGGTATTGGAGAGATATTATCTCAAAAATGTACAAGGGATGAATTGTGTGTGGCATTTGCATCAAGAATGCTCAGTGATACTGAAAGGAGATACTCTGTCATTGAAAATGAGTTGTTGGCTTGCTGTGAGTCATTGAACACTACCACAACTATGTGTGGGGCAGGAGGTTCATATTTACAACAGATTATAAGCCTTTGGTGGGGATTCTGTCACTGGGTGGTGGATAGAATGCCATCACATGGATAGCAAGGTTAATGTTTAGATTGCAAGAGCACAATTTTAGTGTGGAATATATTCTCCGATAAAACACAGTGTTACAGCAGATTGCTTGTCCAGGTTACCATGTCCTAGTGGCAAGAATGTTGGTGAGCATATTAACATTGAAATAGTTGCTACCATCACGGAGTATGTGAAAGGGGAATTTGGAAGTATTTTGGAAGACACATGGATGAAAAGTTGTAATGATGATGAGAGATGGAAATTGCTTAAAATATACCATATTGAAGGTTAGCCTAAAGAAAAAGATGTACCTTCAGAAATGAGGCCTTTCCATAAGATATTTAGGGCCAGATGTACAAAGCAGTTTTCAAGTCCCAAACGGCAAATCGGCCCGTTTGCGACTTGAAAAATGCTATTTGGGATGTACAAAGCCCAAACTGCGATTCAGGAACTGGTTTCCGAATTGCAGTTTGGGTTTTGTGATTCGGTACTAGGAAGGGGCGTGACAAGGGTGTCCCTTCCTAATACTAAATCCAGATGGCATGTATGATTGTTTTGTGACCGCAAATGCGGTTGCAAAACAATTGCAGTTAGCACCAGTTTCAAACTGGTGCTAACCCATTCGCAAACGGGAAGGGGTCACCATGGGACCCCTTCTCCTTTGTGAAGGGTAGCGAAAATATTTTTTCAGAGCAGGTAGTGGTCCCACGGACCACTGCTTGCTCTGAAAAAATGAAAAGAAAACTTTTAATTTTTGATTTTGAAATGCATCTCGTTTTCCTAGAAGGAAAACAGGCTGTATTTAAAAAAAAAAAAAACTGCTTTATTTAAAAGCAGTCACAAACATGGTGGTCTGCTGTCTCCAGCAGGCCACCATCCCTTTGATGGCAGCCATTTCCAATGGGGTTGCAAATTGCGACCTACCCCATGAATATTCATGAGGTAGGTCATTTGCGACCCCAATGGGAATTGCAAGCAGTGTCATTGACACTGTTGTACATCAGGTTTTGTGACTCGCAATTTGCGAGTCGCAAAACCTGATTTTTGTACATGTGGTCCTTAGTGACTTGGAAATATAAATAGAGGGTGAATTAATATTTAAGAAAGGAAAATGTATTCCTCCAGAGTCAATGCAGGAAGAGATGTTGAGTCTTGCACATGAAGGTCACCCATGAAAAGACTTATTTGCTCAAGCGTTTGGTGGCCTGCCTGAAAACTTTTCTTGCTCCTTTGAAACCTGTGTCATGGCCTTACTAGTCTTGGCAAAAAGTGGCATTTGATATTTCTGACCCCTAAATATTTTGCCACACAAGGCACATTTTGCTTTGGTATTAATTGACTACCATTCCAAAGTCAAGTTTGTTGCACAGGCTACTTTTCATGTGGTGATAGAATTTGTTAGGGAGATATTTTTCACATGAGGTATGTATGGACAATGGAGTACAATTAAAGTTATACAAGATAGGAGGAGTTTTTCAAGGGATATAACAAAGCATGTAACTACTACTTTATGTGACCATCAAAGAAAATGGCCAGGTTGAGAGGTTCAATTGTGTTCTCAAGGACGGTGTTGAGTGGGCCAAGAGATCAATAAGAGAGTGTAAAATAATGCTGAGGGAAAGGGTATGGATGTATTGCATTACCCCTCTTTCTGTTACAGAAGTAACTCCTTTTCGGTTATTAAAAGGTGGGGATCCTGTGCCTAATCTGTACCTGTGGTAGATAAGATAGAGAATGTCTGAGGCAAATGACAATGATGTGGAAGGAATTTTCCTGAGAGTAAAGGAGAAACAAGAAAAAATGAAAAGTAGATATGATAACAAACAGAGAGTAGGAGAACCTACATTTGAGGTGGGAGATTGGGTAAGAATACTAAAACCAGGATTCAGAGTAAAAGGTGAGTCAAAATTTGGTTGTGCATTAAAGGTGATTAGAGTTAATAACAACAGCGTGATAACTCAGGGTGGAAGGATGGTGAAAGTGAGGAGAGAAGGTAAGTGCAGAAGTGAAACTAATAAGGGTAGTGGAATGAGACAGATGGAAGAAAATGAAAGTACAGTGGAGTGATCATTCAAAGAGCGGCATTTCTCTACAAGTGCTCCTGGCCCAAAAATACTTTCACAATCACAAGCTGCAATGTGTGTTGCTATCATTTGCTGCACATCCTCAAACTCAAATCCTCACCAAAGCGAAATTCAGCCACACATTCTCTATTCATCTGCAAACATGACTAGAAGCTTAATACACAGACTTCCAAATAAATCCTTGCAAAACTCATCTTTTCACATACACTTGGATTAATCTCCTAAAGCCTCGCTCCACTTTTCGCAAAAGATGCTGCCTCAAGCCAGCTTGCTCAATACATACCACACCTATTTGTAGAAATGTGGAATCCTAAATTTTTAATCCCCCATACACTGTTCTATGCTTAAATCTCAACATCAATGACTATCTCTGACTTTACTTCTAGCCACTTAGAGAGCTTCATAACACTACGGTGTCTCCTTATTCCAATGACACAATACAGTTAGGATTATCTATCTATAGGTATTTGTCCACTTGCGGGACATCCCTCAACCTCTCTGACCATCCTTTTAGACATGTTGAAATACATAGCCAATAATCCCCCATTTAAGGGATGCCAAAAGCTACCAGCCTGTCTGAATCTCTCCCAATAATTTTATGTATCTTCTGGTCCACTTTGTTTTGTTGCACTTTAACTTCTTTTCCCTAGACAGCTTGTTGTTTCTCTTCCACTGTTCATTCTTAAAGTACTATTTATAATGACTGAGAAATATGCTTCTGATGCCGAGGCTAGTAAAAATATACATACATATAAGTAGAAAGTAGAAAGAAATGTCAAGCAATGTATTACCTTGAATAAACTACAATTAGCATAGAACCAGTAGAAGTACAGCTGTGCACTGATTTTAAGAGCACCCCAGTACATCTTTCTATTATAAAGTAAGCCTTATGCAACACCAAATGCCCTGGTCATTTAATAGTTAGAGAAAATAAGGTTAAAAATGTAAGTATATCTGGACAGTTGGGTTCGTAGGACTTTTGCAATAGACACATGAGCATGAAACTTCAAATAAAAAAGTGATTCGATTGGCCAAGGGAGCGTTCTGAGTCCTGTGGCAGCTTGCACTGCGATTGTCTGTCCTCACATAAGGAGAAATGTGAAGAAAAGTGGGGGCATGAGTGTCTGTGGTAGGCTGACCACATAAAGGCAGTTAGCCGTGTGGTTAAACCTTTGGCTGCTCAAGGTGGGTGTGCTGCTAGCAGAGGGGTGAGTGCAAGTCCTGGCTACAGGCCAGGCACAGCGGGCAAATCCACTGTGCACATGGCCAAAGGCCATGAGCAGTGGGAAGCAGGATGTCCACGGGGCTTTGGGTCCAGGGCCAGGCCTTGCAGCTAACCCCACTCTGTGCACTACCACAGCAGTGAGTTGGAACAGTTAAGTATGGTAATAAAATATTACTTTATGTTAAAAAGTAGAAATTCACTGTAACTACTAAACATTATAGTTAGGTATAGTAATAATATCTTACTTTGCATTGATGAAATTCACCAGCATTGTAATTTAAAATTATACAATTTATAAATATATAATACATAAAGTGTAAATGAGTAGTATGGGCCTACTGACCCATCAAGGTGTTGTTAAAATGTGTTTTATGTAACAATGTTACCATTATAAATGAAAGTTAAATGCAAAGTTCATTTTAAGGAAATTTAAAAAACGTATTGTAAATTTAACTTTTTGTTGTAGATTGAAACTATGAAGTAGTTTTACCAGGACACATAGAAAATAAAAGTGCAATGTACAACAGTAACTTTTTGTTGACAGCTTCTGTGTTTATATTGTTTGATTTCATACACTGGTGATGATTCACTGATATGTGCTTGTATGAAGGATGGGCCTGAAAGGCTGAGATTGTCGGATGTGTTCTAATAAAGAACTAGGGCGCTAAAATTTGTATTTAAAATAAAGGTCTGGCACACATGAACCCATCTGGATGGAATCAAAGCTCTAATACCTAATCATTTCACTTAGAAATTAACAAATTTAGAACAAATTTAGGGACTATAGATCTTGGTGGAGGGAGTTACTCCATCCCAAACGTGAGTTTTACCTGCTGTATTACAATCCCATTTTAGC
Source organism: Pleurodeles waltl (assembly GCF_031143425.1). Classification (NCBI taxonomy): domain Eukaryota; kingdom Metazoa; phylum Chordata; class Amphibia; order Caudata; family Salamandridae; genus Pleurodeles; species Pleurodeles waltl. The sequence goes on along the minus strand of NC_090444.1, from coordinate 1,687,132,852 downwards.
CTATGAGGATAGTAATATGGTGGGTGGGATATCCGCTGCGTTTGTGACTGTGTAACCCGTCTGCCAGGATCTAAATCAGGCTCTAAGGGCCAGATGTACCAACACGGCCCATTGCGATTCGGTAATAGCGATTTTTAAGAAATCGCTATTACCGCCTCACAAAGGGCCATGTATCACATTTGCGAATCGGTAATAGCGATTTCTTAAAAATCGCAAATGCTATTACTGGATCGCAAATTGCGATCCCGACGCCATTTGCAGCTATGGGCCTGTTGGCCCATAGCTGCGAATTTTTTGCATTTCCAAAATTGCAATTTCTGAACCAGAAATCGCAATTTTGGAAATGCAAAAGGCCAGGGTGCTGGGGGCCTAAGGCCCCCTCTCCTGCACCCCAATTTTTTTTTTTGGAACATGTAAGGTACACACATGCCAAAAGGGCATGTGTGCTTTACATGTTCAATTTAAAATTGCAGTTTTACTGCATTTTTTAATTTTGCATCAGGTTACCACCTGGTTGCATTTTATGGTATTTTGCAAGTGCAAAATGCCATTTTTGGAAAAATCGCAATTTGCGATTTTTTCCAGCATAGCCTTGCGACCTGGAAATTGCGAATCGCAAATTGCAACTCGCAATTTCCAGGTCGCAACGCAAGAAATCACAATTTTAGCAATTTCTTATTTGTGGTCTGCAAATGCATTTCATGCATCGCAGACCACTGTTTTGCACTCGCCGCCAACACTATTGGGGTAGGAGGGATACTGAGCCTGCCCAACAAGGGACCTACCCTGTCATGTTCGCCCGGGCCTAGGGGCACCCACAGCCCACATCCCCAACCCAGGTACCTCCTAACGTGTGCAATGTCAGGTTTCAGATTCTGTACTAACCCCCTCGTGGCTGTTGTGATGCCTTCAAGCGCCCATCCAATTCCAGAAAGGTCACCGCCAGGATGCAGAACATCAGGGGGGTCATGGTGCGGCGGGCACCCCTTCCTTGTTGGGAGGACAGCCCCAGATGTGCCTCCACCATCTTCTTTGCCCAGTTGTGCAGGTCCTCCCACCTCTTGTGGCAGTGGGTACTCCGCCTGTCAAAGACCCCCAGGGTCCGCACCTCCTAGGCGATGGCACTCCAAATACCCTTTTTCTGGTGGGCGCTGACCTGCAGGGAAAATACAGCAGAAATTAGACAACCGTTCGGACCGTCATACTCATTGCCCACCAGATCCCACACATCCCCTGACGCACATACATTGACCACCTTACATGCTGCACTCTGGCCAGGACCCCTCTGCCCCCACTACATGTGGCTTACACACACAGCAGTTTATACATTCATGGCCCACACATCATGCTCACAGTGTACTCACCTGTTTGTCTGGAGGACCGTAGAGTAACGTGTACTGGGATAGGACCCCCTCCACCAGTTTCTCCAACTCCTCCGCAGTGAAGGCAAGGGCCCTTTCCCCAGACACATGAACCATTGTCGCTTCCAGACACAGGTCACAGCAGCACTTTGCAGTGTGGGTCCTCTCCTGTTGAAGGCTAGGTAGCAAGTGAGTGATTAGATAGTAAATGGCAGTGACATCCGCGGCGGTGTGTACTGTCACCGCCGGCGTACATCACCATTGGCTCCTGGATCCCATAGGGCCCACTGATAACTAATGCAAATTTTTTTCCAAAGCAACGTATTTGCTGAGAATGTGTGTACTGTGAAGTATGGTAATTCACATGTGAGTGGACGAAAGATCTGAAAAAGTTTGTCATTGTTTTAGGTGTGGCATTACAAATCATTCGGCATCCCCCCCTTGATGTCCTGCACATGGTAAAAAATGTAACAAATGTGGGTGCATAGGACAATTTGCGCTAGTATGTAAAGATTTCAAGAAAAATAGTAATTGTAGCAACACTGTTTCTAAAGGTAAAATGTCATGTGTAAATGAAGAATGGAGAAGTAACCAAGAGGGTGAAAGCAACAGTGGAATAGGTTTATCTATTAAAGAGCTGAGTAGACACTGTAATAAGCAAAATGAAATGAAATTGTCAAAGTGTGTAATTTGGATATTGGTTGTGGAACTGGAACTCATAGCTGATTCTGGTTCACTGCGGAAAATAATTACAAAAGAATACATTATGCAGTGCTTTGGAAAGGTATTGCCCATAGCGACATTAAAATAATCAGATATAACTGCGGAAAACATTGATGGCTCTGGGATTGAAATGTTGGGATATTAGGAGGCTGATATTGAATTTAAGGGCCATGTGGAGCATATTAAATTGTATCTGGCTGCCAAAGATGTGATTGTCTTAGAATGGAAAGACCAGTGGAAAATGGGCATAATCCTCAATCCTAGAAGTAAAGAATCTGTGTTAGTGGTAGCTTATTGGGATTGGGAAATTATTTCCAAAAGTATTTTTTGAAGAATTGGGAAAATTAAAGAATTACTGCCACAGAATCAAAGTTAAATGTGGGGCTGTACCTGTAAAACAAAAACTCAGGGGAGTACCTGTGAATGTGAGGGAAGAACTTAACGGAATGTTGGAAAACATTGTAAATGAAAACATAATTGAAGAAGCAGAATCATCTAAATGGGTTTCTCCAATTGTATTTGCACGGAAACCTTACAAAAGGTTGAGGTTTGAGTGGTCCTGAGGGCCCTTCACACCAATTTGGTGGTGGATTGTTACCTGTTGCCAAATACTAACAAGGTAGTATGCAAGCTAGAAGGAGCCAAAGCATTTTCCACATTGGATCTTCACTCAGTATATCACAAAAGTTGACTGAACAATAAAAACAATTCACTTCATTCCATAGCCACAAGGTCTTTATCAATTCAAAAAGATGCCGTTTGACCTAGCCTCTGCGGCATCCATGTTTTAGAGGACAATGTTCTACATTTTTAGAGATATGGACAAGTTTGTCAAGTGCTTCCAGGATGATATACTCATATTCTTTCGGAATGAAAAGGAACTTATGGAAAATGTTGTGGAAGTATGCAATTAGTTACAGTCACATGGTTTAACACTTAAAGTGAAAAAGTGTAAGTTATTTTATGATTCTGTTAAATATCTGGGACATACACCATCTGGTAATGGGGTGGCTCTGAAGAAGTCATTAGTGGATGCTATAGTAAAGGCTCCTGCTCAAGATCACAAGGAAAACTTTTGTCATTTGAAGGTTCATGTGAGTATTTTAGCAAATTTATTAAACAATATGCTACAAAAATGGAACCACTATGAGAACTTACCAGGAACAAAGCAGAGTTCAGTTGTACAGAGAGACAACAAAATGCATTCAAGCAAATCAAGGAGGAAATTGCACAAGCACCCACACTTAAACCCTTTTGTAGAAACAAGGTCTCCATCATAACTAGTGATGCCAATTTATATGGTATTGGAGAGATATTATCTCAAAAATGTACAAGGGATGAATTGTGTGTGGCATTTGCATCAAGAATGCTCAGTGATACTGAAAGGAGATACTCTGTCATTGAAAATGAGTTGTTGGCTTGCTGTGAGTCATTGAACACTACCACAACTATGTGTGGGGCAGGAGGTTCATATTTACAACAGATTATAAGCCTTTGGTGGGGATTCTGTCACTGGGTGGTGGATAGAATGCCATCACATGGATAGCAAGGTTAATGTTTAGATTGCAAGAGCACAATTTTAGTGTGGAATATATTCTCCGATAAAACACAGTGTTACAGCAGATTGCTTGTCCAGGTTACCATGTCCTAGTGGCAAGAATGTTGGTGAGCATATTAACATTGAAATAGTTGCTACCATCACGGAGTATGTGAAAGGGGAATTTGGAAGTATTTTGGAAGACACATGGATGAAAAGTTGTAATGATGATGAGAGATGGAAATTGCTTAAAATATACCATATTGAAGGTTAGCCTAAAGAAAAAGATGTACCTTCAGAAATGAGGCCTTTCCATAAGATATTTAGGGCCAGATGTACAAAGCAGTTTTCAAGTCCCAAACGGCAAATCGGCCCGTTTGCGACTTGAAAAATGCTATTTGGGATGTACAAAGCCCAAACTGCGATTCAGGAACTGGTTTCCGAATTGCAGTTTGGGTTTTGTGATTCGGTACTAGGAAGGGGCGTGACAAGGGTGTCCCTTCCTAATACTAAATCCAGATGGCATGTATGATTGTTTTGTGACCGCAAATGCGGTTGCAAAACAATTGCAGTTAGCACCAGTTTCAAACTGGTGCTAACCCATTCGCAAACGGGAAGGGGTCACCATGGGACCCCTTCTCCTTTGTGAAGGGTAGCGAAAATATTTTTTCAGAGCAGGTAGTGGTCCCACGGACCACTGCTTGCTCTGAAAAAATGAAAAGAAAACTTTTAATTTTTGATTTTGAAATGCATCTCGTTTTCCTAGAAGGAAAACAGGCTGTATTTAAAAAAAAAAAAAACTGCTTTATTTAAAAGCAGTCACAAACATGGTGGTCTGCTGTCTCCAGCAGGCCACCATCCCTTTGATGGCAGCCATTTCCAATGGGGTTGCAAATTGCGACCTACCCCATGAATATTCATGAGGTAGGTCATTTGCGACCCCAATGGGAATTGCAAGCAGTGTCATTGACACTGTTGTACATCAGGTTTTGTGACTCGCAATTTGCGAGTCGCAAAACCTGATTTTTGTACATGTGGTCCTTAGTGACTTGGAAATATAAATAGAGGGTGAATTAATATTTAAGAAAGGAAAATGTATTCCTCCAGAGTCAATGCAGGAAGAGATGTTGAGTCTTGCACATGAAGGTCACCCATGAAAAGACTTATTTGCTCAAGCGTTTGGTGGCCTGCCTGAAAACTTTTCTTGCTCCTTTGAAACCTGTGTCATGGCCTTACTAGTCTTGGCAAAAAGTGGCATTTGATATTTCTGACCCCTAAATATTTTGCCACACAAGGCACATTTTGCTTTGGTATTAATTGACTACCATTCCAAAGTCAAGTTTGTTGCACAGGCTACTTTTCATGTGGTGATAGAATTTGTTAGGGAGATATTTTTCACATGAGGTATGTATGGACAATGGAGTACAATTAAAGTTATACAAGATAGGAGGAGTTTTTCAAGGGATATAACAAAGCATGTAACTACTACTTTATGTGACCATCAAAGAAAATGGCCAGGTTGAGAGGTTCAATTGTGTTCTCAAGGACGGTGTTGAGTGGGCCAAGAGATCAATAAGAGAGTGTAAAATAATGCTGAGGGAAAGGGTATGGATGTATTGCATTACCCCTCTTTCTGTTACAGAAGTAACTCCTTTTCGGTTATTAAAAGGTGGGGATCCTGTGCCTAATCTGTACCTGTGGTAGATAAGATAGAGAATGTCTGAGGCAAATGACAATGATGTGGAAGGAATTTTCCTGAGAGTAAAGGAGAAACAAGAAAAAATGAAAAGTAGATATGATAACAAACAGAGAGTAGGAGAACCTACATTTGAGGTGGGAGATTGGGTAAGAATACTAAAACCAGGATTCAGAGTAAAAGGTGAGTCAAAATTTGGTTGTGCATTAAAGGTGATTAGAGTTAATAACAACAGCGTGATAACTCAGGGTGGAAGGATGGTGAAAGTGAGGAGAGAAGGTAAGTGCAGAAGTGAAACTAATAAGGGTAGTGGAATGAGACAGATGGAAGAAAATGAAAGTACAGTGGAGTGATCATTCAAAGAGCGGCATTTCTCTACAAGTGCTCCTGGCCCAAAAATACTTTCACAATCACAAGCTGCAATGTGTGTTGCTATCATTTGCTGCACATCCTCAAACTCAAATCCTCACCAAAGCGAAATTCAGCCACACATTCTCTATTCATCTGCAAACATGACTAGAAGCTTAATACACAGACTTCCAAATAAATCCTTGCAAAACTCATCTTTTCACATACACTTGGATTAATCTCCTAAAGCCTCGCTCCACTTCTCGCAAAAGATGCTGCCTCAAGCCAGCTTGCTCAATACATACCACACCTATTTGTAGAAATGTGGAATCCTAAATTTGTAATCCCCCATACACTGTTCTATCCTTAAATCTCAACATCAATGACTATCTCTGACTTTACTTCTAGCCACTTAGAGAGCTTCATAACACTACGGTGTCTCCTTATTCCAATGACACAATACAGTTAGGATTATCTATCTATAGGTATTTGTCCACTTGCGGGACATCCCTCAACCTCTCTGACCATCCTTTTAGACATGTTGAAATACATAGCCAATAATCCCCCATTTAAGGGATGCCAAAAGCTACCAGCCTGTCTGAATCTCTCCCAATAATTTTATGTATCTTCTGGTCCACTTTGTTTTGTTGCACTTTAACTTCTTTTCCCTAGACAGCTTGTTGTTTCTCTTCCACTGTTCATTCTTAAAGTACTATTTATAATGACTGAGAAATATGCTTCTGATGCCGAGGCTAGTAAAAATATACATACATATAAGTAGAAAGTAGAAAGAAATGTCAAGCAATGTATTACCTTGAATAAACTACAATTAGCATAGAACCAGTAGAAGTACAGCTGTGCACTGATTTTAAGAGCACCCCAGTACATCTTTCTATTATAAAGTAAGCCTTATGCAACACCAAATGCCCTGGTCATTTAATAGTTAGAGAAAATAAGGTTAAAAATGTAAGTATATCTGGACAGTTGGGTTCGTAGGACTTTTGCAATAGACACATGAGCATGAAACTTCAAATAAAAAAGTGATTCGATTGGCCAAGGGAGCGTTCTGAGTCCTGTGGCAGCTTGCACTGCGATTGTCTGTCCTCACATAAGGAGAAATGTGAAGAAAAGTGGGGGCATGAGTGTCTGTGGTAGGCTGACCACATAAAGGCAGTTAGCCGTGTGGTTAAACCTTTGGCTGCTCAAGGTGGGTGTGCTGCTAGCAGAGGGGTGAGTGCAAGTCCTGGCTACAGGCCAGGCACAGCGGGCAAATCCACTGTGCACATGGCCAAAGGCCATGAGCAGTGGGAAGCAGGATGTCCACGGGGCTTTGGGTCCAGGGCCAGGCCTTGCAGCTAACCCCACTCTGTGCACTACCACAGCAGTGAGTTGGAACAGTTAAGTATGGTAATAAAATATTACTTTATGTTAAAAAGTAGAAATTCACTGTAACTACTAAACATTATAGTTAGGTATAGTAATAATATCTTACTTTGCATTGATGAAATTCACCAGCATTGTAATTTAAAATTATACAATTTATAAATATATAATACATAAAGTGTAAATGAGTAGTATGGGCCTACTGACCCATCAAGGTGTTGTTAAAATGTGTTTTATGTAACAATGTTACCATTATAAATGAAAGTTAAATGCAAAGTTCATTTTAAGGAAATTTAAAAAACGTATTGTAAATTTAACTTTTTGTTGTAGATTGAAACTATGAAGTAGTTTTACCAGGACACATAGAAAATAAAAGTGCAATGTACAACAGTAACTTTTTGTTGACAGCTTCTGTGTTTATATTGTTTGATTTCATACACTGGTGATGATTCACTGATATGTGCTTGTATGAAGGATGGGCCTGAAAGGCTGAGATTGTCGGATGTGTTCTAATAAAGAACTAGGGCGCTAAAATTTGTATTTAAAATAAAGGTCTGGCACACATGAACCCATCTGGATGGAATCAAAGCTCTAATACCTAATCATTTCACTTAGAAATTAACAAATTTAGAACAAATTTAGGGACTATAGATCTTGGTGGAGGGAGTTACTCCATCCCAAACGTGAGTTTTACCTGCTGTATTACAATCCCATTTTAGCCTATGAGGATAGTAATATGGTGGGTGGGATATCCGCTGCGTTTGTGACTGTGTAACCCGTCTGCCAGGATCTAAATCAGGCTCTAAGGGCCAGATGTACCAACACGGCCCATTGCGATTCGGTAATAGCGATTTTTAAGAAATCGCTATTACCGCCTCACAAAGGGCCATGTATCACATTTGCGAATCGGTAATAGCGATTTCTTAAAAATCGCAAATGCTATTACTGGATCGCAAATTGCGATCCCGACGCCATTTGCAGCTATGGGCCTGTTGGCCCATAGCTGCGAATTTTTTGCATTTCCAAAATTGCAATTTCTGAACCAGAAATCGCAATTTTGGAAATGCAAAAGGCCAGGGTGCTGGGGGCCTAAGGCCCCCTCTCCTGCACCCCAATTTTTTTTTTTGGAACATGTAAGGTACACACATGCCAAAAGGGCATGTGTGCTTTACATGTTCAATTTAAAATTGCAGTTTTACTGCATTTTTTAATTTTGCATCAGGTTACCACCTGGTTGCATTTTATGGTATTTTGCAAGTGCAAAATGCCATTTTTGGAAAAATCGCAATTTGCGATTTTTTCCAGCATAGCCTTGCGACCTGGAAATTGCGAATCGCAAATTGCAACTCGCAATTTCCAGGTCGCAACGCAAGAAATCACAATTTTAGCAATTTCTTATTTGTGGTCTGCAAATGCATTTCATGCATCGCAGACCACTGTTTTGCACTCGCAAACGGACAAATTTACCGATTCGCACCGTTTGCGAGTGCAAACCTTTTTAATACATCTGGCCCTAAGTTTTTTTGTCATAGAAATTATGGTAAGTGCTCTACAAAGCCGAAATGAGGCTAATAAGGTGGTAGGAACAGTGGCAGCACAATGGATTATGGAAGGCAGGAGGGAGGGGACAAGTGCATGCAGATGGTGAAAATAGAGCAACCAAGAGGGGCGGGCAGTTGCAGCATACTCATTATGGAGGACAGGTCAGTATGTCTAGGGACATCACAAGGGACCCCAGAGGGCAGGTGGGAGCACACTGGGGCTGCTGCTTCTGTTAGAGGTCCTACTGTCAGCGGTGCAGGTGGCGGTGCTTGCGGTGGGCATGCTGGTGGTGCTGGCCGTGGTGCCGGTGCTGCCAGTGGTAGAGGGAGGAACTAGCCCTTCTCCTGCAGCCTCAGATGGCTGGCCACTGGGGATGCTGCTGCTGACAGTAGTTATGGCAGCGGCGGTGCAGGTGGCGGTGCAGATGGCAGTGCTTGCGGCGGGGATGCTGGAGGTGCTGCCAGCTGTCCAGGTGGCGCGGCTGTCGGTTCTGATGGTGGCCACCAGGCCCCCACCTGCAGGCTCCGACGCCTGAGGTGCCTTGCCTTGGCTTTTCTGCCCCTTCTTCACCTTGGCAGCTGCTGTTGGGACCTTGGCTCTGGCAGCTGCAGTTTTGGAGGAGGCCTTGCTGGGTGGGTCGTGCTCCTTACCGTTGGTGCATGCTGTCCCCTTCTTCACCTTGGCAGGTGGCGGTCTGGTATGGTCCTTTGCAGGGGTCGGTGGCACACTGGCTGGCATGATGGGTGCCCTCTTGAAGCCCCTGGGAGTTGCAGATACCACAGCGGATGCCGACTTGGTGGCTGAGGTGATGGCCTGGGTTCTGGACACCTTTGCCCGAGGGGAAGGACGGGGGGGAGGTGTAGGGAACAGGTCAATGTTTGCTAGGAAACATTTTAGATACACTGGGGCAGGAAGATGGAGAGGGTTTGGGAGTGGAGGAAGAGTGAGTGGTTGTAGGAGGTGTCTTTCTGCTGAGTTTGGTTGAAGGTGCATGGGCTGGATGCTGTTGTAAGGTGGCTGGCTGTTGGGTGGGTGAATGCTTGCGTTTGTGTACTTTGGGAGGAGGGGTCACAGACACACTGGGAGAGGACACAGGGGACGTGTGCATGGTTGTAGGGGTGGTGACTGCCAGTGAGGGGTGTGTTGCGATGGGCGTGCTGTGATGGAGGTAGTGGATGAGGATGTAGTGCATGCAGGTGTGAGTGGAGACGATACTGGGAGGGAGGTGGACGAAGAGTAGGAGGGGGACACAGTTGAGGCAGTGGATGTTGGTGTGTCTGCATGGGTATTGTGCTTGTGTGAGTGCCTGTGAGATGAAGTGTGGTGCTTATGTTTGCCTGAGCCACCTTTGTGTGTTGATTTGGGTGAATGCTGGTCTAAAGGTGTGTCTGGGATGGGCTGGGGTTGAGGGGATTGGGTCTGGGTAGAGGAAGTTGGAGGGGGAAAGGCTAGACACAGGGACAAGGGCTGCCATCAGTGCTGAGGCCAGAGCCGGAAATGCTCTCTGTTGGGCCACCACGCCAGAGTGAATGCCCTCCAGGTATGCATTTGTTTGTTGCAAATGTCCTGCTACACCCTGGATGGCATTCAGTATGGTTGACTGCCCAGCAGAGAGGGATCTCAGGAGGTCAATAGCCTCCTTGCTGAGGGCAGCAGGGCTGACTGGGGCAGGGCCTGAGTTGCCCTCCTGGGTGAGCAGGCACGGGAAACATGCTGAAGAGCTGCTGGGAGGGTGGTTCTGGTAGTGGGGTGGCAGCTGTACCTGTTGTTGGGGTGGGCATAGAGGTGTCTGCCACCACCAGGAAGCTTCCATCGGAGGAGGAGTCGCTGTCTGTGGTTTTCCCTCCTGTCCCCTTCGTTGTGCTCCCCTCGCCCTCTGTCCCACTGGTGCCCTCACCCTCGGTCGATTCGGCCTCATGGGCCATGTGGGATGCAGCTCCCTCCGGTGCCTCTGCTCCTCCGCAGGGTGACAAAACAAAAAGGGGGGGGACAGAGGATACACTTGGTCAATGCCAGCAATACCACTACCGTTGGCGTACACAACACACAGGGATCAGCCCTATGCAAAAGGCCATGCCCAACAATTTACTAAGACAGTCACCAGCCCATGAGGTTCAATGCCTAACGCCATTAGCTGCACACCTGAAACCCACAGGACCCTGCCCAGGAGTAGATGGCCGCCAACACTATTGGGGTAGGAGGGATACTGAGCCTGCCCAACAAGGGACCTACCCTGTCATGTTCGCCCGGGCCTAGGGGCACCCACAGCCCACATCCCCAACCCAGGTACCTCCTAACGTGTGCAATGTCAGGTTTCAGATTCTGTACTCACCCCCTCGTGGCTGTTGTGATGCCTTCAAGCGCCCATCCAATTCCAGAAAGGTCACCGCCAGGATGCAGAACATCAGGGGGGTCATGGTGCGGCGGGCACCCCTTCCTTGTTGGGAGGACAGCCCCAGATGTGCCTCCACCATCTTCTTTGCCCAGTTGTGCAGGTCCTCCCACCTCTTGTGGCAGTGGGTACTCCGCCTGTCAAAGACCCCCAGGGTCCGCACCTCCTAGGCGATGGCACTCCAAATACCCTTTTTCTGGTGGGCGCTGACCTGCAGGGAAAATACAGCAGAAATTAGACAACCGTTCGGACCGTCATACTCATTGCCCACCAGATCCCACACATCCCCTGACGCACATACATTGACCACCTTACATGCTGCACTCTGGCCAGGACCCCTCTGCCCCCACTACATGTGGCTTACACACACAGCAGTTTATACATTCATGGCCCACACATCATGCTCACAGTGTACTCACCTGGTTGTCTGGAGGACCGTAGAGTAACGTGTACTGGGATAGGACCCCCTCCACCAGTTTCTCCAACTCCTCCGCAGTGAAGGCAAGGGCCCTTTCCCCAGACACATGAACCATTGTCGCTTCCAGACACAGGTCACAGCAGCACTTTGCAGTGTGGGTCCTCTCCTGTTGAAGGCTAGGTAGCAAGTGAGTGATTAGATAGTAAATGGCAGTGACATCCGCGGCGGTGTGTACTGTCACCGCCGTCGTACATCACCATTGGCTCCTGGATCCCATAGGGCCCACTGATAACTAATGCAAATTTGCGCGGCGGTCATCGACCGCCTACCGCAACGGCCCACAACGCCAGTGCAATTAGATCATTTCCACTTGTCCCTCCTCACAGGTCAGGCAGCCTCCATTTCAGGGGGGCACAGGGCATGGCACCTAACTGTGCCACAGCAGGCGTTGGCACATCAACAGACTCTCAAGTTCACATACTGTTTCTGTAAAGTCAAAATTAGTGCGACATAAGTGTGAATATGACTCATCATTCTCTTCCATAGGCTTCACCCGCTGAGGTAGATTATGAGGTGGCGGCATCCTCCGGTTTACAGACCCCTGGTGGACCTAGCGACAATGAAGGACAGACACATTATCATTACCTACAGACTTGATGGTGCCACAATCCAAGAACTGTGTGCCCAATTGGAGCCAGACCTGATGTCTGCTATCCGCCAACCCACAGGTATCCCCCTTCTAGTGCAGGTCCTGTCAGTGCTCCATTTCCTGGCAAATGGTTCCTTCCAAACAACAGTGGCCATGGCATCAGGGATGTCTCAGCCAATGTTCTCTAACGTGTTGACCAGAGTGTTGTCTGCCCTGCTGAAACACATGCGCAGCTACATCGTGTTCCCCTAGGAGGAGGATTTGGCTACAGTGAAAGCTGACTATGCCCTGGGACATATCCCCAACATCATTGGTGCCATTCATGGTACACATGTTGCATTTGTCGTCCCCCCCGGAGAAATGAACAAGTTTACAGGAATAGAAAAAGCTATCACTCGGACCAGTACATCTCCCATGTGAATGCCAAATTTCCGGGCTCTGTGCATGACACCTATATCTTGAGGAATAGCAGCATGCCATATGTGATGGGCCAACTCCAGAGGCACCCGGTGTGGCTAAAAGGTGAGCCAAAGGTCCCCACACAGTATGAGTAGGTGTCTGGGTATGGGGTTGTCCCTAAGGGTTAGTGTGTGTCTAACAGTTGTCCCTCGATGTTTTCAGGTGACTCTGGTTACCACAACCTCTCATGGCTACTGACCCCAGTGAGGAATGCCAGGACAAGGGCAGAGGAACGTTACAATGAGGCACATGGGCATACAAGGAGGATTATAGAAAGAACCTTTGGCCTCCTGAAGGCCAGGTTTTGGTGCCTCCATCTGACAGGTGGATCCCTGTACTACCCACCCAATAAGGTGTGCCAGATCATCGTTGCATGTTGCATGTTGAACAACCTGGCCTTGAGACGCCAGGTGCTTGTTCTGCAGGAGGATGAGCCTGGAGATGGTCTTGTGGCAGCGGTGGAGCCTGTGGACAGTGAGGAAGAGGAGGCAGAGGAAGAAGATGTTGACAACAGAACCAATATTATTCGGCAGTACTTCCAGTGGCACACAGGTAAGACACTATGGGGGTCATTCTGACCCTGGCGGTAAAAGGCAGTTACCGCCGGTCAGAAGACCGCCAGAACACCGCCGCGGCCGCGGTAGCCCGCCAGGGTCATTCTGACCCACAACTGCCAACCCGCCAAAAACCCGACCTCCACTGAAGGCCGCCACATCAGCGGTCAGCGATAAACTGGAGATGACCAAACCTCCACCGTCACGCCAACAGAAATACGCCCATGCCATTACGACCCACGAATCCACGCGGCGGTCTTTCAACCGCGGTATCCCATTGGCGGTACACACCGCTGCACTCAAAATACACACACATCTACAAAACACTGCCACATTGGACAATTACAAATACACACACCTGATACACATACAAACACCACTCCCACACAATCAATACGATATAAAACACACACCCACATCACCCACAAACCCCCACAAATTGAAATTCAGAGACAAGGCGCACAGGGAACGCAAACCACAACACACACAGGAACCCAACATCATCCCCCACACTACATCTACGCACAAAACACCACACACCACTACACTCATCACCACAAACACCACCCCACACCTCATCCACACCACCCCATGGCACCCCAAAGACACCCCAGGTTCTCGGACCAAGAACTCAGGGTCATGGTGGAGGAAATAATTAGGGTAGAGCCCCAGCTCTTCGGCACACAGGTGCAGCACACCACAATAGCCAGGAAGGCGGAGCTATGGCAAAGGATCGTCGACAGGGTCAACGCTGTGGGACAGCATCCCAGAAATTGGGAAGACATCCGAAAGTGCTGGAATGACCTACGGGGGAAGGTGCGGACGATGGTGTCAAGACACAACATCGCTGTGCAGAAGACTGGCGGCGGACCCCCACCCACTCCACCCGAATTCACAGCATGGGAGCAAGAGGTCTTGAACATCCTGCATCCTGAGGGCCTCGCTGGAGTAGGCGGAGGAATGGACTCTGGTAAGTCTAATCTCAACTACTTCACCCCCCCCAACCACCAGCATGCCAACCCACACCCCCACCCTCACCCCCAACCCCCCAGCACATATCCTCCCTGCTAATGTCTCACCAGCACAACCCACCCAAACCAACACCAACCCCTGAATGCCAACACAAACCATGGACACCCATCACCTATGCATGACCACGGCATATACCCATCCCCCCCCCCCAAACCACCCTCACAACTCCTCCCACAAGGGAATGCCAGCACTGGGGGACAAGGGCACCCACAAATCGCACACCATGGCACACACAGAAGCAATAACCATACTCTTTTACCCCTGCAGGGCCCGAACGCCAACACACCGGCCTGGAGGGTCCAGAAATGTCCATCCCACCCCCAGAACAGGCCCTCAGTGATGACAGCAGCTCTGTCGACCTAGAACCTGATGACCAGCCCGGACCATCGGGGACCTCTAGACAGTCGGTTCCCCTCAGGCAGCCACAGGCCACAGCAGACCTACCCCCTCTGGAAACCCCAGCACAGCACCCACCCAGCGGGCCCATGCCTCTGTCTCCAGGACAGGTCAAGCAGCGGTGTGTCTACCACTACAGGGCACCCATGGCAACCCACCACCCCAACAACAACAGGGACCTGGGGGCAGTGGTAGTGGGCACACCGTCCAGGGGACAGAGGCCCAGGAACAAAGGGGAACTGGGAGGGCTGCTGTGCGACAGAGGGAGGACAGGCCTAGGGAACCCACTGTCCAAGAGGCCCTCACCACCATCATGGGAGCGTACCACCACTCCCAAGAGACGATGGCGACGGTCCTGGCCAGGTTCCAGGAGATCCAGGCCATGCAGGAGGGCCAGTACATGGGGTTCCGGGAAGAACTGCGCAGCATCAGTTCCGCAATGGGTACAATCGTGGTGGCACTCGACCAGATTGTCACCACATTGCGGGACCATGTGGCCCCCCAAAGGGCCCCTGCCACTAGCATGGAGGAAGAACAGCCCACCACCTCCGCCGGCGCTAGTGGTCAGGAGGCCCGACACAACAGCAACGGGCCACCCGGACCCCACCCCCTGCAGAACATGAACCACCCCGCAAGAAAGGCCTGAGATCTAGGAAGAAGACAGAGTAGGATGTCAAGACCCCCGCCATGCACGGATCCCCCCGGATGTCATCCCACTGTCCCACTTGTTCACCCTGTCCAACCTTGAACTGCCCCTGCTCCACCTTCCACAGGCATATGGACAATGCACCTGTGCGAACGAGAGTTTGGACTCTGCCATGGACATGCCTCCACCATCACCCATCACCCTTTTTGAACTATACACCAATTTTTGCACTTCAATAAACACAATTATTGCACAAAAACCATCTGGAGTCTGCTATTCAATTTTTTTAAACCAAATGTATTCGATATAACCAACCAAAAATGTCCAATTACATTGTGATGACAAGATACCAGTGTCACACACCGGTAGTCCATGGGGAAATAAACCAGAGGGCACTCCGTGGGGACCAGGACACTGAAATAGGAAGGCAAATTCACAACTAAGTTACCATACATTGGGGTGAAAGGTCAGACAGTCGAGAGCCAGTACTGTTACAGATATAATAAAATGCAGGAGTAGATTCTTACCTGTGTGTTACTGGAAATACTGCAGTATCACTCTGTCCCTGTTGTCTGTGTCGTCCTCTTCGTCTTCCTCCTCTTCACTCTCCGCAGGCTCCACAGCGGCCACAACACCACCATCTGGACCATCCTCCTGCAGGAAAGGCACCTGGCGTCGCAAAGCCAGGTTGTGAAACATGCAGCAGGCCACGATGATATGACACACCTTCTTTGGTGAGTACATTAGGGATCCACCTGTCATATGCAGGCACCTAAACCTGGCCTTCAGGAGCCCGAAGGTCCGCTCGATCACCCTCCTAGTACGTCCATGGGCCTCATTGTACTGTTCCTCTGCCCTTGTCCTGGGATTCCTCACTGGGGTCAATAGCCAAGGCAGGTTGGGGTAACCAGAGTGACCAATTAGCCACACACGCTGTCTCTGTAGCTGTTCCATCACATAAGGGATGCTGCTATTTCGCATGACGTACGCGTCATGCACTGACCCTGGGAACTTGGCATTTAAATGGGAGATGTACTGGTCAGCCAAACAGAACACCTGGACATTCATCGAATGATAACTTTTTCGGTTCCTGTACACCTGTTCATTGTCTTTTGGGGGGACCAAAGCCACATGGGTACCATCAATGGCACCAATGATATTGGGAATGTGTCCAAGGGCATAGAAATCACCCTTCACTGTAGGCAAGTCACCCACCTCAGGGAAAATGATGTAGCTCCGCATGTATTTCATCAGGGCAGATAACACTCTGGACAATACCCTTGAAAACATAGGCTGAGACATCCCAGATGAAATGGCCACTGTAGTTTGAAATGATCCACTAGCCAAAAAATGGAGTACTGACAGCACCTGCACTAGAGGCGGAATCCCTGTGGATTGGCGGATGGGTGACATCAGGTCTGGCTCCAGCTGGGCACACAGTTCCTGTATAGTGGCACTGTTGAGTCTGTAGGTGAGTATGACATGTCGTTCTTCCATTGTCGACAGGTCCACCAGCGGTCTGTACACAGGAACATTCCTCCGTCTCCTCGCAAGTCCCAGCGGACGGTGCCTAGGAAGGACAACATGGAGCACAGAGTCAATCAACCCACAGGTAAGTTCCCACAGCCTGCACAGTACACGAATCTCTCTGGATTGAATGGCTTGTATGAGTGTCGATGCAAGGCCTAGCCATGTGTGACGCAGTAGGAATTAAGCCATGTGGGCCCTTGAAATGGCGGCTGCCTGACCTGTGAAGTGTGACAATGTGAAGTGAGGTCATTGCGCTGGCGTGGCACACCGTGGCGGTAGGCGGTCGAAGACCGCGGCGCAAAGCAGCATTGGTTAATATTGAACCCTATGGGTTTCAGGAGCCAATGACGATGTGCGCCGGCGGTCGCGGTACGCACCGCTGCGGTACGCACCGCCGCGGGCGTGACCGCCATTTTCTCTCTGCTTAATCACACGAGACCTGAGCATCCACAGGAGAGGACCTATACTGCAAGTGCTGCTGTGACCTCGGTCTGGAAGTGACAATGGCTGCTGCGACTGGGGAAAGGGCCCTCGCCTTCAGTTCCCACTGCCGCAAGAGGTGGGAGGACATCCGCCGCGGGAGCAGGAAGACCGCCGAGGCTCTGATGGGGATGGCCTCCCAACCTAGGAGGGGTGCCAGTCGTACCTTGACCCCCCTGATGTCCCGGATCCTGGCGGTGGCCTACCCCGATTTAGATGGGCGCTTGAGGACATCACAGCAGACACAAGGGGGTGAGTACCAGCACATTCAGCTATATTTGCGTGCAGTGGAGGTGCCTGGGTGGGGGAGGAGGGCTGTGGGTATCCCTAGGCCAGGGCGATTTCTGTAGGCTAGGCCCCTCCATGAGGAATGTTCCTGTGCCCCGGCCCCCCACCTCTGTAGGGTGCCTAGTAACGCTATTCATGGACCTGTGTATTCTGTTTGGGCAGTTGTCGCCCATAGGCTTGTAGGGCATGTCCCAGTGAATGAGTAGTGTACCCCAAGTGCGCAGCGTAGTGCAGGGGGCTTCTGTGTCTGTCCTCTCCGCCAACGGTGTCCCCAATGCATGCACTCAACTTGTCTTTATTTCTCCACCCCCCCCCCATTTTCTTTGTTTTTCTGTGAATGTGTGCATTAGCATCATCAGGCGGAGGAGAAGTGGCATCGGCGCAAGAGGGAGCTGCATCTCACATGGCCCCGAAGGGCCATGCAACGGACTCCGACATGACCAGTGAGACGGAGGGCGAGGGGGGCTCCACCACGGGGACCCGTGCAGACGTCAGTGACACCGACACGTCCTCGGATGGGAGCTCCCTTGCGGTGGCGGCAACATCCGTGCCCACCGATACTACAGGTACAGCCGCCACCCAGCGCACCAGCTCCGCCCTCCCAGCAGCCCCTCAGCGTTTGCCCCGTGCCCGCTCACCCAGGAAGGTGGGCATCTCCTTCGCCCCAGGCACCTCAGGCCCTGCCCCAGTCACCCTTGCTGCCCTCAGTGAGGAGGTCATTGACCTCCTGAGGACCATCATTGTTGGGCAGTCTACCCGTTTGAATGCCATCCAGGGTGTGGAGAGGGAGGTGCATCAAAGCAATGCATACCTGGAGGGCCTTCATTCGGGTCAGGCTGCCCAGCAGCGATCGTTCAACGCTCTGGCCTCAGCACTGACGGCAGCGATTGTCCCTGTCTCCAGCTTCCCTCTTCTAACTCCCTCCACCCAGTCCCACTCCCCTGTTCCTCTGCCTATCCCATCCACACCTACAGACCAGCCTGCACACACCTCAACACCCAAGGGAAGCTCATCCAGACATAAGCACCACAGAACACACAAGCATTCACACAAGCAACATACAGATGCAGACATGCCAACAGCCACTACCTCCTCTGTGTCCCCCACCTCCTCGTCTCCCTCCTCCCTCCCTGTGATGTCTACACTCACACCTGCATGCACACCACCATCAGCCAGTACACCCATCACCAGCACACCCTCCAGACCAGTCCGCACACGTGCAGTCACCACCCCCACTGCCATGTACACGTTCCCTGTGTCCTCTCCCAGTGTGTCTGTCACCCCCGCTTCCAAACCACACAAACGCAGGCAGGCACCCAACCAACAGCCATCCACCTCACGGCAGCCTCCAGCCCAAGCACCTGCACCCAAAGACACCAGACTTGACTCTCCTACAACCACATCCTCTTCCTCCACTCCCATACCCACTCCAGCTACCCTTCCCATTGCTCCTAAAAAACTATTCCTCTCTAAACTGGACCTCTTTTCCTCACCTGACCCACCCCCTCCATCTCGTAAGAGTTCCAAAAACACCTCAGCCACCACCAGCCCAGCAACTCCCAAGAACGTCGTGCCTGGTTTTTGGAGTCCGCCCTTTCCTTGGGCAGGGACATCGGCCAGCAGCAAAGGCACAGCCAGCCCCCCCCCCCGGGAAGAGGAGCAAAAAACTGAAGGGCAGGCGCGACAGGCCTGATACGCCTGCCCCCAAGGAAGGTAGCCTTGCACTGTCACGTGCCACATCGGGTAAGGGAGCCAAGGGCCACGGAGAGTCTGCCAAGGAGGGCAAGGGCAGCAAAGCGCAAAAGGCAGGGAGCAGCCGACCTGGCCATGAGGGTCCCACCAGCCCCATTCCGGGGGTATCGGAGGAGACCCAGGGCCCCAGGACTCCATCACAGGAGGGCCCCGCAACGGAAAGGTCCGATGCTGACTGAGCTGGAAGTATTGGCCAGGTGTGGTTCACTCGAAACACAAGACAGGCACCGCTGAACAGGGCCCCGCCAAGACAGGCACCGCTGAACAGGGCCCCGCCGTGATAAGCACCGCTAAACAGGGCCCCGCCGTGAGAAGCACCGCTGGACAGGGCCCCGCCGTGAGAAGCACCGCTGAACAGGGCCCCGCCGTGAGGAGCACTGCTGAACAGGGCCCGCCGTGAGAAACACCGCTGAACAGGGCCCGCCAAGACAGGCACAGCTGAAGAGGGCCCCGCCGTGAGGAGCACCGCTGAACAGGGCCCCCCCAAGACAGGCACCGCTGAACAGGGCCCTCCTGTCAAGCACCGCTCCGCTGGGCCCTTATCTCAAGCACCGCTCCGCTGGGCCCTCCTGTCAAGCACCACTCTGCTGGGCCCTCATCTCAAGCACCGCTCCGCTGGGCCCTCCTGTCAAGCACCGTTCCGCTGGGCCCTCATCTCAAGCACCGCTCCGCTGGGCCCTCCTGTCAAGCACCGCTCCGCTGGGCCCTCCTGTCAAGCACCGCTCCGCTGAGCCCTCATCTCAAGCACCGCTCCGCTGGGCCCTCATCTCAAGCACCGCTCCGCTGGGCCCTCCTGTCAAGCACCGCTCCGCTGGGCCCTCATCTCAAGCACCGCTCCGCTGGGCCCTCCTGTCAAGCACCGCTCCGCTGGGCCCTCATCTCAAGCACCGCTCCGCTGGGCCCTCCTGTCAAGCACCGCTCCGCTGGGCCCTCATCTCAAGCACCGCTCCGCTGGGCCCTCCTGTCAAGCACCGCTCCGCTGGGCCCTCCTGTCAAGCACCGCTCCGCTGGGCCCTCATCTCAAGCACCGCTCCGCTGGGCCCTCCTGTCAAGCACCGCACCGCTGGGCCCTCCTCTCAAGCACCGCTCCACTGGGCCCTCCTGTCAAGCACCGCTCCGCTGGGCCCTCCTGTCAAGCACCGCTCCGCTGGGCCCTCCTGTCAAGCACCGCTCCGCTGGGCCCTCATCTCAAGCACCGCTCCGCTGGGCCCTCCTGTCAAGCACCGCTCCGCTGGGCCCTCATCTCAAGCACCGCTCCGCTGGGCCCTCCTGTAAAGCACCGCTCCGCTCGTCCCTCATCTCAAGCACCGCTCCGCTGGGCCCTCCTGTCAAGCACCGCTCCGCTGGGCCCTCATCTCAAGCACCGCTCTGCTGGGCCCTCCTGTCAAGCACCGCTGGCCCATTGGCAGGCCCGGTTCTGTGTCGGGCAGGGCTTCACGAGGCACTCTGCCCACCATGCCTCCTCCATGACCAGTGGACTCTGTAATCCACCTGATGGACTGTGGCTTTGCACCCCCCAGGATGGCACAGTGGGCAATCCACCCACTGTAGAGACTTGAGAGACTGTGGCTTTGCACTCCCCAGGATGGCACAGTGGGCATGGAGGCCTTTCGTGGATCTGGCGTCGTGGACTCATGTGGCTGAGGAGCCCCCCCTTCCCTTCCCCCTGAGGTGCCAGTATTTTATTTTTGTGATGCCCCAGCAGTGTTCTCTCCAATGGACTCGATCTCGTGTGTGGGCTTTGCCCATGTGTTGCTGCACATTGGCCCACGGACATTTGAACTTTGCAAAACTGTGCCGGACTTTTGCTACTTGTATATATATAGTTCTAGATGTGTAATAATTCTTTATATATTGCCAAGTTCGCTATACTTAATTATTGCTATAATATAGTTCTATTTTTACAATCATTGCCTTTTGTCTTTGCATTTTTGTTTTGGGGGTTTGGGGGTGTCACTCTGACTTTTTAATCTGCATTGGTGTGTAGGTATTT
Source organism: Pleurodeles waltl (assembly GCF_031143425.1). Lineage (NCBI taxonomy): Eukaryota > Metazoa > Chordata > Amphibia > Caudata > Salamandridae > Pleurodeles > Pleurodeles waltl. The sequence goes on along the minus strand of NC_090444.1, from coordinate 1,687,111,673 downwards.
CGGTGGAGGTGAGGGTGGGGGTGGGTGTGTGGCGTATGTGTGTGCCCATAACCTTTCCTCCTCCCCCCTCCCCTGTGTCGTAGGTGCAGTACTCACCGTTGTCATCTGCGGCGACGTTCGTGATCCTGGAAGAAGAGCAGGAAGGCAATGGCTGGGAGGATGTGGAGTTCCGGTTCCATGCTGTCCCGATTCCGCGTGGAGTGTGTCGAGGTGAGCGTTTTCCATTGGAAATGTCTGTTTCCGCCGTGTTTTTATCGGCGGGGCTCCCGCACCGAAAAAGGTGGCGGATTGGTGAGTCGTGATAGGGTGGGCGGTACATTGTCTGCCGCCTGGCTGTTGGCGGTGACCGCTGCGCTGTTTGTTTGTGCCGCCGTGGCGGTCAGAGTGTTAAAGCAGCGGCCTGTGTTGGCGGTTCCCGCCAGGGTCAGAATTCCATTTTTTGGACCGCCAGCCTGTTGGCGGGTTGGCCGCCGCTTTAACACTGACCGCCAGGATCAGAATGACCCCCTATAACTTCACTTAACATTTCAGTTATTTGTTGGACATTGTACAAGTCAGCCTGTTTCCCTATGTCTATGGCCACTGACTGTACCCTTTGGCATCTCCATTTGCAGATCTCTGTGCCCCCCTCTGGCTCCTGCTATGTGTACTGCTGCCCACCATAGGTTATCCTAAAGTATATTTCACTGTACTTTTGATTTGCAACGCTTTTATAATCTTGTACTAATATATATTTGAATCATTTGACAGACTCCAGATTGGTATTTGTTCCAAGGGTGTTTATTTAGGTGCTCATAAGTAGAGGGGGTGGTGCAAGGGGCTGGGCTGATGGTGGAAGGAAGTTCAGGGTAGAGTCCAGTCTCTTGGTATCACAGGTGCATTGTCCAATGGGGCATAGGAAGGGAAGTAATGGCAGTTCAAGGTGGACAGGGTGACAGTGTGGGACACAAGGGTGACAATCAGGAGAGCCTTATTTCCTGGTGGGGGTCTTGGCAATGTTCCTTGTCTTCTGCCTGGATCGCAGGGACCGTTTACGGGGTAGTTCTCCTTCTGCAGGGGGTGGGGTGCTGGTGGCCTGTTGATCCTGTGGCGGGGCCTCCTGTCCACTAGCGCTGGCAGAGGTGGACGGCTGTTCCTCAGTTTGGCTAGTGTCAGGCGCCTGTTGTTGTGCCACTGCCTCCCTCGTGGTCTTGCCCATGTCTGCCAGCACCCCTGCAATGGTGACCAGAATGGTATATATTTTTGTTAGGTCCTCCCTGATCCTCAGGTACTGTCCCTCCTGCAGCCGCTGGGTCTCCTGCAGCTTGGCCAGTATCTGGCCCATCATCTCATGGGAATGGTGGTATGCTCCCAGAATGTTGGAGTGTGCCTCGTGGAGAGTGAGTTCCCTGGGCCTGTCCCCCCCGTCGCACAGCAGTCCTCCCAGCTTCCCTGTTGTCCTGTGCCTCTGTCCCCTGAAACGTGTGCCCACTGCCACTGACACCAAGTCCATGGCCGTCCTGGGTTTGTGGGGTTGCCTGGGGTCACTGTAGTGGTGGACACACTGCTGATTGAAATGTCCTGGGAATAGTGGCATGGGCCTGCTGGGTGGGTGCTGTGGTGGTGTTTCCTGAGGGGGAGGCTCTCTGGTGGGTTGGGACTGTGTCTGGGTAGCCAACAGTCCAGAAGTCCTGTATGGGCCAGGTTGGTCATCGGGATCCAGGCGTGCAGAGATGCTGTCGTCACTGTTGGCCTCTTCTGTAAGGGGACTGGATGTAGCTGGCACCTCCTCTCTGGTGAAGTTGACTATGGGTTGTGTGGAGATGCAAATGAAGTGTTATTATATCTGCATTTGCCATCTTGTGCATGGGTGTGTTTCCCTCTATGATTGTGATTTCCCTGTCAGCTTGGCCTTGTGTGAGTGGTGATTTACTGGGCATACTGTGGTGATGGGTGTCTATGCAGGTCTGTGAATGGGGTCCATGCATTGGTGTTGCATGCAGGGCTTGGTATTGGGATGGGTGGGTTTTGATGGTGGGGTATATGTGAGGTGATGGAGTGATGGGAGTGAGGGTAAGGCTGGGGGTATGTGATGGCATGCAGGTAGGGTGGGGGGTATAATAGTAAAGATATGACTTACCAGAGTCCAGTCCTCCTGCTACTCCTGCGAGGCACTCAGGATGCATTATTGCCAAGACTTGCTCCTCCCATGTTGTTAGTTGTGTGGGAGGAGGTGGGGGACCACCGGCAGTCCTCTGTACGGCTACCTGGTGTCTTGCAACCACAATACGCACCTTCCCCCGTAGGTCGTTCCACCTCTTCCTGATGTCGTCCCTTGTTCTGTGGTGCTGTCCCACGGCGTTGACCCTGTCCACTATTCTCCGCCATAGCTCCATCTTCCTAGCTATGGACGTCTGCTGCACGTGTGATACGAAAAGCTGTGGCTCTACCCGGATGATTTATTTCACCATGACCCTTAACTCCGCCTCTGAGAACCTGGGTTGTCTTTGGGGTGCAATGGATGTGGTGTGTGTGAAATGTGTGAGGATGTGTGGGGTGATGTGTTGTGGTGTATTCTGTGATGTGTGTGGATGGTGTATTGGTGATGGTGTTCTGTGCCTCTGATTGAGTGGTTGCTCATGCCTTGTCTCTCTCTGTGTTCTATCGTTTTTTTCACTGTAAAGGGTTGTGGGTAATGTGGGGGTGTGTTTTATAGTGGTGTGAGTGTGTGGGTGTGATGTGTGTATATGTGTCAGGTGTGTGTAGTTTGAATTGTCCAATGTGGTGGTGTTTTGTATATGTGTGTATTTTGAGCGCGGCGGTATGTACCGCCAATGGTTTACCGCGTTTGAAAGACCGCCACGGTGATTTGTGGGTCGTGATACTGTGGGCGTATTCCTGTTGGTGTAACAGTGTGGGTTTTGCTATCGCCAGTTGATCACTGACTTTTGGTGTGGCGGACTTGTGTGGGTGTCTGTATTGTGGAGGATTTCTCAGTGTGGGTCATAATACCCATAGCGGAATACCGCCGTGGTCACAGTATGTTGGCGGCCATCAGCACGGCGGTAGGCAGCCTTTTCCACCATGGTTGTATTGAGGGCCAAAATCTTGAACCCCATTTATAAATTATTCAATGGTAAGGCATGCTCAAACAGGTCCTATCGGTAACCCTCCGTAATTTGTTAAAGTATGTTACACATATTTCTCTCAGCCGTCTAGCTGAGTGATTTCAAGACAATGGGGGTGTGAACTCTCTGTAGGAAAACTTGATTTTTCCAGCACAGGGGTAGAACATGTATGAGTAAGTACCGGAAGGCCTAGAAGGAAGGGAGCACAGAGGCTGAGAGCTGGAGTAGGCATGGAGAGGCTTTAACCAGGAAACTGAAAGTCTGCAAAGGGAACTTATAAGATAACACAAGTTCTATAACAAAGTTGGAACAAAAGAGACAACAGACAAACTTTCAAAAAAGATAGTTTGTATGCACCTTGGACTATGATCTCTCTGTAAGGTAAAAAGATCTTAAATGAAAGCAAGGAGCAGATTAATCTCACAGAGTTCGGTGAGTCACCCAACAGCACCTATGGAGAAGGCGTGCTGGGTTGTTCTCAGTGGCAAAGACACAAGTCTTGGAGTCTGACCGGCACCTTTGTAAGGTATGATAACCAAAATTAGAGTATATACACAAGATAGGGAAACAGGGAATAGAATAAGGAATACCAACACTGAAACTGGGCTTAGGAAAAAGCAGGATTGAAATGAAGATCAGGAACAACACAGGAATGCAAGTCAGGTTCAGGACTGGAATACACAGAACATAGGACAAGAGCTTTACATGTAACAGAATAGATCTGGAACAGTACAGACAAGAGTAGGAACAATGACCATCACAGAAGAAAGTAGGCAATAGCACAAGATAGAAACCAAATCAAAAGATAAACCAGATAGAGAGCAAGGATGTGACAGAGCGCAAGGAGATTTATCAACCAAGTCAGTTGCAAGCCCATGCATTCTGCGCTCATAGGGCTGAAATAGCTGAAGGCTCATGGAAGGAGCACAGGTTCAGGAAGAGAGCCAGGTGCAAGGACTAACCCACTTGCAAGGGATCAGGAACAAACCAATGAAGGGAAGGCTAAACTGGGAGTTGGAAAAAGGTAGACCTGGGAAAGCAGCAGACACAAGACAGGGAATAGAAAAGCCTGGAATGGAGTGTGGATCAGAGCCAAGAAAGAGAACAGTCTAGAATGTAGATAGGAGTGTGTCAGAATAACTGTAGGATCCAGGATTCAAGATAGTGAGCAGGGAACCACCACTGGGATGTGATCTAATTTTGAGTCTGAAGACAGAGGGCCTGATTCTAACTTTGGAGGATGGTGTTAAACCGTCCCAAAAGTGGCGGATATACCACCTACCGTATTACGAGTCCATTATATCCTATGGAACTCGTAATACGGTAGGTGGTATATCCGCCACTTTTGGGACGGTTTAACACCGTCCTCCAGAGTTAGAATCAGGCCCAGAGTGTTCTACTAGAACCACAATGCCTCAGGGAACTGGAACAGAAACCTGGATTACAAAGTGAAGTGAAACTAAGAGAGCTAAGTGTTGATGTATATGTTGTCCTAGAAAGATGTAAAAGCAGGTTTGCAAAGGGCGCCTAAGAGTGACATCTAGTGATAGATTGTGAGAATCCTGACAATTCCAGAAATAAAGAGAAGTCCATATCACACTGGAGCAATGCTTACAATCAATGTTTGGGTTAAACCAAGTTTAAGTGAGTCACAAATATATATATTAATAATGTATATTGGCTCAGACATTTCACTGAACTGATGGAAATAGGTATCTTTACCTTTTAAATTGACAATTTATATAGATATCTTTGACAGCACTTCATGAACACGTTTTAATGTCAGTATGTTCACAGAAATGTGCAGGTGAATATTGCACCATAGGGCTAAACTTACTTTATTTGCAAGTGTTTTCACAAAAATCCTGTGATTTAACTCAAACCCTATCTGAAATGTATGTGTGCAACTCACACTAGTTGTGCTCAGAATTTACTTTGGTTTAATGGAGTACAGCTAGTACTAAAAGTTTCCTTGGTAGCTAAAGTAGTCACCAAATAACGTGTATCATACAGAATCAGAATTGCCCACACTACTACACTGTTCCTATTTTGAACATAGTACATATAGTCAATCTATTCTGTGTCATTCACCATGCATGGTGGGTGCTGGCCATCACACTAGGGAGTTTACAGTCAGTTCAGCGGTATGCTGCAGGCTCTGCAGCGAACCTCATTCTGTGCACAACTAAAGGACAGGAGCTGCGGTCAATCATTCAACCTTGTGCAGTGGAAGTTGGGTGCAGTTGAAGGGGTTGAGCACTGAACCTGGTCCTGCAGCCAACCCCTCTCTCAAACCCCCCGTGCAAACTCAAATTCTCTGCTAAGCAGAAAAAACAGATATTCCCCCGAAAAAAACAAGGGTTAAAGTAACTACAGTGTTAAGTATGGTAATAAGATTTTACTACACCTTAAAGAAAGCACTTATAAGTTTGCTGAAAACAGTGAAGGTTAAAATGAAGTTAGATTTAGATAAGGCAACAGGATCTTAGCTTACTATAAAACAAATCCTACAAAAGCACTGAAAAACTAAGGCTAAGTAATGTTATAGCTTTGTGTTTAAATAAGAAAAAACAAATGTTTAGAAATAAAAAGAAACACTTCACAAGGTATAGTTCATTGAGCTAAATTTAACGTGCAACCCTGTGATGTGCATGCACTGATTTTTACCCCACATGTTGCATCACTCGTCAAACATTAAATGACATCATTAATGACATCACTGATGACATTATACTAGCTACTTATTTTCAAATTATTAAGGAAGTCTCTAGATCATTTTTTAAAACAAAGTAGGTGGTCAATGGCCCACAAACATATACAGACTGGATTAAGTGTATGTACACGAGTTCATGTATGAAATAGAAATAGCGTAATACTAAAGTCAACTCTGATTCAGTATGGTAAAATCTACATAGTGCACAGTTTACGGTTTAACTACCAGTAAACATTGAAGTGCAAGAAGCATTTAAATAAGGTGGAGTCTGAGCTCAACTAGTGAGTGTTTTTAGACATATGTTTCAAATAGTTTGTGGGTTAAATAAAAGGCCTGTTGCCAAACTGAAAGTGAAAATGTAAGCTTATCTGTACAATACTTTATGTACCTGTGGATTTCAGTACACATATTAATGTCAAAGAGTTCTTATGTAGACCTAAGAACAGTTTTTATAAGACTGAAGACAATCAAAATTTCAATGAAAATAATAACACATTGGCCCTCATTCTGACCCTGGCGGTCGGTGATAAAGCGGCGGCCAAGCCGCCAACAGGCCGGCGGTCTAAAGTATGCAATTCTGACCCTGGCGGGAACCGCCGACACAGCCCGCCAACTTAACACTCCGACCGCCACAGCGGTACAAACAAACAGCGCGGCGGTTCCCGCCAACAGCCCGGCGGCAGACAAAGTACCGCCCACCCTATTACGACCCACCAATCTGCCACCTTTTCCGGGGCGGGAGCACCGCCGATAAGAACACGGCGGAAACAGACTACGAACGGGAAAACGCTCACCTCTACGCACTCCACGCGAGATTCCGGCAGTATGGAGCCAGAGTTACAGGTCATCCCCGCACTCCTATTCCTCCTCATATACCAGGAGCACGCCCGGCGGCGCGGAAGACATCGGTGAGTACTGCACCTACGACACAGGGGAGGGAAAAGATTACCGGCACACACCCACCCACCCACACCCACTACAACACACACATCAATGCATTCCCACAGATCACTGTCACAACCCACAAACCACCCCCCTCCGAAATAATGCAAAGACCAAAAGAAGAGATCATAAACGGGCAGATATATTGAAATATGTACGCCATTAATCCCAAAAAATAAATAAACTATGTACAAAATATATACAGCTACTAAATGTAGTCCAACCACTGTCCGTGGATCACAGGAGTCCTGTGCAAAGGGGCAAGGCCCAGTCCCACGACAAGAACTCCACGGAGAGAACACTGCAGGGGCATCAGAAAGAAAATAGGACAGGCACCTCAGGGGGAAGGGAAGGGGGGGCACCTCAGCCACTTGAGTACACGACGCCAGATCCACGAGGGGACTCCATGACCACTGGGCCATCCTGGGGAGAGCAAAGCCACAGTCCAAACAGTCCATACAGTGGGTGGCCTGCCCACTGGGCCATCCTGGGGAGAGCAAAGCCACAGTCCATACAGTCCATACAGTGGGTGGCCTGCCCACTGGGCCATCCTGGGGAGAGCAAAGCCACAGTCCATACAGTCCATACAGTGGGTGGCCTGCCCACTGGGCCATCCTGGGGAGAGCAAAGCCACAGTCCATACAGTCCATACAGTGGGTGGCCTGCCCACTGGGCCATCCTGGGGAGAGCAAAGCCACAGTCCATACAGTCCATACAGTGGGTGGCCTGCCCACTGGGCCATCCTGGGGAGAGCAAAGCCACAGTCCAAACAGTCCATACAGTGGGTGGCCTGCCCACTGGGCCATCCTGGGGAGAGCAAAGCCACAGTCCATACAGTCCATAACAGACCCCACTGCCACTGGAGGAGGCAAGTTGGCCAGAGGACATCCTGCAGCCCTGCCCGAGATAGATCCTGCCCTGCCACGTCTGCCAAAGGGCCAGCGGTTCTTGCCTTGAAGGGCCCAGTTCAGCGGTTCTTGAGACGGCGGGGCCCAGTTCAGCGGTTCTTGAGACGGCGGGGCCCAGTTCAGCGGTTCTTGCCTTGAAGGGCCCAGTTCAGCGGTTCTTGCCTTGAAGGGCCCAGTTCAGCGGTTCTTGCCTTGAAGGGCCCAGTTCAGCGGTTCTTGAGACGGCGGGGCCCAGTTCAGCGGTTCTTGAGACGGCGGGGCCCAGTTCAGCGGTTCTTGAGACGGCGGGGCCCAGTTCAGCGGTTCTTGCCTTGAAGGGCCCAGTTCAGCGGTTCTTGCCTTGAAGGGCCCAGTTCAGCGGTTCTTGAGACGGCGGGGCCCAGTTCAGCGGTTCTTGAGACGGCGGGGCCCAGTTCAGCGGTTCTTGAGACGGCGGGGCCCAGTTCAGCGGTTCTTGCCTTGAAGGGCCCAGTTCAGCGGTTCTTGCCTTGAAGGGCCCAGTTCAGCGGTTCTTGAGACGGCGGGGCCCAGTTCAGCGGTTCTTGAGACGGCGGGGCCCAGTTCAGCGGTTCTTGCCTTGAAGGGCCCAGTTCAGCGGTTCTTGCCTTGAAGGGCCCAGTTCAGCGGTTCTTGAGACGGCGGGGCCCAGTTCAGCGGTTCTTGCCTTGAAGGGCCCAGTTCAGCGGTTCTTGCCTTGAAGGGCCCAGTTCAGCGGTTCTTGAGACGGCGGGGCCCAGTTCAGCGGTTCTTGCCTTGAAGGGCCCAGTTCAGCGGTTCTTGCCTTGAAGGGCCCAGTTCAGCGGTTCTTGCCTTGAAGGGCCCAGTTCAGCGGTTCTTGAGACGGCAGGGCCCAGTTCAGCGGTTCTTGAGACGGCGGGGCCCAGTTCAGCGGTTCTTGCCTTGAAGGGCCCAGTTCAGCGGTTCTTGCCTTGAAGGGCCCAGTTCAGCGGTTCTTGAGACGGCGGGGCCCAGTTCAGCGGTTCTTGCCTTCAAGGGCCCAGTTCAGCGGTTCTTGCCTTGAAGGGCCCAGTTCAGCGGTTCTTGAGACGGCGGGGCCCAGTTCAGCGGTTCTTGCCTTGAAGGGCCCAGTTCAGCGGTTCTTGCCTTGAAGGGCCCAGTTCAGCGGTTCTTGCCTTGAAGGGCCCAGTTCAGCGGTTCTTGAGACGGCGGGGCCCAGTTCAGCGGTTCTTGAGACGGCGGGGCCCAGTTCAGCGGTTCTTGCCTTGAAGGGCCCAGTTCAGCGGTTCTTGCCTTGAAGGGCCCAGTTCAGCGGTTCTTGAGACGGCGGGCCCAGTTCAGCGGTTCTTGAGACGGCGGGGCCCAGTTCAGCGGTTCTTGCCTTGAAGGGCCCAGTTCAGCGGTTCTTGCCTTGAAGGGCCCAGTTCAGCGGTTCTTGAGACGGCGGGGCCCAGTTCAGCGGTTCTTGCCTTGAAGGGCCCAGTTCAGCGGTTCTTGAGACGGCGGGGCCCAGTTCAGCGGTTCTTGCCTTGAAGGGCCCAGTTCAGCGGTTCTTGCCTTGAAGGGCCCAGTTCAGCGGTTCTTGCCTTGAAGGGCCCAGTTCAGCGGTTCTTGAGACGGCGGGGCCCAGTTCAGCGGTTCTTGAGACGGCGGGGCCCAGTTCAGCGGTTCTTGCCTTGAAGGGCCCAGTTCAGCGGTTCTTGCCTTGAAGGGCCCAGTTCAGCGGTTCTTGAGACGGCGGGGCCCAGTTCAGCGGTTCTTGAGACGGCGGGGCCCAGTTCAGCGGTTCTTGCCTTGAAGGGCCCAGTTCAGCGGTTCTTGCCTTGAAGGGCCCAGTTCAGCGGTTCTTGAGACGGCGGGGCCCAGTTCAGCGGTTCTTGCCTTGAAGGGCCCAGTTCAGCGGTTCTTGCCTTGAAGGGCCCAGTTCAGCGGTTCTTGAGACGGCGGGGCCCAGTTCAGCGGTTCTTGCCTTGAAGGGCCCAGTTCAGCGGTTCTTGCCTTGAAGGGCCCAGTTCAGCGGTTCTTGAGACGGCGGGGCCCAGTTCAGCGGTTCTTGAGACGGCGGGGCCCAGTTCAGCGGTTCTTGCCTTGAAGGGCCCAGTTCAGCGGTTCTTGCCTTGAAGGGCCCAGTTCAGCGGTTCTTGAGACGGCGGGGCCCAGTTCAGCGGTTCTTGCCTTGAAGGGCCCAGTTCAGCGGTTCTTGAGACGGCGGGGCCCAGTTCAGCGGTTCTTGAGACGGCGGGGCCCAGTTCAGCGGTTCTTGCCTTGAAGGGCCCAGTTCAGCGGTTCTTGCCTTGAAGGGCCCAGTTCAGCGGTTCTTGAGACGGCGGACGGTCTATGGCCAACTGCTAAATGCCTGGTGGTGCCCTCCTGGGCAGCGGGGATGGTGCTCCTTCACTGCCCACGTGGGCTGTGGGTGGTGGGGCCCTCCTGGCCAGCTGGGCTGGGTCCTCCCTGGCCAGCTGGGCTGGGTCCTCCCTGGGCAGCGGCTATGGGGCTGGTGGGCTCTCCCGGGGCAGCTGTGCCGGTTCCTCCCGGGGCAGCGGCTATGGGGGTTGTGGGCTCCTCCTGGGCAGCAGGCCTGCTGCCTGACCTCTCCAACTTGCTGCCCTTGCCCTCCTTAGTCGTCGGCCTGTGGCCCTTTCCTCCCTTTGGAGCTGTGGCTGGTGACTGTCTCTGGGTGGTGTCCGGGGGGGATGTAGAAGGCGGGCTCCTGCGGCGCCCCTTCCGCCTTCTGCTCCTCTTCCCAGGGGGTGGCCTGGCTGTCCCCTTGCTGCTGGGCGAAGATCCAGACATGCGGGCTGGCGGGCTCCAATACCCCTGCACCCTTGTCAAGGGGGCTGCAGGGCTGGTGGTGGCTGAGGTGCTCTTCTTACCCCGACGAGAAGGAGGGGGGGGCTCAGGGTCAGGAAAGAAGTTAGTAGTGGCGAGGAAGAGCTTCTTGGGACAATGGAGAGTGGTAGGTACAGTGGGAATGGGAGTGGAGGGAGAGGATGTGGTTGTAGGTGAGTCACGTTTGCTGTCTTTGGGTGCAGGTGCAGGAGGGATAGGCTGTCGTGAGGTGGATGGCTGTTGGGTGGGTGGGTGGCTGCGTTTGTGTGGTGTGGAAGAGGGGGTGACAGACACAGTGGGAGAGGACACAGGGGACGTGTAAATGGCAGTGGGGGTGGTGACTGCACGTGTGCGGACTGGAGTGGAGGGTGTGCTGGTGATGGAAACACTGGCTGATGGTGAGGTGAATGGAGGTGTGAGTGTAGACGTCACAGGGAGGGAGGAGGGAGACGAGGAGGTGGGGGTCACAGAGGTGGTAGTGACTGTTGGCATGTCTGCATCGGAATGTTGCGTGTGTGAATGTCTGCGTGATCTGTGGTGCTTATGTTTGGATGAGCTTCTCTTGGGTGTTGAGGTGTGTGCAGGCTGGTCTGATGGTGTGGGTGGGACAGGCAGAGGAACAGGAGACTGGGAGGAGGGAGTTAGTAGAGGCAGGCAGGAGACAGGGACAATGGCTGCCGTCAGTGCTGAGGCCAGAGCCTGGAACGATCGCTGATGGGCAGCCTGACCCGAATGAATGCCCTCCAGGTACGCATTGCTGCGATGAACCTCCCTCTCCACCCCCTGGATGGCATTCAAAAGGGTAGTCTGCCCAACAATGAGCGTTCGGAGGAGGTCAATGACCTCCTCACTGAGGGCAGCGGGGGTAACAGGGGCAGGGCCTGAGGTGCCTGGGGCGAAGGAGATGGCCGGCTTCCTGGCAGAGCGGGCACGGGGCGAACGCGGAGGGGCTGCTGGGAGGGCGGAGATGGTGCGCTGGGTGGCGGCTGTACCTGTAATGGCGGGGGGCACGGATGGTGCCACCCCCGCAAGGGAGACCCCTTCCGAGGACGTGTCCGTGTCGCTGCAGGGTCCAGTCGTCCCCGTCGTGGAGCTCCCCTCGCCCTCCGTCTCACTGGTCCAGTCTGACTCTGTGGCATGGCCCTCCTGGGCCATGTGAGATGCAGCTCCCTCCTGCCCCGATGCCACTTCTCCTCCGCCTGATGATGCTGATGCACACAAGCACAGAAAGACAAACAAAAAGGGGGGGGAGAGAGAAATAAAGGCATATTGAGTACATGGATCTCCGGTACAGTTAGCGGACATGACAGACACAGATGCCCCCTGCACTAAGTTGCGCACTTGGGGTACGCTACGCATTCCGTGGAACATGGCCTACACGCCTAGAGTTGACAACTGCACCCATGGATGACACGGCCCAGGGATGGCTGTACTGACAAACTACTGAGGGTGGTGGCTGGGGACACAGGGGCTTACGGGGGTGCCCAGCCTACAGATATCGCCCTGGCCTAGGGGGACCCCCAGCCCTCCTCCCCCACCCAGACACCTCCACTGCGCGACAACAGAGTAGATAATGCTTGTACTCACCCCCTTGTGTCTGCTGTGCTGCCCTCACGCGCCCATCCAATTCAGGGTAGGCCACCGCCAGGATCCGGAACATCAGGGGGCTCAGTTGACGGCAGGCACCCCGCCTACGTTGGGAGGCCATCCCCAGCAGAGACTCGGCGGTCTTCTTGGTCCCGCGGCGGATGTCCTCCCACCTCTTGCGGCAGTGGGTGCCCCGTCGATGGTGGACCCCCAGGGCCCGGACTTCCTTGGCGATGGCACGCCAAATCCCGATCTTCTCATGGGCGCGGACCTATGTGACACGTACAGGGAGGGAGAAATACCACGTTCAAGTTACTCAGCATTTTCCTTTCCAGTGGCCCAACGCCCCCCATCCCCGCCAGGCCCCCCGCCATGCCCAACATGCCCCCCATCCCCGCCAGGCCCCCCGCCAGGCCCAACATGCCCCCCATCCCCGCCAGGCCCCCCGCCAGGCCCAACATGCCCCCCATCCCCGCCAGGCCCCCCGCCATGCCCAACATGCCCCCCATCCCCGCCAGGCCCCCCGCCAGGCCCCCCCGCCATGCCCAACATGCCCCCCATCCCCGCCAGGCCCCCCGCCAGGCCCAACATGCCCCCCATCCCCGCCAGGCCCCCCGCCAGGCCCCCCGCCATGCCCAACATGCCCCCCATCCCCGCCAGGCCCCCCGCCAGGCCCCCCGCCATGCCCAACATGCCCCCCATCCCCGCCAGGCCCCCCGCCATGCCCAACATGCCCCCCATCCCCGCCAGGCCCCCCGCCAGGCCCAACATGCCCCCCATCCCCGCCAGGCCCCCCGCCAGCCCCAACATGCCCCCCATCCCCGCCAGGCCCCCAAGCCAGCCAGTGGCCCCAAATCCAGATTGAATTAAACTCACTTGTTGGTCTGGAGGACCGTAGAGTAGCGCATACTGGGGGAGGACCCCATCCACAAGTTTCTCCAACTCCTCTCCAGTGAAGGCAGGGGCCCTTTCCCCAGTCGCAGCAGCCATTGTCCCTTCCAGACCGAGGTCACAGCAACACTTGCAGTATAGGTCCTCTCCTGTGAAAGTTCAAGTCGCAAGTGGATAAGTAGATAGAAAATGGCGGTCACGTCCGCGGCGGTGCGTACCGCGGCGGTGCGTCCCGCCACCGCCGGCGCCCTTAGCCATTGGCTCCTGAAACCCATAGGCTTCAATGTTAACCAATGCGGCTTCGCGCCGCGGTCTTCGACCGCCGCCCGCCGCGGTGTGCCACGCCAGCGCATTGACCTCACATCCCATTGTCACACTTCACAGGTCAGGCAGCCGCCATTTCCAGGGCCCACATGGCTCAATTTCAACTGCGTCACACAGGCCTAGGCCTTGCATAGCCACTCAGAGACGCCATTCACTGCATAGAGAATCGTATACTGTGCTAGCTGTGAGTACGTACCTGTGGGTTGCCTGACTGTGTGCTCCATGTTGTCCTTCCTAGGCACCGTCCGCTGGGTTGGGCGAGGAGACGGATGAATCCTCCCGTGTACCGACCGCTGGTGGACCTGTCGACAATGGAAGAACGCCACATTATCCTGACCTACCGTCTTAACCGTGCCACTATCCATGAACTGTGTGCCCAGCTGGAGCCCGACCTGATGTCCCCCATCCGCCAACCCACAGGGATTCCCCCTCTGGTGCAGGTCATGTCAGTACTACATTTCTTGGCAAGTGGGTCATTTCAGACAACCGTGGGAATTGCTTCCGGGATGTCTCAGCCCATGTTTTCAAAGGTGTTATCCAGAGTGTTGTCTGCCCTGATGAAATCCGTGAGGAACTACATCATTTTCCCTGAGGTGGGCGAATTGGCTACAGTGAAGGGTGATTTCTACGCCCTTGGACATATTCCCAACGTAATTGGTGCCATTGATGGGACCCATGTGGCTTTGGTTCCCCCAAGAGACAGGGAGCAGGTGTACAGGAACAGAAAAAGTTACCATTCAATGAACATCCAGGTGGTGTGTTTGGCTGACCAGTACATCTTGCATGTAAATGCCAAATTCCCAGGGTCAGTGCATGACGCCTACATCCTCAGGAATAGCAGCATCCCTTACGTGATGGAACAGCTACAGAGACACCGTGTATGGCTAGTGGGGGACTCTGGGTACCCCAACCTGTCGTGGCTACTGACCCCAGTAAGGAATCCCCGGACCAGGGCAGAGGAACGGTACAATGAGGCCCATGGGCGTACTAGGAGGGTGATCGAACGCACCTTTGGCCTCCTAAAGGCCAGGTTTCGCTGCCTGCATATGACCGGTGGATCCCTAATGTACTCACCTAAGAAGGTGTGTCACATCATCGTGGCCTGCTGCATGCTTCACAACCTGGCTTTGCGCCGCCAGGTGCCTTTCCTGCAGGAGGATGGTCGAGACGGTGGTGTTGTGGCAGCGGTGGAACCTGAGGAGAGTGACGAGGAGGAAGACGACGGGGCTGAAACAGACAACAGGGACAGAATCATTGAACAGTACTTCCAATAGGACACAGGTAACATTTCAAAGATAATTTAGTAAATGTTAACTACTCTGCAGCATCTCTGCTGCCTGTCTATTTGCCCCAGTGTATGATGACTGAGTTTTGGCTTTTCCCTCCCTATTTCAGATCTGGGGTCCCCACTACGAGTCCTGTGCTTCGTTTCCCCATGGACTACAGCTTTGTGGCAGCTGTTTGTTGACTTCACCATGTACAAGGACATATTTGCACTGTCATGTCAATTACAATCTATTGAAATCACAGCCAGACTCCTGATATTTTGGTGCAAAATAGGTGTTTATTGAAGTGCTCAAAATGGGATGGGTGGTTTCAAGTGGGTGGGGGCTATGGTGAAGGAATGTCCATGGCAGAGTCCAGAGTAACAGTCACACAGGTGCATTGTCCAGAGGCCTGTGGAGAGATGGAGCATGGGCAGTTCGAGGATGGACAGGGTGACAATGTGGGACAGTGGGATGACATCAGGTGGTATCCATTGCTGGCGGGGGTCTTGACATCCTACTCTGTCTTGCGAGATCTCAGGGCCCTCTTGCGGGGTGGTTCTTCTCCTGCAGGAGGTGGGGGTCTGGTGGGCTGCTGCTGTGCGGGGGCCTCCTGTCCACTAGCGCCGGTGGAGGTGGATGGCTGTTCTTGGTCCAGGCTAGTGGCAGGGGCCCTTAGGTGTTGTTCAGTGTCCGCCCTGCTGTTTACAAGGTCCTGCAGCAGCCCTACCATGGTAACCAGGGTGGTGTTGATGGCTCTGATGTCCTCCCTGTACCCCCGATAGTGTTCCTCCTGCAGCACCTGGATCTCCTGGAACCGGGCCAGTACCGTCGCCATCGTCTCCTGGGAGCGGTTGTATGCTCCCATGATGGTGGTGAGGACCTCGTGGAGAGTGGGTTCCCTGGGCCTCTCCTCCCCCCCCTGTCGCACAGCTGCCCGCCGAGTTGCCCTGTTTCCCTGGGCCTCTGCCCCCTGGCCGGTGTGCCCACTACCACTGCCCCCAGGTCCCTGTTGTTGTTGGGGTGGTGGGTTATCCTGGGTGCCCTGTAGTGGTAGACACACCGCAGATTGACGCACCCTGGAGACAGAGGCATGGGCCCGCTGGGTGGGAGCTGTGCTGGTGTTCCCAGAGGGGTTAGGGTCTATAGTGGCCTGTGCCTGTGTGAGGGGAACCGACTGTCCAGAGGTCCCCGATGGTCCGGGCTGGTCATCGGTGTCCAGATCGACAGAGCTGCTGTCATCGCTGACGGCCTCTTGGGTGGGGGGTGTGGATAATTCTGGCCCCTCCGCCGCGGTGTGTTGACGGTCGGGTCCTGCAGGGGTATAGAGGTATGGTTATAGTTTCAATGTGTGGCATATGGGTGTATCTGTGGGTTCCCGTGTCCCCAAGTGCTGGCATTCGTGTGTGGGGGCTTTGGTGAGGGTGGCTTGTGGGGGGGATGTGTATATGCATTGGGCATGCTTTGGTGATGGGTGTCCATGCTTAGTGGACGCATGCAGGCCTAGGTTTTGGGATGTGTGGGTTGTGATGGTGAGACATTGGCGGGGAATAGGTGTGCTGGGGGTGGGGGTGAGGATGGTGGTGGGGGTGAGGATGGTGGTGGGGGTGAGGGTGGGGGTGAGGATGGGGGTGGGGGTGAGGGTGGGGTTCGAGGATGGGGGTGAGGGTTGGGGTCTGATTTGGCATGCAGGTGGGGGGGAAGCAGTATTGAAGCTTCAACTTACCAGTATCCATTCCTCCGCCGACTCCTGCGAGGCCGTCAGGATGCAGGATGTTCAAGACTTCCTCCTCCCATGATGTGAATTGTGGGGGTTGAGGTGGGGGTCCTCCGCCAGTCTTCTGCACGGCGATGTTGTGCCTGGATACCATGGAACGCACCTTCCCCCGTAGGTCGTTCCATCGCTTCCTGATGTCTTCCCGATTTCTGGGGTGCTGTCCCACTGCGTTCACCCTGTCGACAATCCTCTGCCATAGCTCCGTCCTCCGGGCAATGCTGGTGTATTGTATCTGTGTGCCGAACAGCTGGGGCTCTACACGAACGATTTCCTCCACCATAACCCTGAGTTCTTCGTCTGTGAAGCGGGGTTGTCTTTGGGGTGCCATGGGGTGGTGTGTATGATGTGTGGGGTGGAGTATGTGTATTTAAGTGAGTTGAGTGTGGTGGTGTGTGTTGTTTTGTGTGTGGATAGTGTGTGGGTGATGGTGTTGAGTGGCTGTGGCTGTTATGTTTTGGATGCTGGTGTCTCGCTCTTGTCTTCTTTACGAATTTTTAAGCGTAGGGGTTTGTGGGTGATGTGGGTGGGTGTTTTATATTGTATTCTGTGTGTGGGAGTGGTGTGTATATGTGTATCAGGTGTGTGGGATTCAAATCGTCCAATGTGGCTGAGTTTTGTTCGTTTGTGTGTATTCTGACCGCGCCGGTGTGTCCCGCCAATGGAATACCGCGTTTGAATGACCGCCGCGTGGATTCATGGGTCGTAATGGCATGGGCGTATTTCTGTTGGCGTGGCGGTGGAGGTTTGGTCACCTCCACCTTTCCGCCGACCGCTGGTCTGGCGGTCTGTTGTGGCGGTCGGATTTTCGGAGGTTTGCCTTCTGCGGGTCAGAATGACCGTGGCGGGTTTCCGCGACCGCGGCGGGATTATGGAGGATTTCTGACCGGCGGTAGGCGCCTTTTACCGCCGAGGTCAGAATGACCACCTTTATGTACTGTTGTAGAATGCATAATCTATGACTTATCTACAGACTGTTCAAGTCTCAGTATGATTGTAGGCATTATTATAAAGGTGAATACCATTCTGCTCATTTTAGAAATATGTGTTGAGAACATTTACGTACTATGGAGGGTTGTTTATGCCTTATCACTGGATAATCTAGGTCAGATTTTAAAATCTGTTTATTAACATTTTCATGAAAGAAAACAAGAACGGTTCCAAGATCGACATTTTACAAATCTTCAAATTAGTATCACTGTGATTGTATGGAATAAATCCAGCACATAACTCAGCATTTTGTACCATTTAGACAAGTAAGTACAAACATGAGTACGCAACTAATATCTATGGAGTTCTTATTACAAGATCATGTTAAGCATGGCAGATAATATTGATGCCATAATCAAAGCAAAACATGTGCCACATATCTGATAAATGTAGCAAATCTGGTTTATAGTACAATGGTCCGAAAAAGTGTACAAATGAATGTTTGTGTCATGTATCACCTGAGGTTAGCACTTGGAGAACAACAACCACTTGCATTAGGTATATCAAATGGAAGATAGACACATCTCATTACCATAAATGGCTAACCATTGTTTTTTAACAGAGTTTAATATGTTGCTGATCTCATTAATGTCCACAGAGCCATTACATTTCTTACTCACTTCAATACTAGTGAAAAAGAATCATAATATTTCACATATATGCTTCATATTCTGTTTGTTATTATGTTATTATGTATGCCCATTAATACTATAGAGGTTATGGAAATGTGTTGCTTGCTGAATAGCTTCCGCTATGAACAGCTTACAGCAAACTATCATATATGTTAGATGATACAATCCTTAGTGTCCTCAATAATGTAATTTGAGACATCATAAGCAATTTCATCAATGAAGTAATTTAACATGTCATGGTGTTGGACTTGGTCCTCCCTCCCTGCAGGGTCACCCCCAAACATTTTGCCTTCTTCCTCCTGTTTTTCGGAAATTGTTTTGTTGGCCTTAGGATTCTGTGCACTTTGCCACTAATAACAAGTCCTAAAGTGCTTGTGTTCACTCCTTGAAATATGGTAAAACTGTCTTGCACCTGATTTGCATATTTACATTAGTGGTCCCAAGTAAACTGATATACCATATACCCATGGCCGATAAATTATGTTCTACCAGTTGGCCAGCAGCACTTATTTTGCCACCCACTTAAGTAGCCCCTTAAAACATGTCTCATTCCTGCAATTGCAGCCTGAATGCAGTTTGACTTGGAAAAATGACCCCCTTGCCAACTCTTAAACTCCCCCTTTATTGTACATGTCACCTCTAAGACAGACCATAGGGCAGGGTGCATTGCAATTAGAAAGTTTGCTATCCACTTTAATGTTTTACATGGCCTGATAGTGAAAAACTCAGAAATGTGTTTTTTACTTCCGTGAGGCCTACCTCTCCCATAGGAAAACAATAGGCTCTCTGATCACATTTAATAGGTGGCAACTTTTGATTGGGATCAGGTAGGAAAGCCATATTTGTTGTCTGGAGAATTGTGATTTTGAAATCCTCTTTAATGATAAAGTCAGATTTTAAGTCACACTTCTGAAAATGTCACTTTTAGAAAATTGACATTTATTTAGTGCCTGTTCCTGGGCAAAATGACTAGGTGTAGTTGACAGTTGGTCTTTGTTATTACACCCAGGCAGCCACACAATACAGGACCGAAGTGTGACTAGATAAGTCAATCTTAGGCAGCATGGAGGGACAGAGCTGTGAGCAGCCTACTTGCAATTAAAAAAACTGTGCCTCAGCTCTCAAACAAAGACCTTCACACTACCCTATTGTGCCCTCCAGACAGAGACTAGGGCCAGGTCAGGGAGGCAGGAAATTCCATACACTTATGTGGGAGAAAGCCTCCAGAAGGTTCTCCCACTTCAAAGGGGGCACAGGGTAAAGAAATGGGACCCTCAAACCCACTTTTCAGTTCACTTATTGACCTATGGAAAGTCTCTCAATAGACTGTCTGCTGCTGTGGCCTGCTGCGTACTTCAGATGACTACTTTGCTACACCAAGAAGGGTTGCTCTGCTACCTGAAACCTATTCTTCTACTTGAATTCTGGACTTCCAGAGTGGGTTCCAGGGCTATGGCTATTGCAAAATGCAGCGGTGGAATACAGAACCTGCACAACACCCCTCCCCACACAAGTGGCCGGTCACAACAGAGAAAGGTGCTTAATCAGATAATGTTTCTGCTGCAAAGAAGTACAAAAGTGTGACTCATGAAAAGATAGTGCCCAACTTAACCTTGTATAATAGTCAGGAGCATTCTAATATTCCTCCATCTAATCAGCATAATAAGTATCTATATTTTTGTTTCCACTTATTACAACATATATAACATAAATACAAGTAACAAAAAGCGCATAATCCTTCATATAATAATACTGTAATTCAGCATATATCTCCTATTCAGTCTGATAGATAATATACAGATGGAAAAATCAGTCAGTGTATGATGCACAAAAAGATAAATCTATGTCTTCACATAATCCATTGAATCTATCAGACTGATTAAAAGATGTATGTTGAATGACAGTACTATTATATGAAGGATGCAATAAATTGAAACAAAAATACAAATACAAAAATCATTACACAGTGACTCCAAGGGCTACATGGCTGGCCTCCTGAACAGAGCCTCAGGGACAGAAAAGGCTTCAACCATCTCGAATCCACACATGACTCTGCCTCAGTGAGTCCTGACCCTCCAAGTAGTGCTTCTCCAGTCCTGGACTCTTGGTGCTAAAGGTGCCCAGATAGCCCGAATTCAAAACTTGGGAGTTAGAAAATGTTCTGCCAAATATTGCCCTAAAAACAGAAAGGAGATCAGGACCTACCAGCTTACCAATCGACCCAAGGTGTATCACTGGACAGCTTTACTTTGTGGTTGCTCTCGCAACGTTCTTCTCCACCGCAGCAAATCCTGATCAGTGGCTCTTAGCAGAAGGGTGATCTCACTTCAGCATACCTTGTCGGCTACAGCCTGCAGATTCGTTCCTCTGGAGATTTTAGACTTCCAAAAAAGAAACTAAGGTGGTCATTCTGACCCTGGCGGTCTTTGACCGCCAGGGCGGAGGACCGCGGGAGCACCGCCGACAGGCCGGCGGTGCTCCAATGGGGATTCCGACCGCGGCGGTAAAGCCGCGGTCGGACCGGCACCACTGGCGGGGTCCCGCCAGTGTACCGCGGCCCCATTGAATCCTCCGCGGCGGCGCAGCTTGCTGCACCGCCGCGGGGATTCCGACCCCCCCTACCGCCATCCAGATCCCGGCGGTCGGACCGCCGAGATCCGGATGGCGGTAGGGGGGGTCGCGGGGCCCCTGGGGGCCCCTGCAGTGCACATGCCACTGGCATGGGCATTGCAGGGGCCCCCGTAAGAGGGCCCCTACAAGTATTTCACTGTCTGCTGCGCAGACAGTGAAATACGCGACGGGTGCAACTGCACCCGTCGCACAGCTTCCACTCCGCCGGCTCGATTCCGAGCCGGCTTCCTCGTGGAAGCCTCTTTCCCGCTGGGCTGGCTGGCGGTCTGAAGGCGACCGCCCGCCAGCCCAGCGGGAAAGTCAGAATTACCGCCGC
The DNA here is from genome assembly GCF_031143425.1 of Pleurodeles waltl. Taxonomy (NCBI): domain Eukaryota; kingdom Metazoa; phylum Chordata; class Amphibia; order Caudata; family Salamandridae; genus Pleurodeles; species Pleurodeles waltl. Next base: position 1,687,090,803 of record NC_090444.1, on the reverse strand, counting down.
GGTCTTTCGACCGCGGAACGGTAACCTGACGGCGGGACTTTGGCGGGCGGCCTCCGCCGCCCGCCAAGGTCAGAATGAGGGCCTAAGTCTGAACGTAGAAATCTTCACTGCAACCTTGTCAAGCAACTCCCAGACGACAATGTCTTTCCCTCGAACACTGCCAGCAGCCTTGCCCCACTGAATTTTTACCTTCTCAAACATTTTATACCAAAGGTAAGCAGATATTAGGCATCATTCTACTTTGTGTACCAGACCCATGCTCCATTGCATTCAGCCATAACTTTCGACTTTGCCCCAGCCTCACATGATTTGTGCTTTGATCTTTTAGGTGCTATTTTACACTGATATGTTTTTTAAATTAAGAACTCAATTTCTATTGATTGGATTTTTGTCATTTTAGTGTCAAATATTTAAATAAAATTTACTCTGTTTCTCTAAATTGGTGAGAGATTTTTCTTCTGTTAAGTGCTGCATAAATGTATTATACGTTGCCTCTAAGTTCAGCCAGACTGCTTTTGTGCCATGTTACCAGAGGGTTGTGCACAGGTTAAATTAGTGTCTTTGTGATTCACCCTGGCACGGACTGTGGCTGTTGCTTGAGCTGGATTTCACCCTCCTTAACCAAAAACCCAATTTCTCACTATGAGGTCATGAGCAGTGCATGGCAGGGGTGCACTTTACAGTAAGCTCAGTGAACTATAATGGATTAAGTTCTGTGGTTTCTGTTATTTAAACATTAATTTTTGTATTATTTCAGCACCTCACTGAGACATTACATTAACCTTTGTTTCTTTCAATTAATTTCTTGGATTTTTAAAACTCCTGTTACATTACCTAAATATAACATCACTCTAACCTTTGTTTTTTCAGTGAAATATATATATATAGATATACATATATATATATATATATATATATATATATATATATATATTTACATATTTTCACTGAAAGGTTACTGCAGAGTGGCAGTTGCCACTCTGTAGCTACAGTTAGTATGTAGTTTTCATGGAAAATCTGTGTTTTGGTTTGGTAATACCTCTGGAGCCATTTGAGGATTTTTAATTTGATAATATTTATTTGTTTTGTATAAACCATAACAGAACAGACCACAAAAACATTTTAAAAACTAATACTTTACAGCAAGAAACGCAAGTAATATATAACTTGGGAGAAAGTCAATGAAGACTCCTTGCATCAAAAAGGGGCGGGCAGGCTAACAATGGAATTTCTCCAACTTAAGCACGAGCCCTGGACTGAGAACTTCTTCAACCTTCCCATGCCTCCGTACGCCCGTGCTTTATATCTCCAACTAAGATATGGTACACTGCCTATTAATGGTTTTACGGCTCACTGGTCATCTAACATCGCTTCAAATGATAGATATATCTCTTGCCAAAATTGCAAAGAAACAATAGATCACATACTATTTTTCTGCCCTTTGTATAAGAGTCCCAGAGGGAGGTGGATCATTCCCCTCTGCAAAAATATGTCATTACATGATAGAGCAAACGCCACCAGAATCTGTACATACGACTCATCCTCCGTGGTAGCTATTACAGTTACCAAATTTTTAGCGGAGGCCTGGTACATCCGGCGTAGGCTTATTGTTTTAAAGGGCATGTGAGCCATCCTGACATTAGTCGACAGAAGGAGTCTCAGCTGTTATTTTTTTTTAGTAGTATCAGTAGGAATTTTTTAGCAGGAACCTGTTGCCCCCTATATGAGGATTGATGAGGGCCAGGTCTTACGGGAAAATATTTGCACACATTGGTATGTTAGACAGAATTTTATATTCTAGTTTTTATCCTTTTTCTCTTAACATTTTTAGCCATGTCTTATTTATTGTACTTTTTATCTACAATCAAATATTTTGTCTTGTTGATTTTATTCTAATACTGTCCTGATTATTACTGTTTTTATATTGTTATTTTGTTTTTTTTAACAAATACTATTTATCATGTATGATTGTTATCTTTGTTACTCTAAATGGTCTAGATCTCTAGACCGAATGAACTCAAATAAAATAAATATAACTTGACTTGATCCGTAAAAAGATAAAAACATAGCAATCTATATTGCAATATCTTATACGACTCAGCAATCACATAAAACATAGTTAAACATATATAGCCTAACAACCAAGAGAGTCATAAAATCTGAATCAAAAGTACATTTCCATGTAAATAATTCATAAAGTGACTGTGCATGAAGGACAATTGCAGAAATTCCTAATATAACATCTCAATCCATTTGAATATTAAAAGAAGCATATTTAGAATATAGCTTAGCATGCTATCTAAATAGCATTTATGCATACCTCTGCACAAGAAAAGACACAAACATAAAATAAAAAGTGAGTGTGTGGGGAAAAGTATCTTTCAGAGACTAATTAAAATCAATTAAATCATAGAAAACATCATTGTAATGTTACTAATTCACTAAATTTCATATTCTTACAGCAGCCAAAATAAATGTCTGCACTGTTCTACTTTTAACAACTAGAGGTGTAATAAGGCTGGTCTGCATCTTCTAATATTTAGAGACCGAAAATAATCAAATCAACTGCTTCCTGGGGGCCGTACACAATTTACAGAGAAAAGGCAAAGTTTAACATAGATTGTGCTGACACTGCATCACATGGGGAAGGAGCAAGATCCCTGCCTTTATGCACCTCATTTGGATATGAATCAATTTGCCGTTTGATGAATCTTGACAAAACTTTCCATAAAGAAAGTTCATCCACCTCATCGCCTTCCTGGAAAGTTTCAGAGTGATCTGTCAACTGGGTGCAGAAAAAAGGGGTCCCAAAACGTACAATCACCATTCATCTTTCCATAGGAAACTTGAACAGCGATACTGCAAAAACTGCTGAACAGAATTACACCACATTTGGAAGAAAGCTAGTTTTTAATCCAGAAAGCTTGGTATGTGATTTGATGTAAATTTCTTTGGTCGTTTGTGAGAAAGGAAGGTTCAAAAACTTTGTTTATCTGTTTAAAAAAATAGAGTAATCTTATTGGCTGAGGGTTTTTTTCCCATTGTGATTGACCCTGCGAGAGCTCTGATTGGCTAGGAAGAACATGAAAAGAAATGTTGCAGTGAACATTACAGAAATAGTAGCCCATCCTGAAAAAAAAAATATATATATATATATATAAGAGGTCAGGGTAGGGATACCCTTCCTCCCTAGCCCTTTTGTGTGTAGGATGGGGTCCCATACTGACCCCGAGATTAAAATATTTTAAAAAATGCTTTTGCACAGTTTCCTGCATCATCTAAAAAAGAACAAAATGGAAACTATTTTTTAAGTTAATGACCCCCAGGGTGGACGAGGCCCCGGGTGTTAAACTACATTCATTGATTAACTTACCAGGAGAAGGAGGTGCATGGGCCATCTTCCCTGAGCCAAATTCAGCCCCAGGAATTCTATTGCTCAGGGCTCGGTGCATTAAAGAAGGGCAACTGATTTCATCACTGGGGACCCTATCCTCTGATACAGGCAAATTTTTTGAAGAGGAGGGGTCATGGGTCCCCCCCTTAGCAAGTAGGAAGCCCCTGTATAACCATCCCCAAAGGTCATTTAACTATCAGATGTGGAGTGGGGCATGCAGCCCCCTCCCCGAGCCTGCAGGTGGCCCCTTAGACCTTTTTTAGGAATGGGGCAGTGCATGTGGCCCCCATAGCCCATGATCTCCTACTAGGACCCCATCCTTGGAGCTCAATCGCATTGTTCCTAGTACTCCATTCCCCAGGACGCTGCGGTTCTTTCCAGGTAAGGCAGTAAAACATTGCTTCCGTCTATGCAGAAACAGTGAAAAATGTCAGGAATGGTATTGCCAGGGACTCAGCTGGGGCCATGGGGGCCTAGGGGCTTCAGGGTGTTGTGGGGGCACTGGGGCACCCACTAACTACTGAAGTTGTAGGCTCCTGCCACTGGAATGGGCTAGGGCCCAGGTGCTCCCTCCAACCCCCCCAAAGAAATGGAATGTAGGTGCCCCAGGTGGGTATCCAATGATCAAAGTAATTGCTGGCTCCCACCTTCTATGGTTGCTGGTAGGAGGCTGGCATTGGCTGTTTGGGCCCTTAGGCTTACCCTACAGCCCCCAACATTGCAACACGGTGTTCATGCCTCTGGTAGGCACTGGGGAAACCAAAACAATGAATAAACAAACAAAAGGAATAGTAAATGAGTGACAGTAGTCACTCATTTATTATTTACTGCTCCTTGCTAGGAGCACCACTTATTGCACTTCGAAGGCTTTTTAAAATATTTTTTTTAAGCCTGGTGATGGTCCCTACTTGAGGCTGGGACACCACCAAGCATTAGATTTAGTCCCTCATTATGACCGCCACACTTGGGGTGGCAGTCTGGACGTCCGCTTATGTGGGGGTCCAACCGCCACATAACAACCCTGGCGGTCAGACCGCCAGCACTGGCAGGATCTTGGATCCCCGCAGTGTGGAGGTGGCGGAGATCCTAATCTGCTAGGGCAGTGCTGCATGCACCGCTGCCCTGCAGATTATGACCTTGTTCTCCGCCAGCAATATTATGGTGGTAACACTGCCATGAAAAGGCTGGCAGAGAACAGGTGCAAGGTGCCTCAGGGGAGCCCCTGCACTGCCCATGCACTTGGCCTGGGCATTGCAGCCCCCCGCCCAGCACCCTTGCAATGTTCACTGCCTGCATAGCAGACATTGAACACTGCGAGGGTGCTGGTGCTCCCTGCTGGCTACAGCATTGCCACTGGCTCGATTATGAGTCGGAGACAATGCTGTAGCCTGTTTGCCGCTAGGCTGCCAGGCGGAAACCTAAGTTTTCGCCCGCCAGCTTAGCGGGAAACTCATAATGGGCCCAGCTGAGAGGTAGCCAGTGTGGCAGCAACATCCCCGTCGGAAGTTCAGTGGACAGTGAAAACCATCCCCCCAACTCCTAATGAGGCTCTTAAAGATGTGGGAGTGCAGCAGCCACCAGCAACATTAAAAAACACACTATAAATCTCCTGGGTCAATGACCTCAAAACAGTATGTCAGATATTTTAAAGCACTTCGAGCTGGAGCTGTATCCTCTTAAGCTGTAACTCAGCCATTCCTTGTGATGGATTCTAAGGCTTCACGGTCTGAACAAGTTAAAAGAAAGAGTCAAAGACATGTTGATTTAGATTTGTTTTTCATTTTCTGTTACTTTTTGACAAAGGTGATAGATCTGTTTTACATATGGTACTATGCTGATCCTTCATGAAGTTAGTAGACCTACATTTTATATATTGGTTCTCTGACCCTTTGACACTGTCAGTAGGTCTGCCCTACTTACAGTGGCACCCTGACATAGTCAGCTGTGTGCACTTTTATGTGTTTGGGCGCCCGCTGCATACAGCAGGAAATTGGCGGTAAAGTTGGCCATAGGCCAGGTCATTGGTCATTGGCCATTGTGCAGCATGATGTTGGCTGCATGTGGGAGGGTTTTAGGGTCTGGCCAGAGTCCAGGCCCTGTGGGCCAACCCCGTACTACACCTGGCCAAAGGCTGTGTGCAGGATAGGCTTGACATTATGTATGGTAATAAAATATTCTTTTATGTAAAAAAAGATAGAAATTCAAACATTATTGTTGTTACAAGGCATGGTAATAACATCTTACTTTGCATTATATAAAAACCTTAGAAAGTCACAGAAAAAGCAAGGGTTAATGGGACAATATAGTTAGGTGAAAAGGTTAGTTAAAATATACTGTTTTAAATAAACAAACCACTGAAATTCACTAGTTATAGTTATCTCAAATAACTTTAACTTGTGCCCTAAAGTATCTATAACTCGGGCCCGCGCCATGCACTACTGACTACCTCCCATATGACATTAGTCATGGCATGTTCTATGACATCAATGATAACATCATTACATCATCTGAAATTATATTTCCAGTGGAGCAGTATGTAGAGGAGGTAGCTAAGAGATTGCGCCCAATTGAAAACTTCTTAACAGCCATTGAGGAGAACTTGGGGAAAGTTGTATAATTGCTCACTAATGACTTATTGCCTAAAATTCCTCTCCTCCAGCTGCAGTCCTTGAATAGTTCAACCTTGACTGGGGTGCTGACCAGCTTGCCCGGAGCCCCAACGCAGGGCTGACCAAAATACTACTACATCCAGACCTGCCACAGAGGTGCATGGGGTTGCATCCTCTGGGCTAGTCCTGGAGCAGTGCCAACTGAATAGCACAGCCCACAATAAGATGAGTGGTGGGAGGGGGCTAATTTAGGGAGTAGTGGTGGTCAGGAGGCCATCAATTGTCAGGGAGCAAAGAATAGCAAGGAGGCAGGAGGCAGTGAAAGGTGGTTTAGGGTTCTCCATCTTCCACTTGAGGCTAGCCCTATCATGGCAGTCATTAATAATGTTCCTAGCCTTCAGTTAATTAGGTTGGAATCCTTTACTGAACTGAAAAACAAGGTTTTACAATGGTTACATGTAAACACTAACTTTCCATACTCCCTAGCATCTACAATATTAATGGTGAGGAGGGTGGCATGGGTGCGTTTGCTGCGCAAGCATTGCGTGGGGGGACTGTACCGTGATACATTTTAATTCCCCCTTGTTAGAAATGGGGTCTTTGGTTGGCAGTCAAGTTACCCCCTGTCCAAGCAAGGACCCTCACTCAAGTCAGAGTAAGTTACACACAATCCAAATTATCCTGTGTCCACCCTCTGGTAGCTTGGCACTGAGCAGTCAGGCTTAACTTAGAAGGCAATGTATAAAGTATTTGAACAATAAATCATACAATAACACCATATAGCAGCACAACAATACACCACACAGTGTTTAGAAAAATATATAATATTTATCTGGATAAATGAAGGTCAAAACAATTAAAATGCAATAAGTAGATGTTGAGATATCACTGTAAAAGTGATATAAAGTGTCTTAAGTCTTTGCAAAACAAATAAATGTCTCTTAAAAACAATAAAGGCCTCTTGCAAACACAAAGTACCTGGGCTGCTTTAAAAATCTCCGCAAGGGACAGCAGAGGAGGCGATGTGGGGAAAACGGGGAGGTGTTTGTTGGTTTCACCCCTTCGCACACCGACTTGCATCATTATTTTCCACGCAGGGGAAGACTTTGCATCGATTTCCAGCGTGCAGACTTGGTTCCTTTTCAGGTTGCGGAGTTTTCTGGCGCACCGGGGACGGTGCGTGGAATCCTGGGCTTGTTAGGGTGCTTATAGAAGCAGTCCTGCACAATTTTACCACCAGTGCAGGAGTGTTAACCTGCAACTGGGCTTCCAGCCTGGGGTCTGTACCTTCCCTTCTGGGGTCCTGCACCCCGCAACTAGGAGTGCCCCCCCAGAAGACAACATGGTAGGGGCACTGTTAGCAGTAGCCCCTTCCTCTAGGTCAGGGGTGACACCCTGAACCTGGCCATCCAGTCCAGGGTCTGTACCCTCAGACTGGATCACTGCCTGGCAACCCAGGACTTCCTGGGGGGCACACCTACCCCCCACCAGGTCAGGGTTTAACCTGGAGACCCCTGAACCTGGTCATCCAACCCAGAGTCACCACCCTGAGGTTGAACTATTGCCTGGTACACCAGGACGTCCTGGGGGGCACAGCTACCCCCCACCAGGTCAGAGTTTAACCCCTGAACCTGGTCATCCAACCCAGAGTCACCACCCTAAGGTTGAACTATTGCGTGGTACACCAGGACTTCCTTGGAGGCACACTCACCCCCCACAAGGGACACACCCTCCCCAAGGGCCACACAAGAGTCTGACTGGCACAGGTCTCCTGACCCCTGCCCACCTGGCAGAGTCTGGATCCCCTCCCAAACCAGAAGTGGTCTCACCTAGGTCATTCCTTGGGGGCTCTAATCTCAGAGCTGACCCCTGACCCTCCAGATCCTCCACTGGGGTCCGTAGCCCACTCTCAACCCTCTGTCTGGACGTCTGTACCCCCTCACTAGGAGTGGTACTGCCAGACACCAGAACTGGTGGAATGCTGGCTACAGCCACCCCCCCCCCAAGTTCTCCTGACACTGTGGGATCTCCCTCATCAGCTGGCCCTACGGTACAGGCTAGGCTCCCCTCCTGATGTTCCCTCATGGAATCCTACAGGACCTGGGACCGGATCTGGGGCCCCCTGGGCCGCAGCCCATCCCCATTCCCTCTCCTCTGAGACTGGACATGGGGTCCCTCACCCATCCCACTACACTGGGACCTACCTGGGACACTGCAGTCCTTTCCCACCTCACCTGGTTGAGAAACACCTAGACCACTCCCTTCAGGAGCATTCCCCAAATGCCTCTTCAGACTTTCTGGTACTGACCCAGAAGTCTGCCTCCATTGTAAGCTCCCTGGGGTCAGGGAAACTCACACTCCAACTGGTGTTGGCGTAGCTCTGGAAAATAGGGACTAGACATATGCTCTCCAGCAATTACATCACTCAGCCCCTCACATGTATTAACCAAAGTACCCTTCACCCAACCATCCAGTGACTCAGCCTTGAAAAAGCACCCCTCATCACCCTCCTGAGACTGGTGAGACAGTACCTGACTGTCCCTGACACTCAACCCACACTCTTCTGGGATGTCTCCACACTCCATAACCAGGACTTCTACCTCGGGGAACCCTTCTCCCTGTCACTCACTCCTAGAGCCATTAAACTGTCCCTCCCCTCAGTAGGAATATGACTCCCTGTGCCAGTTCCCCAATCCTCCTCAGGGACGCTGTGCATGACGGGAACTACCTCATGCTCCTGAACCTCCTGGTGTGTGTCAACTCCCTCCTTCAAGCAGGGCACCACATCTCTGGGCATGTGCACTTCTTCAGTACTACTGGATACAAGATTTTTGCTGCCACCATCTGAACTGGATTCAGCCCTTAGGGCTTCCAGTTTCAGCTCTTCACAGCTCAGCTCCTGAGCTGCAATCCTTTCTTTTTTCTGGGCTAAGGCTCTTTCCGCCTCAGCCCTCTCAATCTCATCATCTGGCTCTTCCTTCCACCGCTCGTCAGCTATGAGCCATTCATCTCTCACTGGTTCTCTTTCCTCAACAGAGTAGTCCTCCTCCTCCTCCTCAGACTCCTCTGTTAGTGTTGCCTGCCAGCGTTTCAACTCATACTGAACAGGGCTGACTCAAGATCCGCCCTTTTGGATTTCCTCTTTACAGCCAGTCCCCTTTCCTTGCAGAATACTCTTAGTTCCTTCTCTTTATAGATGAATAGGTGCCAAAAGTTGACTTCCATTCTGCCAAGGCCTCACAGGTGCAACCCAAAACCAGAGTAAAAAAATATCATCAATATATCCAGGGAGAAATCAGAGAACCAAAAAGCAAAAAGATGAAAAATCAACTTGACCTTCAACTGTGGGTAGGTAGTGAATACTTAGCTACTGTATGTCACTGCTCAAATACAAGTCCTATCCTCACCGCTGATCACCAATGTTAGAAATGGGGTATTTGGTTGGCAGTCAGGTTACCCCCTGTCCAAGCAAGGACCCTCACTCTGGTCTGGGTAAGTTACACACAATCCAAATTATCCTGTGCCCACCCTCTGGTAGCTTGGCATTGAGCAGTCAGGCTTAACTTAGAAGACAATGTGTAAAATATTTGTACAATAAATCATACAATAACACCATATAGCATCACAAAAATACACCACACAGTGTTTACAATAATATATAATATTTATCTGGATAAATGCAGGTCAAAACTATTGAAAGGCAATAAGTAGATGTTGAGATATCACTGTAAAAGTGATAGAAAGTGTCTTAAGTCTTTGCAAAACAAATAAATGTATTTTGAAAAAAAATAAAGGTCTCTTGAAAGCACAAAGTACCTGGTTCGCATTCAAAATCTTCGCAAGGGACCACGGATGTGGGGAAAACTGGGAGGTGTGCGTCGGTTTTGCCCCTTCTCACACCGACTTGCGTTGTTATTTTCCACGCAAGGGAAGACTTTGCATCGATTTCTGGCGTGCGCACTTAGTTCCGATTCAGGTTGAGGGGTTTTCTGGCGCCCCAGGATGGTGCGTGGAATCCTGGGCTTGCGGAGCGAAGTCACAAGCACTGCGTCGATCCAGTGGGTGTTGCGTGGAAATTTCTCCTGCACTGCAGGTGCTGCGTCGATTCCTTTCTGGAAGTCGGGCTGTGTCGCCCCGGGTCAGCTGTGCATAGATCCAGTGGGCCATGTGTCGAAGTTCTGGTCGCAACGCAGGCGCCGTGTCGATCTTCTTCTTGCAAAGTCATTCTGCGTCATTCCGGTTCGGCGTGAGGTGAATTTCTCACCGCCGGGCAGGCTGTGTGTCATTTTTAGCAGGCTGTGCATCACATTTTCACTGCACAACGAGTCCAGTTGCAGGAGTCAAGTTTTTTTTGGTCCTGAGACTTCAGGGAACAGGAGGCGAGCTCTATCCAAACCCTTGAAGAGCACTTCTCAGCACAGCCAGGGAGCAGCAAGGTAGCAGGGCAACAGCAAGGCAGCAGTCCTGTTCAGAAAAGCAGTCCCAGTGAGTCCTTTGGGCAGCCAGACAGTTCTTCTTGGCAGGGCTGGTTCAGGGATTCTTCACCAGCAGGTTTCTTTTCCAGAAGTGTTTATGAGCTACAGTGTCTACCCCAAGAAGTGTCTAAAGTCTGTGGGTTTTGGTGCTCTTCTTTTACCCATTTTAGCCTTTGAAGTAGGCTTACTTCAACTGACAGTCTCACTTGTTTGTGAAATCCCGCCTTGCCCAGGCAAGGCCTCAGACACACACGGGGGTTGGAGTCTGCATTGTGTGAGGGCAGGCACAGCCCTTTCAGGTACGAGTGACTACTCCTCAACTCCCTCCTGATGAGATGGCTCATCAGAATATGCAGGCTACACCCCAGCCCCCTTCATGTCGCTGTCTGGAGAGAGGTGCAAACAGCCCAACTGTCAAACTAACCCAGACAGGCAATCCACAAACAAGCAGAGTCACAAAAATGGTTCAAGCAAGAAAATGCCCACTTTCTAAAAGTGGCATTTTCAAACACAATCTCAAAACCAACTTTACTAAAATATGTATTTTTAAATTGTGAGTTCAGAGGTCCCAAACTCCACATGTCTATCTGCTCCCAAAGGGAATCTACTCTTTAATCATGTTTAAAGGCAGCCCCCAGGTGAGAGGGACAGGCCTTGCAACAGTGAAAAATGAATTTAGCAGTATTTCACTATCAGGACATATAAAACACATTACTATGGCCCTCTTTTACCCTGACTCCAGTCAGGGTAAAAGAGAATCACCCTCAGCTAACCCCTGCTTACCCCCTTGGTAGCTTGGCAGAGCAGTAGGCTTAACTTCAGAGTGCTAGGTGTAAAGTATTTGTACCAACACACACAGTAACTTAATGAAAACACTACAAGATGACACAACACAGGTTTAGAAAAATAGGAAATATTTATCTAAACAAAACAAGACCAAAACAACAAAAATCCACAATACACAAGTCAAGTTATCAATTAAAAAGCAAAAATAGTCTTTCTGTAGTTTAAAACACACACTAACACTGTTAGCGTGAAAAGGTACCTTGGGTGTGTCAAAAATAACCCAGCGCGGGCAAGTGTGCATCAAAAAGGGCTTGCAATGCATCGATTCCACCCACGAACGGGACCTTGCGTCGTTTCTCCTTTCGTCGGGTCGGGCGTGTTGTTTCTTCTCTCTGCAGGAGAGCGATGCATCGATCCGGTCAGCACTCTCGGGTCCGGGCAGGCCTTGCGTTGTTTTTACATGCCCAGCGATGTTTACGTCGAAAATCCAGCCGCAACGATGATCCGAAAACCACGCAGCATGGGTTGCGATCTCCCAGCCTCCATCAGCGATGATGTACGTTGTTTCTCCAGCTCCGTGCGTCGATTCTTCGGTTGCGATTCTTCGGTTGCGTTTCCTGCAAGCCTCGTTTCTTCAGCTGCAGATCGGAGTTGCGTCGATCTTCTCCCCACATGGCACTCTTTGCGTGGATTTCCTCCTCTTAGGCTGTCAGCTTCTCCTTTCAGGGTCCCAGGAACTGGATGGGCACCACAGGGCAGAGTAGGAGTCTCTCCAGAGACTCCAGGTGCTGGCAGAAAGAAGTCTTTGCTGTCCCTGAGACTTCAAACAACAGGAGGCAAGCTCTAAATCAAGCCCTTGGAGATTTCTTCTCAAGATGGAAGGCACACAAAGTCCAGTATTTGCCCTCTTACTCTGGCAGAAGCAGGAACTGCAGGATAGCTCCACAAAACACAGTCACAGGCAGGACAGCTCTTCTTCCTCAGCTCTTCAGCTCTTCTCCAGGCAGAGGTTCCTCTTGTTTCCAGAAGTGTTCTAAAGTCTGTGGTTTTGGGTGCCCTTCTTATACCCCATTTCTCCTTTGAAGTAGGCCTACTTCAAAGCAAAGTCCCTCTTGAATGTGAAATCCTGCCTTGCCCAGGCAAGGCCCCAGACACTCACCAGGGGGGTTGGAGACTGCATTGTATGAGGGCAGGCACAGCCCTTACAGGTGTGAGTGACCACTTCTCCCCTCCCTCCTAGCACAGATGGCTCATCTGGATATGCAGGCTACACCCCAGCTCCCTTTGTGTCACTGTCTAGTGTGAGGTGCAACCAGCCCAACTGTCAAACTGACCCAGACAGGGAATCCACAAACAGGCAGAGTCACAGAAATTGTATAAGCAAGAAAATGCTCACTTTCTAAAAGTGACATTTGCAAACACACAATCTTAAAATCAACTTTACTAAAAGATGTGTTTTTAAATTGTGAGGTCAGAGACCCCAAACTCCACATGTCCATCCGCTCCCAAAGGGAATCTACACTTTAATCAGATTGAAAGGTAGCCCCCATGTTAACCTATGAGAGGGACAGGCCTTGCAACAGTGAAAAATGAATTTAGCAGTATTTCACTGTCAGGGCATATAAAACACATTACTGTATGTCCTGCCTTGACCATACACTGCACACTGCCCTTGGGGCTACCTAGGGCCTACCTTAGGGGTGTCTGACATGTACGAAAAGGGAAGGTTTAGGCCTAGCAAGTGGGTACGCTTGCCAAGTCGAATTTACATTTAAATCTGCACACACAGACACTGCAAAGGCAGGTCTGAGACGTGATTACAGAGCTACTTATGTGGGTGGCACAACCAGTGCTGCAGGCCCACTAGTAGCATTTGATTTATAGGCCCTGGTACCTCTAGTGCACTTTACTAGGGACTTACTAGTGAATCAAATATGCCAATCATGGATATGCCAATTACATACATATTTTGTAAAGGAACACTTGCACTTTAGCCCTGGTTAGCAGTGGGAAAGTGCTCAGAGTAACAAAAACAGCAAAATCAGAGTCCAGCACACATCAACAACCTGGGGAAGAGAGACAAAAAGTTAAGGGAGACCACGCCAAGGATGAAAAGTCTAACATAGGGCTATTTATATGGGTGGCACAATCAGTGCTGTAGGCCCACTAGTAGCATTTGATTTACAGGCCCAGGGAACCTCTAGTTCACTTTACTAGGGACTTACCAATAAATCAAATATGCCAATCATGGATAAACCAATTAACAGTACAATTTACACAGAGAGCATATGCACTTTAGCACTGGTTAGCAGTGGTAAAGTGCTCAGAGTTCAAAAGCCAACAAAAACAGGTCAGGAAAAATAGGAGGAAAGAGGCAAAAAGTTTGGGGATGACCCTGCAAAAGGGCCAGGTCTAACATCCCTCGATTGTCAATCAGTTTTTTTTAAACTGCTGCAAGATTGGCTTAATGCACAGGGGTCTCTCATTGTGCAGACTTGCAGCTTTCTATCCACGACCAGGTTCCTCTACTCCTATGGACCTGCAACCTGGCCCAAGGGAAGGCACAAGTACTTATGCCAAGCCCACGGTCTACTTCCCCACTGGGTTAGTTGCAGCTGTAGACTCACCAGAATTCTGAGATGCTTACCTCCAGGCCAAGATCAAAGAATCCTCTCAGAAGCTTTTAAGCCCCACCCCAGAGGTAGGAGTGCCACAAACTCGAAATTTAATAGGTGCCCCGTTAGCACAGTCTCACGCCATGGCTGAGAATACAGTCAAATTTATTAGCTGGAATATAGCTGGTTTAAGGACTAAATTGTCCAACCCAAATTGGGGGGATTTTATAGACAAACACATGATCTGGGTTTTCCAGGAAACCTGGGCTGTGGAGCTCAAGTACAGACCAGGATACAAGAGCTTCTGGGTCCCTACGGGTAGGGTGTCTTCCAGTAGGCCCTTGGGGGGCCTACTAATTTGTCTCAGTGGAACTCTCAAGTGCAAAGCCAGAGAATTGGACATGGGTTGTGCTGACATACAAGGCCTAGTTATATCTACCTACAAAGAGTACCTGCTTCTGCTGATAAATCTCTATAACAGAAGTGTGGGAAGGAGCAGTGAATCTGAAACCCATTGTGTGTTGGATACTCTGCTTGCTAGATGTGCTAGAGCTGATGTGCTGATTGCAGGGGACTCCGGTACAACCTTTGAATCCTATTCATTGGCCCAGGAGCTTTACTGGGAAGAGGACCGCTTATGGGGGATCCTACAATTAGCCACATCCAGTGGGTGCGGACTGAATAGGGCTGCACTACAGGCTGTTGATATTACCTTACCATATGGCCTTTGGGCATATAATGGTTGCTCTCATGCAGGTGTAAATCATGTTCCAACATTTAGATGAGGGATGTGTAGGAGCCGTTTAGACTCTCTGTTATTAGACATACGCCTGTAGGGCCACATGGAAGATATGGCAGTTGTAGAGCATGAAGAAAGCAACCATGACCTACTGATACTCTCTGTTAAAAATTTGCTCCCTTCTATTGAGGCCTTTGTCTCTCGGGACTCTTGTCAACATGTTATAGTGACAAATAATAAACATAATGTTAAGTGGGAGGTGGTTGATTCCTCTCCCTGCACCACTGCGATTTTGCACCCATTTTTGGCAAGTCATATGGAATTTATGCTTCAACATAGGCCTGATCAAGAGAAGATAATGGTTGAGCACTTGAAACTACATGATCTTCTCAAAGCATTACTTGTTAAAGACTCCCCAGGCAAGATGGGGCCAAAGCGAATTGGTGGGTGGTATACTAAATCTTGTAGGGAAGGCAAGCATAGGCTATTGAGGGCTCTCAGTGGGGAAAATAGATGTTTGATCAAGCAATCTAGAACAAGCTATAGGCTGGAGTTGACCCAGGCACGGAGATATTGGGAGGGAAAGCACTGGGCAGCCCTTTGGGAAGTGATAACGCGTCCCAACCTTGTTACTTCTACTTACAAGCGGACTCGTTTTAGTCCAATGAATCTTTTGACCACGTTTGGGGACTTCCCAGAACGAGATATCTATCTAGCATGTCAATCAATAGATCAATAACCTAATAAATATTCGCAATAACTAATCAATCAAACTAATCAATAACATTTATTAAGGATGAAACACACCATGACCTTTCAGCCATGAATAACCACACAAATCTAGCAAGATTTAGGATATTTATTCCCTATTAGTTACAATTTACTAGCATATTCATTAGTCTCAATATCAGTAAGCACATCAACAAAACTACGATATGGCAACTCAAATAAGACTTTATGAAAGCATAGATCATGAACATTAGAACAAAGCATGAAGTCAACATGAATCAACTTTAGCAGAGTATCATTAGTACATTATTCAACAAAGCAAAGATTCAGTCATTTGTCTGTTGCACCCGATATTAGTGAACTCCTTGACTAGCCTCTAATTAGCATCAGCATGTTGGGCTTCATGCAAAACAATTTAGCAACATGAATTTAGAAAATATCTAACTATGGTCTCTGTCAAAAGAGCAGTTGGTACCTAGAAAGAAAAGGCAAACAAACAATTACAATATCATCAGATAGTTACCCATCCAAATGGGGCGACATACAGTGCCAGTCTTCGGCCTCAGGACATCAGTCGATTCGCCATTCAGCCAGGATAAGCAGGGTATAGCAAAAGGCTCTTCCCTCATAAGGAGGAGAAGTGCATAACAGGCAGGGGTAAGGTGAGGATGATTTAAAGTAAAAGACCAAGGGCCAGATGTAGCAAAAATAAAAATTGCGACTCGCATTTTGCGAGTTGATGCGACTGGCAGGAGGGGCAGGAGATCATAGATAACACCCAGGACCATTAAATGTGGCACATGGCGTTAATGTGCCACATGACTGGTTGGCATTTTCCTGCCCATGGACAATTTCTACTTGTATATAGTTTCTTAATTACAGTAATAAAACAGTTATTTTTGTTCCACTTAACAAATGGAGTTTTTGGTCAATAGGTGAGTATGGTGGGAGTTGACACGTACCGTCCAAAATATTGTGTTGCAATGTGGTCCCGTCTCAGTCTGCCTTGATTAGCTATACTCCTATCCCCATGATGGCGATGTGGTTGTTCTTGCTCTTCATCATCCGGATCTGGGTCTGCAGGGGTGAGAGGTAGCCCACGTCGGGTGGCTATGTTGTGGAGGATGGCGCATGCGACCACAATTTTGAATGCGGTAATGGGGGTGTATTGGAGGGCGCCTCCACTGCGGTGGAGGCATCTGAATCTTGCCTTCAGGAGTCCAAAGGTGCGCTCTATCAGGTTCCTGGTCCTCTTATGCGCACTGTTGTATTGCCTCTCTGATTCAGTGCTGGGTGTTAAAAACGGAGTCATGATCCAAGGCCTGAGAGCATAGGCACTGTCACCTGTTGGGCACAAAAGTACACTGTTAGGAAGTCCAGATAGTCGTGCACAGTGACCTGTGTGTATGTCTGCAAGTGTCTATGGCTCTACCTAGGAGGTAACCGTTTCCGAATTCCCCACGTTCCAGGCGTTGATGTATGAGTCATGGGTACTGCCTGGAAACTTAGCTACGATGTCCGTGATGACATAATGGGCATCACAAACAACCTGTATGTTGAGTGAGTGGGTACACTTTCTGTTGCGGAAAATGTGTTCCAGGGTGGCATATTTGAATGTGTGTCCCATCTACACACCCTATGACATGGGGAAAGTGGGCAATCCTGTAAAAGTCCAGCTTGGTGCTGTTCATTTCTGCCTCATTCCTTGGTAAGTATATGAAGTGGGACATGTGCGTGACTAAGGCATCTAGGAAGGCCCTGAGGAACCTTGACACTGCACTTTGGGATACCCCACCTGCCACAGCAATGACCCCCTGATATCTCCCTGAGGCCAAGAGGTGCAGTGAGCATAGTACTTGCACATGCGTAGGAATGGCGCAGCCACGCAGAGTCTGGTGTTCTAGCTGTGGTTTGGGTAAATCTATTAATTCTAGAATGGCTGCGCTGCTAAGGCGGTATTTGTCATAGATCTCCTCTTCAGTTTGCTGAAAAAGAGTCTGCCTGGTTCTATATATCTTCTCCTGTCTGTGGCCCCTCCTCCTCCTCTGCTGGGCTGCGTAGACTCTCCTCCTCACTGCTATCAGGTATATCTCCGCCATCTTGAGTAACCCAGATGGCTTCTGGGTCCCCTTTTATACTTTGGTAATGGTTACCACCTGCTCTGAGTTAGTGGTAAATGGGACATGCAAACTGGGCTTTTTGCGACTAGTCGCAATTTGCGAGTTGCAATTGCATAAGGTTTGCGACTCGCAAATTGCGACTTGCTATTTGCGGGTCGCAAAATGGGGTCGCAACGGATGCGACTCGCAAACGGGTCCCATCGCTTTTTGCGAGTCGGAAATGGGCTTTTTGCATCCCATTTCCGATTTTGCAAATTGCGATTCTGCCCGTTTGCGAGTCGCAAACCTTTGCTACATTTGGCCCCAAGTCTCTCAGAAAAGCAAGGGATGGCAAAGTAATGGCTTCATAATGGCTAGGAAGAAAAATGGCTAAGAACGGCAGAGTAATGGCTGAGTTCTCCTTGTGTCACGTTGTTATATCAAAGTTTTCAGACAAGTCCCTAATTTCCCATTGGGCAATATTTGGTGCATCGTTATCTCTGTCCAATAATCCGTCGCACACCTTACTAGAATTTTCACCTAAGACAGTTCTCATGCAGTTTATTGGCTCCTGTGATTGACGTCTTCAACGGGCAGAATGTCAGGTAAGAAAAGTTACACTTGTCGCTCCAGTCAGTGGTTCCATTGTCTTTTACCAGTTTAGGTGACCTTGCACCTGTTGCGAATTACACTGTTGCATCCAGCAAGAATGTCTCCTTGAGCAAGTCGCGTCCCATGAGAAAGAATTTACTACGGTTACACACATATCTCTAGCTTCTGGAAAAGTACAGCGTCGTGTCCTTCAGGGAAGCAGCACATTGCACGTTAGAAAAAACACTTAATATGAGACCAGGCAGCTAGGCCCAGACCCTTCCTAACTAAGGCCTAGTGAGTAATTTAGCAAAACCTTAATACATAACTCTTAGTGCTAATACAAAATCATACATGAATACATCATTAATTCATTAGGAGTCAGTTCTATTAGTCATCGTATACATTGGTGGCCACTCCCCGTGGGCACATTTCAAACGTGTGCATTTGTATTACATTTATGCAGTTTCCTTAGACATTACATTGCAAACTTTTTCATGTTAATATTGATTATAAAAAGTCACACTCCAACAATCCCTCCTCTGATGAATCTTTTCATCACACAAACCTTTCCTTCACAATTTATTCATCTTCTGAATTCCTTCATCTCAATTTCTTCCCCCATTTTTGTTGCGTCTAATTTTTCTCTGAACAATTTCTCCCTTTTCTTTTCTTCCCTCCTCTGATTCTTTTTCGCCCTTTTCAATTTAAATATTTTACAAATTTTTCATGACAACCATAATCCAAATAAGCAAGCCAAAACAATTAATATTCCCTGTATTATCTTTGTTAATATCCCATGCCAAATGTTACTAAACCAGCTTCACACTTTAGCAAGCCCCTTTCCAACCTTTTCCCAAACACCTGGTTCTTTCAGTTCCTTCAAATCTGCACTATCTCTTGTTAGGTTAGTAAGCATACTTCTATTCTCATCACTATTATCAGGAATATAGGCACAACAATGTCGCTCATTAAGCATTTTACAAACTCCGCCATTTTTCGCTCCTGTAAAATTTGTCAGTATGTTATCCACAATAGTAGACAACTTTCGAATCTTTATGGAGTTCAAGATAACTCCCACTGAAGGAATTATTGCTCCAAATATATCTCCTACTACACCAGCAGAGTCTCCCTCCTTTGTCTAGTACGATGTAAATTCAGACAATTTCAGAAACTTTTTCAAATCCTCTAACTGATATATCTTTAGGAAAACTATCCCCAAATAACATGTCCCATACCATCCCTTTGGAAGACAGTAATAAGCATTAAGTCCACATATCTAGTAGATCCCAGGGATCACTGGATCCTGTCCATTTAACATGAACGTCCATTTACTCTGAAACAAAAACACATGCTTACATTCACTCGTTCCCACAAACACATTATCATAATATGACTTAGGTCGTGTTATGCAAAGCTTTCCTACGTGTAGTGCATCTAAAGCTGATTTTCCTTGTTTCCTAATTGCACTATAGCTCTCACTATTTACAAAAGCTTGCTACTGCAATCCTTTCTCCGACTTCCCCTTTAATGCCCTTCTTCTATCTTCTGTGTGATCTAGAAAGCTTTTCTCTACAGGTGTAAGCAAACATGTCAGATTATTGCGGTGTGCATAAGATGTACTAATTGCTAATGTTGCCTCAAAGAACCCTTTAACTAACTTTATGTTATAGTATTTCGCTATACTATTCAGATCCTCTATGATAGGCACCTTAGAAAACACAAGATCATTATTAGAATAAAAGTACTGAATCTCTTCCTGGTTATAGAATCATGTTAGTAACAAACTACAGCTTATCCCATACGTTAGAGGCAAACTATGATAGGTAAATCCCTCTTGTACTGAAACAGGAATTTGTGTACACATATAACAATCTTTCGCATCCATAGTGTCGACATACTCACTCAGCAAGCAATAGACAACATTAGTAGATAGTTCCCCTTTTGCGTTAGTTCCCTCATGCAAATATTTTGTATCCTGCTCGAACCTCTTCCAAGGTTTTAGTGTAGCGGTCTCAGAAATTGTAGCATTGTTAGTTGCACTCTTATCTACCAAAGGCATTCCCACAATCAGAACTATAATGAATATCACACGTACAACGCCCAAAGTGACACCCAAACATTTACAACACCTACTTTCGCTATTATCATCTCTAGTGCCTGGCATGATCTGTAAAGAATCAGAAAGTAAAGTGCTATAAGTGCCAACAACAACCAACTGAAGATGGTTTAACGCTTTTTCTTTTTCCTTTTCCTTTTCAGCAAGTTAAAGCAAGCGAAAGTCTTTCTGCAGCAATTATTTACAGCTTCCACATTCACTCCCAGGATCCTTGTCAATTCCGGTTAGCAGCTTGTCAAAATCAGTTCTCAAAAGTCAATTCAAGATAACAGTGTCACATCTGGCAGTTTTTTCTCAGTCTCTGTTCTCGGTTTTCTTTTAACTCAACTTTTCACATTAGCAAAGTCTCTCTTCTCTGGCCAGACTCAGATACCATAGTATTGACCTGGAACTTCTCGATCAAAACAGAACGCCAAGAACTCTTGCTGCCACTCAGCTGATGTTGCGTATGCCCATTCAGGACCTGCGTACCTTCTGTTTGCTACTCTCTTTCTTTTCAACTTGCGATCACCCTGCAACTCTCCTTCACTCAGATCTTCCTTCCTTGTTGTATCAACTTCTTCCTCTATTGTATCATCGACAACCACTTTCCCTTTTGTCACTTGCGATTCTGGACACTTATCTCCTTTCAGCATCTCTCTGGCCTTTGATCTTCCTTGTGGCAGCTCGTTGCCCTCCTCTGACTCTATGGTGTTTTCTCTTGATGGACCTGCAATTTGCTCAGGAGGAGTCTGGACACTTTGACTCTCTTCCACCTCAACTCCTTCGCCTTCTGGGTCTGTCAAGGGCCCTACTTCAATACCGCATCCATCTGCTTCTGGGAGAACCTCTCTCTGGGTCGGTCCTCCTGGTGCCTCAGTTGAGATAGGCCCACCATCACCCCTCTGGGTCTCGTTTCTTACTGGAGTGACTGAACTGTCCTCAACGGGATCTCCTTCTGTCTCAGTTCCCCTTTGATTACTCTCCTGCCCTGAGACTTCCTTTTCTGCAGCTTTTATTTTCGACAATTCAATTTCCTCATCAGTTGGACACATCACCTTTTTCGTGTGACTGGCATGGATCCAGTTTGGAATTCCCGCACACTTCACAGCAGTAGTAGTTGTCAGTATTACTTGATATGGCACCTTCCAACGCAGCTCCAAACACAACTTCCTCACGTGTTTCTTGATGACAACCCAGTCACCAGCTTTAAGATTGTGACCTGATCACTTATCGGTGGCAGTGTGGTGGTTTCCACCTGGTGAGAGAAAGAGAGGACCACGTCAGCCAGACCCTTGCAGTAGTCCGTGATATTCACAAGAGCATTTGCAGGCAGTGCGGGCAGTCTCATAGCTCGGCCCATGAGAATTTCATGAGGAGACAGTCCTGTTTTCTTGTTGGGTGTATTTCTCAATGACATGAGCACTAAGGGCAATGCATCAGGCCATTTCAAATTTGTAGCTATACACATCTTTGCCATTCTCGACTTCAGGGTACCATTCATCTGCTCCACTAATCCTGAGGCTTCAGGGCGGTAACTACAATGCAACTTCTGTTCAATGTTCAAAGCTGCACACAATAGCTTAACTGCCTCATTGTTGAAGTGACTTCCCCTATCTGATTCTAAAGAGATCCGAAACCCGAAACGTGGAATCAATTCCCTAAGCAGCAGCTTTGCTATTGTGAGACTGTCATTTCTGTGTGTAGGGTAAGCTTCAATCCAGTGACTAAAGACACACACAATCACCAACACGTATCTCAAACCTCCACACACAGGCATCTCAATAAAGTCCAATTGCATTCTGCTAAATGGACCTCCTGCTCTCCCAAAGTGGCTCAAATTCACTACTGTCCCTTTCCCCGCATTCACCTGCTGGTAGATGATGCACCTGTGGCAAATCACTTCTGCAGCTTGTCTGAACTTCGGGTTAAACCAATCGATCTTGAACAACCTGATCATGGCATCTCTCCCAATATGTGCTTGCCCATGGTAAAACCTTGCAAACTGTGACAGTAGACTGGCAAAACCTTTTTCCCCTCGTCTGAAACCCACAAATCATCTGATCTCTGTACACATTGCATCTTTAACCAAGTGCGTTTCTCATCTCTGCTGGCACGTCCCTGCAACAATTTCAATTCCTCCAACGTGTCAACCACCCTTAATGCGTAACCTGTGCATGTCTCATTTTCTGTTGCAGGTAACAATTCCCACTGATCCTTGAACGATATACAGTTAAATGTGCAAAACCTTGCGACTTGATCCACATATCCATTTACCATTGAAACAAAGTCTTGTGATTTCACATGAGAGCTGCATTTTACCACAGCAATTTCATGAGGTAACTGAATTGCCTGCAACAACTCCTTAATTATTTCTCCATTCTTCACTGGAGAGCAAGAAGAGGTCAGGAAACCCCTCTGTGACCACAGCTGACCAAACTCATGAACAATTCCAAACCCGTATCTGCTGTCAGTATAGTCACTTTCAATTCGGCAGCAGCATGGCAAGCTATAGTAAGAGCAACCAACTCAGCCATTTGAGCAGAATACACTCTCTCAAGCCAGGAAGCTTCCAGAATACCAGTGATCGTACACACAGCGTGTCCGGCTCTCAGCACTCGTACTGAGTCTCTCAAGCATGAGCCATCAACAAAGATAATGTGGTCATTTTCCTCCAATTGGGTATCTTTAATATCAGGTCTTGGTTTGGGGCACATTTCTGTTACCTCAAGACAATCATGTTCTACATCATCAGCATCTTCAACCTCTGTATTTTCATTTGGAAGCAAAGTTGCCGGGTTCAGCACTGTACATCTTTTTAAAGTTACATTTGGTGACCCCAATATAATTGTTTCATATTTCGTTAATCTCGCATTTGTCATGTGCTGCATTTTGGTACGGGTTAACAAAATCTCAACTGAGTGTGGGACCATAACTGTTAAAGGATGTCCCATCACTATGCCTTCACACTGTGTGAGGCTTTGACCAACTGCTGCTACTGCACGCAGACAACCTGGTAAGGCTGCTGCGAGTGGGTCCAAAGTAGCTGAAAAATATGCTACAGGTCGGTTTGCACCTCCATGGACCTGTGTTAGGACAGACAGTGAACATGCATCACGTTCATGACAAAACAGGACAAAAGGCTTCGTGTAATCAGGCATACCTAATGCTGGAGCCCTGCACATACACTCCCTTAGCTCAATGAAAGCCTTCATCTCTTTCTCAGACAAAGTTATGACATCTGGCCCATCCTTAACTTCCTTAACCATCAGTCTTACCAATGGCTTGGAGATAATTGAGTAATTCGGGATCCACTGATGACAGTAGCCCACCATTCCCAGAAACATCCTAACGTCTCTCTGTGTCTTTGGGGGACTCATCTGCAATATGGCGATCACTCTCTCCTTGGATGTTTTCCTCGACCCCTTCTCAATTAGGTGACCTAAGTATTTCACCTCTTTCTGACAATACTGCAGCTTCTTTGGGAACACCTTATGCCCATTCTTTCCCAAGTGGTTTAGTAAGGCAATGGTATCATAGTTGCAATCAGCTCTTATTTTAGATTCAATCAACAAGTCATCAATGTACTGCACTAGAGTCGATTGAAAAGGCAATTCCAAGGACTCCAAATCTTTCTTCAGCATCTGATTGAAGATGGAAGGTGATTCCAAAAACCCTTGAGGAATTCGACACCAACTGTAAACCTTGTCCAAGAATTTGAAACTAAAGAGAAATTGGATGTCCTCATGAAGAGGCACAGAAATGAATGCTTGGGAAAAATCAACGACTGAGAACCATTCTGCATCACATGGACCCTGGAACATGATCACAGCAGGATTTGGCACCACTGGGCAACATTTCACCACTATGTCATTGATTGTCCTCAAGTCTTGGACAATTCGAACTTTCCCACAAGGGTTTCTCAGTCCCATTATAGGTGAATTACATGGACTGCTCATCACTTCTTTCAGGACCCCTTGCTTCACAAAGTCTGCAATTATCTGTGTTACCTGTATAGGGCATCTTGCACCATATGGTACTGCGGTACCTGCTGAAACACAGCATTTGGCTTTACACTGACTTTAACTGTTCTACTCCTTTTATCAGTCCCACTTCCTTTCCTGTCAAGTCCCACACTTTCTCCTTCACTGTCCCCTGCAAATCTGCTGGCAGATCAGTCACTGTGAACAGTGGGAAGAAGCTTATCAGGGGGTACTCCTCATCTGTCGTCTCCATTTCAGGATCTGATAAATGACCATCATCCCCTTCATCGTCACTATTTGTCTGCACCTCAATCCCTTCATTGGAACAGGTGATAGAACACCTTGTCTTGCACAGTAAGTCTCTTCCCAGTAGGGACTTGAGTCACAAACCACAAATCTGTGCAATCCCTGAAAAGTACTAATCTCAACCTCAACCGGATCTGTGATCAGGTTAGTCAGGAGCTGATTTGCCACTCCCACTACCTTAATGGTACGTCCCGAAAGAGGCAATTTCGGAACTTCTGCACTTCTAACTGTAGAGCGTGTAGCTCCTGTGTCAACCAAAAATGAGACCTTGTGACCCATCACTTTCCCTTGCACATAGGGCCCTCTCTGATCTACTTCTAGGGACGCTGCAAGCCTACTCTCCTCGCCATCTGAACTGTCATCCGACCATTCATCATTTATTCCATTCTCACCACGCAATGGGAACTGTTGTACTGCATTGTTCTGAAACATTCCTTGACCTGTGACCTGTTGAGGAAGCTTCGCCTGTTGCTGTCCCATTGGTGCTAACGGCAACTGCGTTTGCTGTCTAAATACCACGGGAATCTGCTGTTGCACTTGCTGCATCTGCACTGGTTGTACACGTGGCATTTGCACTTGTTGCATGGGTTGAAGACCCTGCATCTGAAACATGTTATTCTGAAAGTTTTGGATTTTGACCCCTCATTCTTGGTCCTTTAACATTTTGGAATGCATTGACATCATTGCTTTGTTGAACAACACCCTCCTGCACCATCATCGGGCACTCCCGCTTCCTGTGTCCGAAGCCCCCGCAAGCATGTACATCAATTTGAACCACTACAGTATTCAAATCTGGACCACGATTCACAAAACCTCTTCAACCTCAGCCTCTTCCTTGCGTCAGAAACATCGCGTTTCCTTGAGGCTGCATCCCTGCTTGTGCTGCCTTAATTTGCATCACCATAATTTTCTCTGCTTCAACTCAATCTCATCACTACAGTATTTTGCATACTGCAATACTTCATCAATCGGCTTCGCTTGCCAACAGATCAAATGATTCTTAGTCATCTGACTAATCTCGGGTCTGAAATCCTCAACAAACCTGAACACAAGGTGATTCATGTCCTTCGCCTCTATAACCTCTGTACCACTGTAGTGCTTGAACGCTTTCAACAACCTCTCATAGTCGGCATGTATCGACTCTTTGGCTTCCTGTGCCGTTCGATCAATCTTTTGCCAATCAATATTTTGCGGCGACACCTTCTGCTTCAAAAACTCAATCACCTTATAGTAGTACCTCATTACATCAGGAGACGGTGCTCCTGTAGCTCGGTCCCTTGCCTGTTCCACTGTCAGCCAATCAACACTTCTCTTGCAGTCAATCCACAAATCAGCTGGAACTATAATCTCAAACAGGGTATTCAGGTCTTCCCAAAGACAATTCGCAAGCTTCACAACCCTATCTGTCTTCTGATACCACTCTATCGGCTTCTCTCTCAACCTGGGAAAGTCATTTGTGAATGACAGAATGCCACCTCTGGACCATGGTACATGAACAAGAACCCCTCCAGCTGTCTCTCTCATGGGTAGCATTTTTATTGTACCGGTATCAGGCACTGATTTCGCCTGCTGCTGCTCCGAGCAGTCACTTTTCCTTTTATCTCTTTTCTTTGCCCATCTGCCTTCCCACTTCTCTAAGGCTCCCCAAACCTGTGCGCTTTATAGAATTTCTTTTAGGTGTGCTTTCATCCCAGTAGACCTCATGTGATCAAAATCCTTAGGCTCAAAGTCTAACCTGTAACTCCTCTTCAAATGTTTAGTATTGTCTAGGTCTATACCGTATTTATCTGCTAAATTCGCCAATCTCTGGTGCACCTTGCTCACTTCTTTGGTTATCTTTGGGCACAGATATCTCAATTCCGCTTCAGTGTCTGACTCTATTCTGTTCACTCCCATACTCCCTTCTACTAGCTCAGCTGCTTCCATGCCCAACCTCACAAAATTCAGATATTCCTCTCTTTCTGACCGCTCTGCTGTCGCAGGAGTCGTCTGTGGTGAATTTAACTTATCTTACCATTCATTCAGTTGTTGCGCTATTAAACCCTGCAATGAGATATTTCCAGCCTGCATCATCGGTGTCTGCGGTACATTCGCACTTGAGTTCTGCGGAGTCAGCAGTCCCAAACCTGATTGTCTCATGGTATCTGGAGGGAACCCCTATCGGACTGAAGTCTAACAGTGATCTAGATCTGTCTATTGTCTGTTCCACTGGAGTCACCCCTTGAGGGCTTCCTATGAACCCTCCTCTTGTCACCTCTTGGGTCATGACTCCCTGATCGCATGTGCATACAATGGTACTGGCGGACCAACTGTAATCGGTAAGGATATGGCGGCTGGCGACTGCCTGCTTCCCAAAGCCTGTGGAGCATTAGCCCCCATATTCTGGTTCATTGTAGGTGCTGTGGCTAACTGCGGTCCCGTGACTGAGGTATAGTTCAGAACCATCTGTTGTTGTGCCTGAGGCAGTAAAAGTGGAGTTGGCTCAATCTTCACTAATTTTGGTCTCGTATATGCCGGATCTGACGGCACCATCAATCTCGTAGAAGTCCCCAATATTGGGACATCAGGATAGAGCCTCTGAACTGGTGGTGGCTGCAACTTCGTCTGCACCTCTGGAACAGTAGACACACTGACACTATTCTGTACCGGAGCTGGTGTTGCAACTGTATTTACCTGTGCTGTATTTGTTGCTCCCTGGTTCTGAGTCGACTTTACAGGACCCGCACTAGTACTTGGTCTATTATCATCTAGGGCATATGGCGGTGGTCAATCATGTAGCAACTGATTAAGGAACTCATCATCATCTGAGTCATCTGCCTCTGCCCAGGACTTTCTCATTTCTATGCTAGACCCCTTATCCGTTTTACAGATGGCTTTCCTTCCTTGCGTTCTGGCTTCTTGAGTTATTGCCGGAAACATCCTGACTCCATCTATTATTTCTCTTCTCCACATCCTGTGCTCACTATCCCACCTAGCCTCCGCTAGTGTCTTTTCTGCCTTCCCCATTCTCCTCTCAAATTTCTGTTGTCGTATGGCCATCAGTTCCCAAATTGCTAACGCCTCAAACTGTGCTGGCCTCGGGGGCGGCTTTTGCTCATTTAACGCCTTCCACAAATTCTCCAAAATCATTATATTGAACAATCCGTGTTCCGGAAACGCCAAACACCCACCTTTCTCAGTTAATTTGCACCACTGCTTTAGCCAAAGACATGGTGCGACTCCACTTTCCTCCATTACGGCATAAGCCGGAGTATCCTCTGGCAGTGTAGGCTCCCCCACACTCGCCGGTAATATACACATCTCCCCTCAAAGCGCTCTTTAGAGCCTTGAAAAACGTAATTTTTGTGTCTTTTATTTTGTTTACAATTGAATCAGGAAGTGACTTTAATTCCCAGAACTCTCTTCGCCTACCTTCTCAACCAATTGCCTCTCACGGACGGCTGCCAAATCCGTGCGCGACCCTTCTCACTAACTGACCTAACCCAGCACGGCTCCAATGACGTCACACTCACACACACTGTGGCTGACAAAGTTTTGCGGCTTGTCTTCCTCACTCTTCATTCGCACAAAACTAATGCAATATATTGCGAGCACTAACAAAAACTCAAATTTGCCGGTTTACTACAGGAAGGGTAACACAATCGCTTCAGAACTTTACAGAGATTTTGCTTTTAGCCTCGGCCGCTACTCTCTCCTTCTCAGATCCCGCACTCACAAGCAAAATTTGACCCGCAAATTCTATTTTCGACTTGTCAATGTTTTGTCCTAGTGCACTTTAGAACTCACCAAATCCCCATCGAAGTTTTCATTCACTCACTTTGACTCAAACTCAACTCGTCAACCACGTGCAATTGACCTATTAAACCATGCAAATTACAACATAAACCATCAATATACTCCGGAGTCTTAGACCACACAGGGTCCGTACATCACCAACAACCATGTGGATAATTTTTTAGCACAAAGCGCCACACTCACATGAAGTTTGCTGACTTCCCTACTCTAATACTGCGGAGTACGCACACTCCTACTAAAACATTACCGGGCCTAAATTTCTCACAAACCTCACAATTCACCTGCAGTATGCATAAGCTGTGCAAGCGCAAACCCTACGTCACTCACACTATCACTAGAACGCCGAGAACATACCCTACTCACTTCGGCAAGCTCCAAGATTACGGGAAAGCCATTTGGGACTTAGGGGCACATCATCTCTCCAATTTGCATTATTTCAAAAACAATTTTCAAACAATGGTCCCTCGTCCTAGGGCCCCAAAGGGCAGAAACCGTCCTCTGCTACCAGAACTGATAACGCGTCCCAACCTTGTTACTTCTACTTACAAGGGGACTCGTTTTAGGCCAATGAATCTTTTGATCATGTTTGGGGACTTCCCAAAACGAGATATCTATCTAGCATGTCAATCAATAGATCAATAACCTAATCAATATTCGCAATAACTAATCAATCAAACTAATCAATAACATTTATTAAGGATGAAACACAGCATGACCTTTCAGCCATGAATAACCACACAAATCTAGTAAGATTTAGGATATTTATTCCCTATTAGTTACAATCTACTAGCATATTTATTAGTCTCAATATCAGTAAGCACATCAACAAAACTACGATATGGCAACTCGAATAAGACTTTATCAAAGCATAGATCATGAACATTAGAACAAAGCACGATGTCAACATGAATCAACTTTAGCAGAGTATCATTAGTACATTATTCAACAAAGCAAAGATATGGGGCCATATGTATGAAAAAATGGCCTAGCGAATCGCAAATAGCGATTTTTAAGAAATCGCTATTTCCGAGTCGCAATTGGCCATGTAACAAAATTGCGATTCGGAATTAGCGATTTCTTAAAAATCGCTATGTGTGGTTTGCGAGGCCCATTTAGCGATTCGGTAAAAAATCGCAAATTGCGAGAAGTTTCGAGAAAGCACACCTGGAGGAGCCTGATGACATCACAAGCAGGAAGTGAGTCATCCCAGGCAGTTTCAGGTGCCACACCCAAACCAGCATCCTGAGAGAGAGCAGCCCAGCCACACAGAGCAGCACTCTGAAGAAGGCAGCACACCTGAGCAAGGATGGACACCTCAGCCCAAGCAGAGGAGAAGGGAGAAAGAAAGCGCAAGCTCAAATTCAGAGACCAGGAGCTTGAGGTGCTGACAGAGGAGGTGGTCAGGAGCCATGACTGCCTTTTTGGAAAAAAGCTCACTCCAGGTGCCTGAGAGTAAGAAAACGAGACTATGGGCAGATATCCAATCAAAAGTCTGCGCAATTGGAGTGGCACAGCGCTCCGTAGAAGAAATTAAGAAGAGGAGGTATGACCTGCTGTCCCGTGCGAAGGAGTGGGTGCAAGGAGACTGCAGGAGGCCAGGGGCACAGGAGGCGGTCCACCCACAGAGGCACCATCCACCCCATTAGAGGACCTAGTCGAGTCCACGCTCCTCCCTGAAGCTGTGACAGGGGTCACAGAGATAGACACCTCCGGCATACCAAGTACCAGCCAAGGTAAGTGCAATCTTGAATTGTAACCCCATTTGTGTATGCACAAAATCCCCTTAGGAATTAGCAAGTAATGTTAAACATTGTGAGAAGTAGTCCAGTCCACATCTTAGAAGCAGCACAACAATGCATTATGGGAGTGGCAGTCCACAACCCAGAGCTAAAAGTAGCACAAACAATGTATTTAAGTAGAGCGACACACAGAGGAACACAACACACACAACACAGTGTAGAGAAGTACCTGTACCTTTATTACCATTGTGTGACCGTAATTATAACAAACATAACTGACATGCTGCATATTTTCTTTACAGGTGGGTCAGGCCCAGCAGCCACAGCATCAGCACGCGTAGGCGAGACTGACACCCATCCGGGCTCTGATTCCAACGCCAGTGGGTCTCTCACCATTGCGCATGTCCGACGCAGGCCCAGGGCACTGCCACTGCCAGAGCTCAGCCAAGACACAGATGAGCAGCAGGAAGGGCCAATTTCCCCATCACCAACAGGCAGGCGCAGACAGATGCAGGAGGTCAGGTGTCTGCAGACCACAGCACCCCGCAGGATGGTGACAAATTCCGGGGCACAGCAGCATGAGGCAGGTGAGGGTCCCTCCTTATTTGGTGGGCTGGAAGCTGCTATATTGCAGCAGCAGCGCCTACAAAACAAGAGGACCCTGGGATTACAAAAGAATTTGCGCCAACATAACAGCAACATGGTGGGCCTGCATCGCCAGCTTGAGTCCCTCAATGCTAACATAGAACTGCTGCATGAGGGACAGGTGCAGGCATCACAGGACACCAGAGACCTCACAAGTGCTGTCCGTGAACTATGCCAGGAGCTGCGCCATGAGAGGGTGAGCCAGCGCAGACAGGAGCGCAGATTTAGGAACATGTTTGGCAGCTTCTGTCGTTCTTCGAACAGGGTGGCAAATGCAGCGTCACTGATTGCCCGTCATGCAGTGGCTGCACAAGTGGAGGCAGCACACAGCAGCAGGGATGTTGCGAACGGACTGGTACAGATCACCAATGTGATCGACAACATAATGGGACAGAGGTCAGCCACACCAAGTGAGCTTGCACTGGGGGACACTGAGGACAGTTCTAGCCTCAGCAGTGTAGCTGTACCAGCATTGGATACCAGACGGCACAGTGCCAGGCACAGCACTGCCACTGAGGTGGACAATAGAGGTGCCAGTGAGGTAACTGGGCACCCGAGTGGTGTGCGTGGCCGCAAAAAATGACTGTAGCTGCCAGTGGTCTTATGTTTTCACTATGACATAATAGTGCATTACTCAGGTCCTTCATTGTTTCTAGTTTATCACTAACCTTTTTTTTGCAATTCCTCAAACGAACATTACCTGACTTAAGGTAATACATTTATTTCACTACAGGTACAGTTGTCAGAGGATTTTGTTTAATTTATACTTACGTCTGAAATGGTTGTGTGTGATGTCAGCACGCCTTCGCCTTCCCTCTGCTGCACTGGTCCTGTCTGCTGGATGTAGGGGTGGTATGGGATCATCATCCTCATCAGATTCAGTATCACATATTTCTACAGGTATGCCCCTGGTGGTAGCTATATTGTGCAAGATAGCACAAGTAGCCACTATTCTACATGTCGTCTCTGGACTGTACTGTAGTGCCCCTCCACTTTTGTGGAGGCACCAGATGCGACTCTTCAGCAGTCCAAATGTGCGCTCCACCACATTGCGGGTTGCCCTGTGTGCTGCATTGTATCTCCATTCAGCAGATGTTGCAGGATTGAGGTAGGGCATCATCATGTAGGTGCGCACTGCGTAGGCACTGTCTCCTGGAAGGGACAGAGGGTATGATAAGAAGTGGGCCATCTGACATCAGCATGCCATCAATGCGCCATTGTATAGAGGGACAATACCTAGTAGATATCCTTCACCAAACTCCCCAGCTAGCAGTCTTGTGTGTGTGCCGCTAAGGCGAAAGATGTACAAATCATGTGTGCTCCCTGGGTACCTGGCCACGAGATCAGTTATGATGTAGGAGGCATTGCATATCACCTGTATATTCATTGAATGTTGGTATTTCCGGTTGCGGTACACATACTCTGTGGCGGATGGTGGACAGATTGCCACATGTGTCCCATCTATGGCACCTAGGACGTGTGGGAACTGTGCCATCTGGTAAAATTCAAATTTTGTCTGCTGTATTTCCTGTGGTGTGTGGGGGAATCTGATGTACTGGTGTGGTTTTCTCAGCATGGCGTTGATAAATGCATTGGAAAATCTGGAGAGGGTACTCTGTGAGACCCCTCCAGCTGCCTGCTATGACCCCCTGATAGCTCCCTGAGGCAAGTAGGTGGCAGAGCATAATACCTGCACATGGGTGGGTATGCTGTGAGTCCTTAGTGTTCTGCGCTGCAGTATGGGTTGTAGCTCAGCTATCAGATCAAGTATCATGGCTGAGCTCAACCTATACCTCTCATATATTTCCTCCTCTGTCAGGTTAAAAAGTGTGATGGGCACTCTGAAAATGCACTCCTCTCTCTTCCTCCCGCTCCTCAAACCTGCCAAGATCCTCATCCTCCTTGCCATGACGTAGAGTGCAGCCATTGTGGAAAAGAGTCTGAGGCATTCTGGGCCTCTTTATATAGGTTGCACCTGGTTACCACCTGGTTTCACTTAGTGGTATTTTGCATGTGCAAAATGCCATTCTGCGAATAATCGCAATTTGCGATTTTTTGATGCATCTCTTTGCGACTTGGATTTTGTGCCTCGCAATTTCCTACTGGAAATACCGAATCGCAAATTGCGACTTGCAAAACCAGGTTGCAACGCAAAAAATCGACATTTTTGCGATTTCTCATTTTTGGTCTGCGAATGCCTTTAGTGCATCGCAGAGCACTTTTTTGCACTCGCAAACGGCTGAATTTTGCGATTCGCACCGTTTGCGAGTGCAAAAAAGTTTCATACATCTGGCCCTCAGTCATTTGTCTGTTGCACCCGATATTAGTGGACTCCTTAATTAGACTCTAATTAGCATCAGCATGTTGGGCTTCATGCAAAAAAAATTAGCAACATCTAACTATGGTCTCTGTCAAAAGAGCAGTTGGTACCTAGAAAGAAAAGGCAAACAGACAATTACAATATCATCAGATAGTTACCCATCCAAAATGGGGCGGCATACAGTGTCAGTCTTCATCCTCAGGACATCAATCGATTCGCCTTTCAGCCAGGATAAGCAGGTAAGTCTCAGCAGGGTATAGCAAAAGGCTCTTCCCTCATAAGGAGAAGTGCATAACAGGCAGGGGTAAGGCAAGGAAGATTTAAAGTAAAAGACCAGGGGGGTCATTACAACATTGGCGGTAAAAGGCGCTTACCGCCATGCCGTAGACCGCCAATACACCGCCGCGGCTGCGGGAGACCGCCACAGCTATTATGACACACATCACGGAATCCGCCGAAATTCAGACACCCACACAAGTCCGCCACACCAAAGGTCAGCGATAAATATGCGGAAACAAATTCTCCACCTCCACGCCAACAGAAACACGCCCATGCTATTACGACCCACGAATCCACGCGGCGGTCTTTCAACCGCGGTATTCCATTGGCGGTACACACTGCTGCGCTCAAAATACACACACCTCTCCAAAACACCGCCACATTGGACAATTCAAAATACACACACCTGATACACATACAAACACCACTCCCACACATACAATACAATATAAAACACACACTCACATCACCCACAAACCCCTACGACCACAAATTAGAGACGAAGGCCAGAGAGAGACAGCACAGAATAGATAACACCATCACACAGAGGGACACTACACCATCACCCACACAACATCCACGCACAAAACACCACATACCACTACACCCACCACACTCATCAACACATACACCACCCCACACATCACACACACCACCCCATGTCACGCCAAAGACACCCCCGCTTCTCCGAGGAGGAGCTCAGGGTCATGGTGGAGGAAATCATCAGGGTAGAGCCACAGCTATTTGGCGCACAGGTACAGTACACATCCATAGCCAGGAAGATGGAGCTATGGCAAAGAATAGTCGACAGGGTCAACGCTGTGGGACAGCACCCAAGAAATAGGGAGGACATCAGGAAGAGGTGGAATGACCTACGGGGGAAGGTGCGTTCAATGGTATCCAGGCACCACATCGCAGTACAGCGGACTGGCGGCGGACCCCCACCTCCTCCCCCACAACTAACAACATGGGAGGAGCAAGTCTTGTCCATCTTGCATCCTGAGGGCCTCGGAGGAGTCGTCGGAGGAACGGACACTGGTAAGTCTAATCTTCACTATCATATCCCCCACCCTACCTGCATGCTATCACACACCCCAACCCTCACACCCTCCCCTATCACCCTAACTCCTCACTAATCTACCCATAACACCAACCACCCATCCCAACCCCAAGACCTGCATGACACAACTAACCATGGACACCCATCACTAAAGCATGCCCACTGCACAGACCCACAACACCCCCCAACCATCACCACACAAGCCCCCACACAGGAATGCCTGCACTGGGGTTCACGCACACCCATCCATAGCACACCATGAAACACACACATGCAATAATCATGTTCTCATACCCCTGCAGCAACCTGAAGGACCGTCACCACACCAGAGGGTCCAGACAACACCACTCCACCCCCAGAAGAGGCCCACAGTGACGACAGCAGCTCTGCCCTACTGGGTCTTGATGACCAGCCCGGACCATCGTGGGCCTCAGGACAGTCGGTTCCCCTTGCCCAGCCACAGCCAAACACCGAACTGCCACCCTCTGGGAACACCAGCACAGCACCCACCCAGTGGACCCATACCTCCCTACCCAGGACAGGTCAATCAGCAGTGTGTCCACCACTACAGGGCACGCAGGCTAACACACCACCCCAACAACAACAGGGACCTGGGGGCAGTGGTAGTGGGCACACGGTCCAGGGGACGGAGGCACAGGAACACAGGGGAACTGGGAGGGCTGATGTGTGACAGAGGGAGGACAGGCCAAGGGAACCCACTCTCCACGAGGCCCTATCCTCCATCATGGGAGCATACCACCACTCCCAGGAGACGATGGCAACGGTCCTGGACAAGTTGCAGGAGACCCTGCGCCTGCAGGAGAAGCAGTATTTGGGGTTCAGGGAGGAGCTCAGGACCATCGGCTCCGCCCTGGGCACCATCGTAGGGGTGCTGACGGACATTCAAAAGACTTTGAGGGACACCGTGGCACTCCAAAGGGCCCCTGACACTAGCCAGGACGATGAACTGCCCACCACCTCCGCCGGCGCTAGTGGACAGGAGGCCCAGCCACAGGACCACCACACCAGCACCCCACCCCCTGCAGACGGACAACCACCACGCAAGCGGGCCCTGAGATCCAGGAACAGGACACAGCAAGATGGCAAGACCCCTGCCAGGAAATAAGACTACCTTGATTGTCCCCCCACTGTCCCACTTTGTTACCCTGTCCAGATTGGAACTGCCCCAGCTCCACTTCCAATGGCCAGATGTGCAATGTACCTGTGAGACTAATAGACTGGACTCTGCCATGGACATTATTCCACCATGACCTCTCCCCATTTCACAACCCCCCTACATTTTTATGCACTTCAATAAACACCCTTGAAACCTCAGTAATATTGGAGTCAGTCAATGATTGTGAACTTTGTATTGTCAATTACAGTGTTAAAAAAGGTTAGCCATTGGAAGGTCAACATACCTATGTCACACATCACAAGCCTTTCAAGGGTGCAAGCTGTTGACACGTAGGTCAACACATTAGTGAAACTGAAATGGAAGGGGACAACTCAGTTAACAAATAGGGAGTGAAATGTAGGTACAGGATAGAGGTAGACGTGTGAGAGGTAATATAATGTGAAACATGCAATTGTACTCACCTGTGTCTCATTGAAAATATTGCTGTATGACTGACTCCCTGTTGTCGTTTTCATCTTCATCAGCTTCATCTTCATCACTGTCCACAGGCTCCCCAGGCTCCCCGCTGCAACAACACCGTCCTCTGGATCATCCTCCTGCAGAAAAGGCACCTGCCGTCGCAATGCCAAGTTATGGAGAATGGAGCAGGCGATGATGATGTTGCACACCTTCTTAGGTGAGTAGAATAGGGACCCACAGGTCATATGGAGGCACCTGAACCTGGCCTTCAGGAGGCCGAAGGTCCGCTCGATTACCCTCCTAGTCCGCCCATGGGCCTCATTGTAGCGTTCCTCTGCCCTGGTCCTGGGATTCCTCACTGGGGTCAGTAGCCAGGACAAGTTGGGGTAACCAGTGTCCCCCAATAGCCATACACGGTGCCTCTGGAGTTCACCCATCATATCAGGGATGCTGCTATTCCGCAGGATGTAGGCGTCATGCACTGAGCCAGGTAACATTGCATTTACATGCGAGATGTACTGGTCTGCCAAACAGACCATCTGGACATTCATCGAATGATAACTCTTCCGGTTCCTGTACACCTGTTCATTCCTGCGGGGGGACCAGAGCTACATGGGTCCCATCAATGGCACCTATGATGTTGGGGATATGTCCAAGGGCATAGAAGTCACCTTTCACTGTAGGCAAATCCGCCACCTCAGGGAAAATGATGTATCTCCTTACGTGTTTCAGCAGGGCAGACAACACTCTGGACAACACGTTGGAAAACATAGGCTGGGACATCCCTGATGCCATGGCCACTGTTGTCTGAAAAGACCCACTTGCTAAGAAATGGAGCACTGACAGCACCTGCACGTCAGGGGGTATTCCAGTCGGATGGCAGATTGGTGACATCAGGTCAGACTCCAACTGGGTACATAGTTCCCGGATTGTGGCACGGTCAAACCGGTATGTCACAATGACATGTCGCTCTTCCATTGTCAACAGGTCCACCAGCGGTCGGTACACCGGCGGATTCCGCCATCTTCCAATATGTCCCAACTGACGGTGCCTGAAAAGGACAACAGCGAAAAAACTGTCAGCATTCCTCCAGGTATGTACCCACAGTCATACACAAGACTACACCAGACAATTAACCCATCCGGGAAAGGTTTTGAGTGTAGGCCTCGGTATGTGTGACGCAGTAGTAAATTAAGCCATGTGGGACCCTGAAATGGCTGCTGCCTGACCTCTAAAATGGGACAATGGATTTGTGGGGTAACTGCGCTGGCGTTGCACACCGTTGCGGTAGGCGGTCGTAGAGCGCGGCGAAATGCTGCATTGGTTAACATTGGACCCTATGGGTCCCAGCAGCCAATGAACAGGTGTGCTTGTGGTGATGATGCGCACCGCCGCGAACGTCACCGCCGCGGACGTCACCACCATTTTCTATCTGTTCAATCACTAGATACCTGACCTTCTACAGGAGAGGACCTACACTGCTAGTGCTGCTGTGACCTCGGTCTGGAAGCGACGATGGCTGCTGCGTCTGGGGAAAGGGCCCCTGCCTTCACTGCACAGGAGTTGGAGAAACTTGTGGATGGGGTCCTCCCCCGGTACACGCTACTCTACGGTCCTCCAGACCAACAGGTTAGTACACAGGGAGCACGTTGTATGGGCTAGGCCTGGGTGGAGAGGGCTGGGTGGATGAGGGAAGGGGGCAGAGTACATAGAACAGTCATGCATGGGGATGAATGGGCCACAGGGATTGAGTTGGGAGGGGGCCAATTACAACGAAGGTGCAGTAGGTTATGACTGTTCCTCTTTCCTTGTGCATGTCATGTAGGTCAGCGCCCACCAGAAGAGGGACATTTGGCATGCCATCGCCAAGGAGGTCCGGACCCTGGGGGCCCACCAGAGACGGGGCACCCACTGCCGTAAAAGATGGGAGGACATTCGCCGCTGCAGCAAGAAGACGGCGGAGGCTCAGCTGGGGATGGCCTCCCAACGTGGGAGGGCTGCCCGTCGCACCATGACCCCCCTGATGTTCCGGATCCTGGCGGTGGCCTACCCGGAGTTGGATGGGCACTTAAGGACATCACAGCAGACACAAGGGGGTGAGTTCAACCTCATGCAATGGACTTTGCGTGCTGTGGAGCTGTCTAGGTGGGGGTGGTGGGCTGTGGGTGTCCCTAGGCCAGGGCGAGTTAGGCAGGCAAGGCCCCTCTGTTATGTAGGCCATGTGGCACTCTACCCCAGCAAAAAAAAAAAAGGCAAATTGATGTATAGTTGCCCCTTTGCCATCCATGTGGGCAGATGTCTACCATTGCCATGTAGGCCATTTCCCAGGAATTGCATGTGCAGAGGGCAGGACCACGGCGTAGTGCAGGGGGCTGCTGCGTTTGTCTTGTCCGCCAACGGTAGCGGTATGCCATGCACTAAAACTCTCTTTCTTCTGTCTCCACCCTTTTTCTGCTCTCCCTGTCCTTCTGTACATCAGCATCATCAGGCGGAGGTACAGTGGCACCGGAGCACCAGGGGGCTGCATTCCACATGGTCATGGAGGGCCACACCACAGACTCTGATTTCACCAGTGGGACGGAGGGCGAGGGGAGCTTCACATCGGCCACAGGATCACCAAACAGCGATACAGACTCGTCCCCCAATGGGAGCTCCCTTGTGGTGGCGGCACCATCTGTGCGCCCCACTTCTACAGGTACAGCCGCCACCTCCCCTACCAGCACTGCCCTCCCAGCAGCCCCTCAGCGTTCGCCCCGTGCCCGCTCACCCAGGAGGGTGGGCATCACCTTCGCCCCAGGCACCTCAGGCCCTGCACCTGTCACCCCTGCTGCCCTCAGTGAGGAGGCCATTGACCTCCTCAGGTCACTCACTGTTGGCCAGTCTACCATTGTGAATGCCATCCAGGGTGTAGAATGAGAGTTGAAACACGGTAATGCATTCCTGGAAGGCATTCATTCTGGTCAGGCTGTCCTTCAGCGAACCCTGCAATCTCTGGCCTCAGCACTGATGGCAGCCATTGTCCCTGTGTCCAGCCTCCCCCCTCCAACTTCCTCTACCCAGACCCAATCTCCTGTACCCCAGCCCATCCCAAGCACACCTACAGACCAGCATGCACACAAGTCAACACCCAAAAGTAGCCCAAGCAAACATAGGCACCACACTCACCACAAGCACTCACACAAGCATCAGACCCATACAGACACAGCAACATCCACTGTCTCCACTGTGTCCCCCTCCTCCTCTTCTCCCTCCTCCCTCCCAGTCTCGTCTACACACACACCTGCATGCACCACATCTACAGTCACTAGGACTCGCACCAGGACACCCAGCACTACAAGCCGCTCACCTGCACTCACCACCTCCACTGCCATATACACGTCCCCTGTGTCCTCTCCCAGTGTGTCTGTGACGCCCCCTCCCAAAGTACACAAACGCCGGCAATCACTCACCCAACATCCATCCACCTCACGACAGCCTCCAGTACCTGCACCTGCACCCAAAACACCTAAAGTGACACCTCCTACAACCACCTCCTCTTCCTCCACTCCCAGAGCCCCTCCAACTACCCATCCCAGTGTACGTCAGAAACTGTCCCTATGTCAAATTGACCTTTTTGCCCCCACCCCCACCCTCCAATTCATCAGTCCCGTCGTAGCGCCTCAGCCAAAATACCTCCAGTACCAGTGGTGCGTGTTCCAGGTTTTTGGAGTGCCCCGTCCACCAGGGCAGGCAGTAGGACCCGGAGCCAAGGCACTGTCAGCCCACCCCCTGTGAAGGCTCCGAATTTGGAGATTGGACGACGGGACCGTGTCAAGACTCCTGGTGGTACAAACAGTGAAATGGGATCCAAGGCGATTGGTGAGTCATCTGTAACTCAAAAGAAGGTGGGGAAGGTCCCGAGGAAGTCTCCCCAACCTGTTGTGAGTGTCACAGCGGAGAAGTACACCATCATTTCCGGCGGTCCAGACACAACCGCCAGCACCCTCGTTACTGGTCAGGAGACCACCGCCAGAGTCATAGCCCAGGAGGGCTCAAGTATCATTACTGGTCAGGAGACCACCGCCAGAGTCATAGCCCAGGAGGGCTCAAGTATCGTTACTGGTCAGGAGATCACCGCCAGAGTCATAGCCCCGGAGGGCTCAAGTATCATCACTAGTCAGGAGACCACCGCCAGAGTCATAGCCAAGGAGGGCTCAAGTATCGTTACTGGTCAGGAGACCACCGCAACCGCCGGAGTCACAGCCCAGGAGGGTCCAGAATCTCACAGCCCCGCTGGGCAATGATGGAACGTCATGCCACACACCAATGTCAGTATCTGAACCGCCATCTTAGGCTACCGCTGAACAGTCCATAGGCAGCCATGGCAAAGCACCGCTGAACAAGGCCAAGACCGCCATGGTGAAGACCGCTGAACAGGGCAAAGACCGCCATGACAAAGCACTGCTGAACAGTCCATAGGCAGCCATGGCAAAGCACCGCTGAACAATGCCAAGACCGCCATGGTGAAGACCGCTGAACAGGGCAAAGACCGCCATGGCAAAGCACCGCTGAACAGTCCATAGGCAGCCATGGCAAAGCACCGCTGAACAAGGCCAAGACCGCCATGGTGAAGACCGCTGAACAGGGCAAAGACCGCCATGGCAAAGCACCGCTGAACAGTCCATGGGCAGCCATGGCAAAGCACCGCTGAACAAGGACAAGACCGCCATGGTGAAGACCGCTGAACAGGGCAAAGACCGCCATGGCAAACACCGCTGAACAATCCATAGGCAGCCATGGCAAAGCACCGCTGAACAAGGCCAAGACCGCCATGGTGAAGACCGCTGAACAGGGCAAAGACCGCCATGGCAAAGCACCGCTGAACAGTCCATAGGCAGCCATGGCAAAGCACCGCTGAACAAGGCCAAGACCGCCATGGTGAAGACCGCTGAACAGGGCAAAGACCGCCATGGCAAAGCACCGCTGAACAGTCCATAGGCAGCCATGGCAAAGCACCGCTGAACAAGGCCAAGACCGCCATGGTGAAGACCGCTGAACAGGGCAAAGACCGTGTGGGTATGAATAGTCCGGCACATCAGGCATCGTTCTCCCATGTGCAGCTGGGACAGTGACAGGACAGGTACTTTCACGGGGAGACTCATCCAGTCTGGGCACCAGTCCCCCTCCAGAACCAGTGGAGACCTGCATCTAACTGAGAGACTGTGGCTTTGCACTCCCCAGGATGGCACAGTGGGCAACCCACCCACTGTAGACACTTGAGAGACTGTGGCTTTGCACTCCCCAGGATGGCACAGTGGGCAAACCACCCACTGTATGGACTTGAGAGACTGTGGCTTTGCATTCCCCAGGATGGCACAGTGGGCAACCCACCCACTGTAGAGACTTGAGAGACTGTGGGTTTGCACTCCCCAGGATACATCAATGGGCATGGAGACCCGTCGTGGATCTGGCTTTGCATTCATGTGGCTGAGGTGCCTGTAGTGTTTCTATCTGATGCCCCGGCAGTGTTCTCTCGGATTTTGGTCAGGTATCTATTGTGGGCGTCGCCCATGCATTTTTGGACTGTTGGTGCACGGACATTGTTGTGTACATATCTGCACTACTTCTTGTTTTGTATATTTATTTTTGACAGATTTGGTGATATATATCCGTATATTTTTTTATGAGTTGTATATTGGCTAAATACAAAGTTTGGGCGCTATTCGCTTTGTCATTGCATTCTTCCGGGGGGGTTGTGGGTTGTTACTGTGATTTTTGTGACTGTATTGGTGTGTATGTTGTAATATGCGAGGGTGGGGGTGGGGGTTTTGGTGGGTGTCCCCGTAACTTTTGCCTCCCCCCTCCCCCGTGTCATAGGTGCAGTACTCACCGGTATGTTCTGCGCCTACGTCGCTGTTGGTCGTAGATGAGCAGGAATGCAAGGGCAGGTAAGATTTGTAGTTCCGGGTCCATGGAGTCCTCGTGGGATGTGTTGAGGTGAGCGTTTTCCCATTGCAAAAGCTATTTCTGCCGTGTTTTTATCCACGGTGAATCCGCCCCGGAAAAGATGGCGGATTGGTGTGTTGTGATAGTGTGGGCGGTACATTGTCTTCCGCCTGTCTGTTGGCGGTGACCGCCGTGCTGTTTGTCTGTACCGCCCTGGCGGGCGATGTGTTAAAGTGGCTGTCTTTGTTGGCGGTTTCCGCCAGGGTCGTAATTCAATTTTTTTGTCCGCCGGCCTGTTTGCGGTATTACCGCAGCTTTAACACCGTCCGCCAGGGTTGTAATGATCACCCAAGTCTCTCAAAAAGGCAAGGGATGGCAAAGTAATGGCTTTGTAATGGCTAGGAAGGAAAATGGCTAAGAACGGCAGAGTAATGGTTGGTTTCTCCTTGTGTCACGTTGTTATATCAAAGTTTTCAGACAAGTAACTAATTTCCCATTGGGCAATATTTGGTGCATCATTATCTCTGTCCAATAATCCGTCGCACACCTTACTAGAATTTTCACCTAAGACAAGTTCTCATGCAGTTTATTGGCTCCTGTGATTGACGTCTTCAACCGGTAGAATGTCAGGTAAGAATAGTTACACTTGTCGCTCCAGTTAGTGGTTCCATTGTCTTTTACCAGTTTAGGTGACCTTGCACCTGTTGCGAATTACACTGTTGCATCCGGCAAGAATGTCTCCTTGAGCAAGTCGGGTCCCATGAAAAAGAATTTACTACGGTTACACACATATCTCTAGCTTCTGGAAAAGTACAGCGTCGTGTCCTTCAGGGAAGCAGCACATTGCACGTTAGAAAACACAGTTAATTTGAGACCAGGCAGCGAGGCCCAGACCCTTGCTAACTAAGGCCTAGTGAGTAATTTAGCAAAACCTTAATACATAACTCTTAGTGCTAATTCAAAATCATACATGAATACATCATTAATTCATTGGTAGTCAGTTCCATTAGTCATCATATAGCGGTTTCATTAGACATTACATTGCAAACTTTTTCATGTTAATATTGATTATAAAAAGTCACACTCCAACAGAAGCAGTGAGGCACAATGATTCTGGAAGGTTCTGGAAGCTGGTATCATGTGATAGCAGGCTATCCCAGCCTCCGATGGGTTCTTCAATTCTACCTCCTGAATGGGTCCAACATTTTAGTTCACATTATTCTGGAGGAGATGAGTCTTGATTTGAAGAGATGAGTTTAACTGAGCTGAAACATCCCTTAAATGCGATAAAACCCCCAGGCTTGAAAAAATACCGGGTGACTTTACAAGTCTAATCCTGACATTTGGGTACCCTATTATTAACATGGTCTGTATTGCAGTTGCTGCTGGTGCGCCCACTCCCCATATGGTCTGTATTACAGTTGCTGCTGGTGCGCCCACTCCCATACCTGGAAAGGGGCAGAAATAGTCCCTCTTTTTAAAAAGGGCAATCTTAGCAACCCAGCCAATTTCCGTGCAATAAGTTTGATTGATAACCTCCAAAGGATGTTTGCTAAACAGGTTTTGGAGCAGCTGGTTGAGTGGATTGAGGAGAGCGGAGCTATTTCAAGTCTGCAGGCTGGATTTAGACCCGCAGTTAGTGCAGTAGATCAAGTTTTCAGGTTCATGGCAATTAGATGAAGATTGTGGATATCAGTGGAGGGAATTTAGACGTTACCTTCATCGACCTCCGAGCAGAATAACCTTGTAGTCAAAGAAAACAACTTCCTAAGAAACATCATGGGGAAGGAAGATCCCCCCCCCTTTGGTGCCTTTAAGATTAGACCTTGGGCTGCAAACTGTTTCAGATTATACAGCCCTGAAGCCCCCACTTTATTGGATTCACCTCTAGAAGACAACAGAATTGGGGAGAGTATTAGAGATATATTAAGGTATTCAAATTGTTTGAAGGTTAGCTG
Source organism: Pleurodeles waltl (assembly GCF_031143425.1). Taxonomy (NCBI): domain Eukaryota; kingdom Metazoa; phylum Chordata; class Amphibia; order Caudata; family Salamandridae; genus Pleurodeles; species Pleurodeles waltl. Next base: position 1,687,047,061 of record NC_090444.1, on the reverse strand, counting down.
GTTGCGGAAAATTCAATCAACTTGGTCAGAATTAGGTTTCCTCCCAGTTATGGGATAATCCCAAAGTGATTCCAGCCAAAGCAGCTCCCATTGTTGAGTAGAAATTCTTGGAGAAGTTCAACACCCGAGTTCTCCAGACGAGTACAATGGGCTGTGTGACAAGTGAATATCTGCTTGTTATGCAGGAACCACTTGCTGATCCTCTTACGGATTTGATTACACCTGCTTGTGCTCGCTCTTTGTTCCTACAGTTTAGATATGGCACTTTACCTGTGGATGCCTATACCGCCCGGTGGCTGCCAAACGGTTTTGGTCATTTTAAATGCAAACTAGGTAGGGTTGGTGAAGAAACAATTAAACACTTTCTCTTCTTCTGCCCCAAATACATAGTCCCAAGGAGAAAGTGGATTGGGCCCCTATGCAGAAACCTATCACTTTTACACTGTGCCAATGCCTTTAGGTTTTGTAAAAGTGATCCATTACTGGTGATATTAACTGTCATCTCTAAATATATTTCTGCTGCTTGGCTTATTCGGTGTAGAGCACTTAAGGCTCTTGGCAGAGAGTGAGTGATGGGCCACTACATGTGGCCATTGGTATAGTCAAGATCTTGAGAGTCCCCTATCCATGCTGCTGTAACTTTGGACCTCCCCTATTTATTGATTATTGAATTTCTTGAATTTTAGATATATTTTATTGAGATGATTTGTATCTTCTTGGGTTCAATTGTTATAGATCCCTTGAATTGTCTGTATTATGAATTGTAGGAATCATCGAATGGTTTTAATGACTGTTTTTACTTATTCATATTCACATATGTATACCCTTTACATTATTTACATTTTAAATGTTCTGCTGATAATTTTTATGTTTGACAATGAGATTTTATGTTTTGATATGTCAATAAATTCAAATGCATCTTACATAGACATTTTGTATTTCGTGTGGTACGAAAACAGCCTGTCAGATTTTGCTGAAATTTGGCAACATTAGATATTGGAATGTGCAGATCATTCTTTTGAGTACTGCAGATAAGCAGAGTAAGTATTTCTTAAGTTATAAGGTTCTTCAATTTAGTGATATCTTGTAGCTCAATAGCTACAATAATAAGGAAGCCTATACAATAAACTAGTCCATGTAAGAAGCTGGCTCTAAATCTACTATACCAAATGCGGTTTCCCCAGAGGCTTAATAGAGTCTAAAGTAGATAATACTAATGTTCTTTTTTGTGGCATTGTGGTTGAGTAGTTAGGCTTATTAGAGGGTGGTGCAAAGCATGCATTGTACACACACAATCAAGAAATGAGGCATACACTCAATGACTAACTCCAGGCCAATTTGTTTTATATAGCAAAAATATATTTTGTTACTATATTTCTAAAACCAGAAGGTCTTTGTTGCAGGTAAGTACAATTGTCAATAGGTATCAAGCATATGTGTCAAATGTACTTGTTTTTCAGCTAAAGCAGTCTATAAATAAGTAGCACTTCTCTATTTCAAAAGTTGACACAGTGCAGGACACAGACCTGGAGGGTTTAGGTCAGCATGGGGAGGGCCACATGTTCACTCCAAACATACACCCTCAGCAGCATGCAGACGGCCGCGTGAAGGGAGCAAACCCAGAGCTGGGTGCCCCATGCTTTTCAATAGGGGGGTGCCGAGGGTTAGAACAGATGAGTCAGGCTGGGTCCAAGGGGTCCGTTCCGGGTGACCAAAGGCTGGACAGGTAGGGGAGGTGCCCACTGGACATTGCCGGACCGTCAGTTGGATTCCCCAAGGCCAGGGTTTCCTTGGGGGGTGGGTATCTTATTTGGATCCTGTTGCTATCAGCCGGGTCCTCCAGATTCAGGCTGCAGGTGTCGTTGTGGTGGCCAGGAGGGGTCAGCCCAGGGTGGACTTGAGGTCAGAATCACCTGAGGACCTTCTCTGGACCAGTGGGCCACCTGGACTTGCATAGTTGGCATTGGGTGCAGAGTGGGCAGGGCTTGCAGATCTGAGGAGGTTCTGGAGCTCTGTTGGAGGGTTTCTTCTGGACGGGGACACCGTCATCTGGATTTCTCTGTCCTCTGCTGGGTAGGCAGTCCTCTGGGGGTTCTTAGAGATTGCTGGTCCTGCAGGATACGTCGCATTGTTGGAGCAGGGGTATTTGAACTTCCAGACTGCTTAGGGCTTAGGCCAAGTCAGTTGTCATCTGGAGTCTTCACTGCTGGATTCAGCTTGGCAGTCCTTCTTCTTTCTTCTCGAGGTCACCAGCAATCTGGTGAGTAAGGTTCAGGGGTGCCTCTAAATACTAGATTTAGGGGCGTTACAGGGGTCAGAGACAGTAGCCGATGGCTACTGTCCCTGAGGGTGGCTAGACCCTTCCTGTGCCATCTCCCTTTGGGAGGGCACATTCCTATCCCTTTTGGTCCTTTTCCTCCAAACCAAAATGGAGGATTCTGCAAGGAGGGGGTCACTTGAGCTCTGGACACCTTAGGGGTGGTCCAATCTGAAGTGGTCACTCCTCGTTTTTCCTAATTTTCCGGCCGGACCTGTCGGCAAAAAAAGGGCTTGGTCCGGGGGGGTGGACAACACGACTAGCTGGGGTGCACTGGGGCACTGTAACAGAAGGCCTGAGCCTTTGAGACTCACTGTCAAGTGTTACTCTTCCTGAAGAGGGAGGTGTGAAGCACCTCCACCCAAAGCAGGCTTTGTTTCTGACCCCAGAGAGCACAAAGGCTCTCACCTCATGGGGTCAGAAACTTACCTGTTAGTGGCAGGCTGGCACAGACTGGTTAGCCCTGCACTAAAGGGTTGGGTAAAATACAGGGGGCATCTCTAATATGCCCTATGTGTGCATTTTACAATAAATCCAACACTGGCATCAGTGTGGGTTTATTGTGCTGAGAAGTTCGATACCAAACTTCCTAGTCTTCAGCGAAGCCAATGTGAAGCTGTGGGGTTCATAATGACAAACTTCCAGCCCATGTACTCAGTATGGCCACACTGCACTTAAAATACCTAAGAATGGACATAGACACTGAAGGGGCATATTGCTCATACAGCTATGCCCTCACATGTGGCATAGTGTACCCTTCATTATGGCTAAAAAGGCCTGCTAGAGGGGTGACTTACCTATGCCACAGGCAGTGGTTTGTGGACATGGCACCCTAAGAGGGGTGCCATGTCAACTTTACCTTTTTCTCCTGACCAACACACACTACCTGCAATGGCAGAGTGCATGTGTTTGGTGAGGGGTGCCTTAGGGTGGCACAATACATACTGCAGCCCTTAGGGGCCCTCCCTGGTCACAGAGCCCTTGGTACCACTGGTATCTTTTACAAGGGACTTAGCTGTGTGCCAGGGGTTTGCCAATTGTGGAAACAATGGTACGGTTTAGGGAAAGAACATGGGTCTTGTTAGCAGGATCCCAGCACATACTCAAACAGGTTAGCATCACATATCAGGAAAAACTTGTGAGAGGATATTGCAAACAAGGTGCCAGTTTCCTACAGTCTGCATATATAAAGTTTTAGATTTGCTACATGAACAACTAAAAAACCAATTTTTATGATCACATGCAAATGGAAATTTATAAACAAATACATAATGACTAGAATACATCTTAATCTACATCAGTTTTCTTTGCATGCTCTCTGGCTTACAAAATAAAAGTTGAAGAACAAGCCAACAAATACCATTTTTCTTATGTACCCCTATGCAACAAGATGAAAAATGGACCTAGCAGTAAGCCACACAAATGACTATTTAACCCCTTCGTTGCCAGGCCTTTTCCCCCTCCTGTGCCAGGCCTTTTTTTGGCTATTTGGGGCAGTTCGCGCTTAGGCCCTCATAACTTTTTGTCCACATAAGCTAGCCAAGCCAAATTTGCGTCCTTTTTTTCCAACATCCTAGGCATTCTAGAGGTACCCAGACTTTGAGGGTTCCCCTGAAGAAGGCCAAGAAATTAGCCAAAATACAGTGAAAATTTTGTTTTTTTCAAAATAATTGGAAAAAGTGGCTGCAGAAGAAGGCTTGTGGTTTTTCCCTTGAAAATGGCACCAACAAAGGGTTTGCAGTGCTAAAATCACCAGCTTCCCAGCTTTCAGGAACAGGCAGACTTGAATCAGAAAACCCAATTTTTCAACACAAATTTGGCATTTTACTGGGACATACCCCATTTTTATGATTTTTTTTGCTTTCAGCCTCCTTCCAGTCAGTGACAGAAATGGGCATGAAACCAATGCTGGATCCCAGACACCTAAACATTTCTGAAAAGTAGACAAAATTCTGAATCTAGCAAGGGGTAATTTGTGTAGATCCTACAAGGGTTTCCTACAGAAAATAACAACTGAAAAAGAAAAATATTGAAATTGAGGTGAAAAAAATTGCAATTTGTCTGTACATTTTACTCTGTAACTTTTTCCTGCAATGTCAGATTTTTGAAAGCAATATACTGTTACGCCTGCTGGACTCTTCTGGTTGCGGGTATATATAGGGCTTGTAGGTTCATCAAGAACCCTAGGTAGCCAGAGCCAATAAATGAGCTGCACCCTGCAGTGTGTTTTCATTCTATACTGGGTATACAGCAATTCATTTGCTGAAATATAAAGAGTGAAAAATAGCTATCAAGAATACCTTTGTATTTACAAAATGGGCACAAGATAAGGTGTTGAGGAACAGTGGTTATTTGCACATCTCTGAATTTCGGGGTGACCATACTAGCATGTGAATTACAGGGCATTTCTCAAATAGATGTCTTTTTTACACACTCTCTTATATTTGGAAGGAAAAAATGTAGAGAAAGACAAGGGGCAATAACACTTGTTTTGCTATTCTATGTTCCCCCAAGTCTCCCGATAAAAATGATACCTCACTAGTGTGGGTAGGCCTAGCGCCCGCAACAGGAAATGCCCCAAAACACAACGTGGACACATCACATTTTTTGACAGAAAACAGAGGTGTTTTTTGCAGAGTGCCTACCTGTAGATTTTGGCCTCTAGCTCAGCCGGCACATAGGGAAACCTACCAAACCTGCGCATTTTTGAAAACTAGAGACCTAGGGGAATCCAAGATGGGGTGACTTGTGGGGCTCTGACCAGGTTCTGTTACCCAGAATACTTTGCAAACCTCATAATTTGGCTGAAAAACACGTTTTCCTCACATTTCGGTGACAGAAAGTTCTGGAATCTGAGAGGAGCCACAAATTTCCTTCCACCCAGCGTTCCCCCAAGTCTCCCGATAAAAATGATACCTCACTTGTGTGGGTAGGCCTAGCGCCCGTGACAGGAAATGCCCCAAAACACAACGTGGACACGTCACATTTTTTGACCGAAAACAGGGTTGTTTTTTGCAAAGTGCCTACCTGTAGATTTTGGCCTCTAGCTTGCCGGCACCTAGGGAAACCTACCAAACCTGTGCATTTTTGAAAACTAGAGACCTAGGGGAATCCAAGATGGGGTGACTTGTGGGGCTCTGACCAAGTTCTGTTACCCAGAATCCTTTGCAAACCTCAGAATTTGGCTAAAAAAATACGTTTTCCTCACATTTTGGTGACAGAAAGTTCTGGAATCTGAGAGGAGCCACAAATTTCCTTCCACCCAGCGTCCCCCCAAGTCTCCCGATAAAAATGGTACCTCACTTGTGTGGGTAGGCCTAGCGCCCACGAAAGGAAATGGCCCAAAACACAACATGGACACATCACATTTTTTCACAGAAAACAGTGCCTACCTGTGGATTTTGGCCTCTAGCTCACCTGACACCTGGGGAAACCTAGCAAACCAGCACATTTTTAAAAACTAGAAACCTAGGGGAATCCAAGATGGGGTGACTTGTGGGGCTATGACCAGGTTCTGTTACCCAGAATCCTTTGTAAACCTCAAAATTTAGCCAAAAAATCACTTTTTCCTCTCATTTCGGTGACAGAAAGTTCTGGAATCTGAGAGGAGCCACAAATGTCCTTCCACCCAGCGTTCCCCCAAGTCTCCCAATACAAATGGTACCTCACTTGTGTGGGTAGGCCTAGCACCCACAAAAGGAAATGGCCTAAAACACAACGTGGACACATCACATTTTTTCACAGAAAACAGAGGTGTTTTTTGCAAAGTGCCTACCTGTGGATTTTGGCCTCTAGCTCAGCCGGCCCCAGGGGGGCAGAAATGGCCTAAAATAAATTTGCCCCCCACCCCCTCCCCGGGAGCGACCCTTGCCTACGGGTCGCTCCCCTTGCGTGACATTGGCACCAAAAAAAAATCCCCGGTGCCTAGTGGTTTCTGCCCCCTTGGGGGCAGATTGACCTAAAATCGGCCGATCTGCCCCCAAGGGGGGCAGAAATGGTCTAAATACAATTTGCCCCCCAGGGGAGCGACCCTTGCCTAATCAGTCGCTCCCCATCTCTAAAAAAACAAACAAAAAAGAAAAACACAAAAATAAAATTTGCCCTGGCGCCTAGAGGTTTCTGCCACCCCTGGGGGCAGATCGGCCTAATAATAGGATGATCTGGCAGAAATGGGCTAAAATAAATTACCTCGATCACCTCGTCCAGGGCACAGTAGGGGTTAAAGGACATGATAATTGGCCACTAGGAAAAGCAATCTCAATTTTATATCAATAACAATGATTACCTTTCATTCACTTTGGTCAAAACAATCCTACTAAAAGTAACAAGGAAGCCTAAAACACAAACTAAACTGCATAGGTAAAGTTTAGATTTACTACGTGAAAAAGTAAAAGACCCATTTATCTTCACAAACTAATGGAAACCTATAAACAAATGCATAAGAAGTCAAATATATCTTAGTCTACATAAGGTTTCTTTGCATGCTCGCTGGCTGCCAAAATATAAATGGCCCAACAAGCCAACCAAATACTGTCTTTCTTATCAACCCCTGTGCAACAAAAAGTAAAATTGCCCTAGTACTCAGCCACATAAACGTCTATTTCGAGGACATGACAACTGACAACGAGGAAAAAACAATCTCAATTTTATTCTAATAACAATGATTGCCTTTTATTCACTTTGTCCTTCATATGTAGCACAATCCTACTAAAAGTAGCAAGGAAGCCCAAAGAATAAACTAGACTGCATATGTAAAGTTTCTGATTTACTGAATGAACAACTGAAAGACCCATTTATGGTCATCTATAAACAAACATGCAACAAATAGAATAAATCTTACTCTACAAGAGTTTTCTTTGCGTGCTCTCTGGCTCACATAATAAACTGTGCAGAACAAGCCAAACAAAAACTATCTTCCTTACATACTCCTGTGCAACAAAATGGAAGAGTGGGCTAGCAGTAAGCTACACAAACTACTATAAGGAGGACATGGCGATTGGCCATTAGGTTAAAAAAATAATCTTACTTTTTATAACAATGATTGGCTTTCATTTTCTTTGGGTTTCATATGTAGCATAATCCTACTAAACGTATCAAGGAAGCCCAAAAAAGAAACTACACTACATATGTAATGTTTCAGAATTACTAGGTGAACAACTTAAAGACATATTTATAGCCAAATGATTTAGTAAAATTGCAAACAAATACATAACAAATGCAATAGATAGGACGAAAGAAATCACAAGAAGTCTGATTGTCACTCTGTAGTTGTAGTTAGTATTCCAAAAGATAGGAATCCCTCAAATATTGCGTCCCTAATAACTTTCAATCAATCTGTACTTCTATAGTGCGGCTTCTCACCCGTGCGGTCTTAAAGTGCTGTTTGCAGGTGTGCTACTCGATTGAATAGCCAGGTCTTGAGGTCCTTCCTGAACTGCTTCAGTAATGCGGTCTATCTAAGTTTGAGAGGTAGCGAACTTTCCACCTTTTTGATGAATCACTACAACACTTTCCAGACCTAGAGCATTTTCTACATTTTGAGATGATGTAAATTTGTGTGGTGGATCTGTAAGGGAGTGCAAAGATAAAAGGGGGGCCCCAAAATGAATTTGTCCACCGATGTGTTTCACTTATACTAATTTGACAGGATTATACATTATGGTGCAGAAATTATGCTTTGTTGGTGCTGCAGTTAAGTAGGGTAAGTATTTTTTAAGTTATAAGGCATTTAAACTTAGTGATAATTGCCACTGCATTGCTTTCACATAATTTGATAAAATTGTCTGAAACTACCACAGTACGTGCCCGTATTTCAAAAATATATTTAAAAATTTCACTACCTATTACCACTTAAATAAAGTTGCAATAGGTAGGAACGTACTATTTACCTATATCTAAGGCCCAAACACCAAACACAGAAATAGTGGAATAAAAACAGTATGGCTGCTTTTCGTTTTCTAAAAAATCCATTACCCATTTATATGCCTGCTTGTCATTGCCATATACCAATTCATAATGCAAAGTTATCACAGTATACCATGGCCCAAAATATAACTAAGGTCTAGCTGTATTATTGGGTTGGTGGTACCCTTACGTCAATCATGGAGTCACATGGGCAATGCAATAAGGCAATGCAAAACTGAAATCAGATTTACAAAGGAACGCAAGGCCACAATGCATGGCCCTGTGTTGATTGGTAAAGATGGAGAAATGCAAGGCAGAGCAATTCACTATCTTGTGTTACTCTGCACAATCGCTGCAAAATTTCACATACATCCATATGCCATGCCACTGTAGCCACTCAACTAAATGCTAGTCCACTCCATGCCTCTCAACTCTATGCCTCTCCACTGTGAGTGACTTCACTCTATACTATTCCACTCTACGCTATTACACTGTACCCAATGCCCCTGTACACCACTCCAGCCTACGTCACTGCACTGTACGCCACTCCACTAGAGGCTACTCCTCGATAAACTAATCCACTTTAAGCCATTTTACTCTACGCCACTCCACTCTACTCTACTCTATTCCACTGCATGCCACTCAACTCTAAAACACTCCACTGTACATCACTCCACTATATGCCACTCCTGTGTATGCTACTCCACTCCACACCACTCCAGTGTAGGCCAGTCCACTATAAGCCACTTTATTCTATGATCTTCAAATGGACACCACTCCAATGTATGCCACTCCACTGTTTGCTATTACACTTTACCACACGCAGTTGTACACCACCCCAGTCTACATCACTCCATTATACACCACTCTACTGTACGCTACTCCACTATACATTACTACACCCTGTGACACTCCAATGTATAACACTCTGCTCTACACCACTTCACTCTGTACTATACACTACTCCAACTATGCTATTCCACTTTACTCAATTCCACTCTATGCCAGTCCACTCTATGCTATTACACCGTATGCAACTCCACTCAATGCCTCTTCAGTGTGCGCACTCTACTGTGTGCCATTCCGTTATACACTACTCCAGTATATGATATTCCACTCTACCCAAATCCACTATATGCCACACCACTGTATGCTACTCCCCTATATGCCACTGCAGAGTGTGCCACTCCACTCTACCTCACTCCATTCTATGCTATTCCATTGGATGCCAATCTTCTGTGCCCCAATCCACTCAACGCTATTCCACTGTATGTCACTCCACTATATGCTACTCCACTCTATACTACTCCAGTGTACATCACTCCACTCTACACCACTCCATTATATGCTAGTCCATTGGACACCACTCCACTCTACACCACTCTACTCTAGGCCACTACATGATATGCTACTTCACTCTACTCCACTCCACTGTTAATTACTCATCTCTACACCAGTCCACTGTACGTCACTCCACTCTGTGCTATTCTACTCTGTGCTATTTTACTCTAAGTCACTCCTCTGTATGCAAATCTACATTTTCCACTGTACGCCACTCCATTCTACTCTATTAGACTGTATGCAACTTCAATCTTTGGCCCGCTACTGAATGGAATTAGACTCTACCTCAGTCCCCTGTACCCCACTCCACTGTATGTTATTACACTCTACCCCACCCCATAATACACTACTCAAGTATAAACCACTTCACTGTACACCACTCTACTGCATGTTACTGTACTATACACTATTACACTTTACGCCACTCCACTCCACTAAACACAATTACATTCTATGCCACTCCAGTGTATGTCACTCCAATCTACACTACTCCACTCTATGATATTCCACTTTATGCCACTTCATTGTACATTACTCCACTCTATGCCACTCCATTATATTCTCTTCCACTCTATATAGCACCACTCTACAAAACTCTACTGCACCCCTCTACTCTCTACTCCACTCTATCCTTGTCCACTCCACTCTCCAAATTTGCACTCAACTCTATGCCCTTACACTATAAGTGACCAACACTGCACTCCACTCTACGAAAGTTTCCAACACTGTAAGACACAGCACTCCACTCTACTGTTTGAGAAGCAACTCGAATTTATAACACTTTCCTTGACTCTACATTATGCCACTTTAATGTATGCCATCCCACTGTGTACTGATCCATTGTCCCCTTCTCCCTCTATGCTCACACTCCACACCACTCCACCCTATGCTATTCCACTCTATGCCACTCCACTGTATGCCACACCACTCTTCTACACTCCACTGCACAGTATTCCACTGCACGCTATTCCACTGTATGCTTCTGTACTTTACAGTAATCCATTCTACGCCACTACAGTGTACACTACTTCATCCCACACCGCTCCATTGTGTGACACTCTCCTCCAGTCTATATAACTCAGCTCTATAAAAGTCTTTCACACTTCACGCCACTATACAACATTCTACTCCACTCTATTCCTGTACACTCCGGTGCTCTATTCTATACACCACTCTTTGCCCATACATTTTAATGTACAACACTCTTGTCCACTATATGACTCTTCTAAATATGAGACAGCACTCCACTCTCCTGTACCAGACCCTACTCCAATTTATAACTGTTTACTACCTACATTTACTACCTAAACTATGCCAGTACACTCCACTTCATGCCACTCTACAACAACTCAATACACCCTATTATACCTGACTGCACACTAGGTTACATCACTCCACTCGACTCTACTCCACTATACAAGACTTTCCTCACTCTACACTACTATACAACAATCCCCTCTTCGCAGCTCTACTGTTTTACACATTACTGTACTCTATGCAGGTCCACTCTACAGCACTCTACTACACTATATGCTACTCTCCAACACTTTACTCCTGTCTATACCCCTTCGCTCCACTGTACAACACTGTACTATAATGTATGCAGTTTACAACACTCTACTCCACTATTTTCTTCTATACTGTAGCCCACTATACAACACAGTATGAAACTCTTTGTATGCCACCACTATAGCCCCACTTTACTTCACTCTACTCTGACACAGTACTCCACTCTACTCCACTTCTCTACTGTATGCACTCCATTCTTTGCCACTCAATGCCATTGTCCTTTATAACACTGTATGCCAATCCACTGAACCACACTCTATAGCACTGTACTGTACACCACTCCACAAACATCAACTAGATTGTATGCCACTCTACTCTACTGTAGTCTACATCACTTTCCAACACTGTGTAACATCCCACTATATTGTACTGTGCAGCACAGCTCTCAAATTTATGACACTTTACTTAACTGTATGCTACTTCAGTCCACACTACTGCACTCTATACCAATATAGGCCCTCATTACGACTCTGGCGGTCATGGTTCCGCCACGCCAGTGATGGCAGTCAGACTGCCATATTACGACCACTGAAACAGAGCCAGTTTGCTGACAGTGCTGCCTGTGTTGTCTGACCGCTGACAACGACGGTTTCCATCCCCAGTCCACTGGTAAGCACTGCATCACCCACCATATTACTACACTGCAGACTGACACAATTTCTGGAGTGGTACGCCCACCACCCAAAGCCTGGTGGAAACAGCAAGTATAAAAGGACCCACTCATCTCCAGGGACACAGACAACTCTGCAGAAGCCATGGAATGGCACATTGAAGTCTTTTCAGCGTTCTTCACCTTCCTCCTCTATGAACACCAACGCGAGTACACCTGCAGAGCACACAAGGGGGTAAGGGGAGAGTGACACACTCACACACAACATACACACCATGCACAGACAAACGTTCATATACGTTCACACACATACACGCTACACAACACCCGTACCAAGGCAAACATTAACACAAATCACAGCCATGCCAAACACACACGTCATGTACACACACCCTGGATCAAAACTACACAATATCACTAACAAGCTGAGACACACAAACCAATACAAATACACATCCTTACATAAAATGGGCAAATACAAGAAATAACAGTGAACTTGAAAATGGAAATGCATAGAAATGCACATTGTACAGTACATAATAGATGTATGGAAACTTACCTGTAAACAAAATGACAGGACAAATGTATAGGAAGTAAACCAACAGGAATCCTGTTGTCCACAGTTATAGAAAAATATATCCAACACTAATCTGCAACAAAAACACCAAGCCCTTTAGGCCAGTTGAATGTTCAAAAGTCATTACTGTGCCGGGCAAAGGCCCCAACTTGAGTCTTGACAGTCAATGGCCTCCACAAGGTAGGGGCATTAATAGGGCAGGCAGGCACCTCAAGGGTCTGTGGGTGGTGGTGGTAGTGGGGGGTTGGGTTTGGGAGGGGTGTCTTTGGGTGGGCTTTGGCTTGGAAGGGGGTCTTTGGCTTTGGTCTGGGAGCGGGTAGGGTTTTCATCTTAGATTTGAACAGAGGGGCAGGGCCTTTGGGCATAAGTTTAGGGGTAGGTGATTTTTGGGAACAGTGGGGGGATTTTTGGTGGATGGAGGGGCAGCAGAAGTAGAAGGGGGCTCATGGGAGGACTTGGAGGTGGAGGGACTTGGCCTGGGGAGGGAACCATGACAGCAAGGGGCAACACCGGGTAGGACAGGTGCAGGGAACAGGTCTAGGTGGGCAAGGAAAAGCTTCTTAGGAACACGGGGAATGGATTGGATAACTGGTGTGGGAGTGGAGGTAGAGGGAGTGACTGTAGGATGTGTAGGTGTGCTGGATATGGGTGTAGATGTATGCAGAGTATGTTTGTGTGCGGTGGAGGAATGTTGAGTGTCTGAGTGTGGGCGTTTATGTGTTCTGGGAGGGGGAAGAGAGGCTGGTAGAGGACAGACAGGTCGTGTGGATGTATGTTGGAGCAGTATCTGCATGTAAGGAGGGTGTGCTGCATGTGTCAGTGATTGTGGCTGTGGTGAGTGCGGATTTGGTGCATGGGGTGCATGTATTAGTGTCTGCTGTTGTCGTGACTGAGGGCAACAAAGAAGTGGTGACAGGAACTGGGAGTGAGTATGCAGTGCTGGCAGGTGTGAATGGTGATGTGACTGTAACGGAGGAGGTGCTAGGGTAGACAGGGGAGATAGTGGCTGATGTTGTGTCTGCTTTTGTGTGTTGAGTGTGTGCATGGTTGCAATGTGATTTTTGGTGCCCATGTTTGACTTTGAATACCTTGTCTGTTGATTTGGTTGAGTGCTTGTCTCTACGTGTGGCTTGGCTGGGAGAGGGGAGAGGGGTCTGAGATGGGGCACAGGTAGCAGGTTGGAGGACAGAAGTACTATGGACACTGGCTGCTGTTGATGAAGAGGCCAGAGCCTAAATTGATCTCTGTAGATCAGTCAAGCCACCATGAATGCCCTACAGGTAGGCATTTAGTGGGTCATTCTGACCCTGGCGGTCATGGACCGCCAGGGCCAACGACCGCGGAAGCACCGCGAACAGGCTGGCGGTGCTTCCATGGGCATTCTGACCGCAGCGGTACAGCCGCGGTCAGAAACGGGAAACCGGCGGTGTCCCGCCGGTTTCCCGCTGCCCCTGGGAATCCTCCACGGCGGCGCTGCAAGCAGCGCCGCCATGGGGATTCCGACCCCCTTCCCGCCAGCCTGGTTCTGGCGGTTTCCACCACCAGAACCTGGCTGGCGGGAACGGGTGTCGTGGGGCCCCTGGGGGCCCCTGCAGTGCCCATGCCATTGGCATGGGCACTGCAGGGGCCCCCTAACAGGGCCCCACATAGATTTTCAGTGTTTGCGTAGCAGACACTGAAAATCACGACGGGTGCAACTGCACCCGTCGCACCCCTTCCACTCCGCCGGCTCCATTCGGAGCCGGCTTCCTCGTGGAAGGGGGTTTCCCGCTGGGCGGGCGGGCGGCCTTCTGGTGTTCGCCCGCCAGCCCAGCGGGAAACTCAGATTGACCGCCGTGGTCTTTTGACCGCGGTACGGTCTTCTGGCGGTTCCCGTCGCCGGCGGGGGTCAGAATGACCCCCTTAGTCTGCTGCATCTGGGATGCCAGGCCCTGGATGGCATTCACAATGGTTGACTGCCCTACAGAGATGGACCTCAGGAGGTCAATAGCCTCAGCATTGAGGGTAGCAGGGCTGACTGGGGGAGGGGCCTATGTGCCTCCGGCAAAGAAGATGACCACCCTCCTGGGTGGGAGGACATGGGCAACAGGGGAGGGGAGATACTGGGAGGGCGATGCTGGTAAAGGGAGTGGCAGACAAGGATGGTGCTGGGATGGTCCCAGAACGTTCTGCCACTGCCAGGGAGCGTCCATAGGAGGAGGAATTTGAATCTGTGGTATCTGCTCCAGTCTCCCCGTGTTGCCCCCCTCGCCCTTGAACCCACTGGTCTTGTCGGCTTCGGTGGGCTCTGCCTCCTGGGTCCCGTGGGCTGCAGTCTCCCGACTCACCAGTGCCCCTGCTCCTTCACCTGCTGATGCTAATACATACAAGGATAGGATAGTAGAAAAAGGAGGGGAAGGGTGAAAAAGATGGAAGCATAGGATCAATACTAATACCCTTTGCACATTGTTACGAATCAACAACATAACTCATTTGATATCCCTGAATGCACCCTCTACAACATCAATAGACATTTCTACACACCTACTGTGCATACACTCTAATGTTTATACTCACTCATGAAACCTCTACAATAACACTCAGGTACTGCTCTTCACTGGCATGGCTCTTGTATACAGGATTATTACTGTGAGTAGTCAGTCCATAAGTGATATTTATACAGTGGCACACCTACCTTTGTCACCCATAACGGACATGAATGGATAGGTATTGGAACTAACTTAAGATCCAGTATATCCCAGGCATATCCTACCATTTGGCACAGTACAAAAGCCACAGCAACTAATATTTACAGCACAACTGTATCCTACCTACATTAACTTTCATAGTTACACTAGACATCCTTCATCCTATGGCTAACACACCTTTTGCATTCAAACAGTAAAGGAAATAAACTCTGTAACTCACTGTGGCTGCTGTGTTGCCCTTAAACACCCATCCAAATCCGAGTAGGCCACTGCCCGTATGCAGGCCATTAGGAGGTCAGGTCCGACGGGCACTCCTTCCTGGCTGGGAGGCCATCCCCAAATAGGCCTCTGCGGTCTTCCGGGCCCAGCATCTCATGTCCTCACAACGCTTCTGGCAGTGGGTGCTCTGCTGGCTATGAACCCCCAGGGTCCAAAATTCCTTGTCAATGACTTTCCACAAACCTTTGTTTTTTGATGGGTGCTGACCTGCATGGGAGACACAGAAGGAAAGGCACATTTATGTAGACCCAACAACCTACTACATTCTTAGGCCTACAAACTGTACACATATCAGGATTGTACACAACTTCACACTTGCACAACATTCCGAACAGTCATATCCGCAGCTAGACCTCCACTGGAATATCCTGCATACACATACCAACACACTTACATACTATGTTGCTACATTAATATCATAATGTGACCTACCTGCTGTTCTGAGGCCCGACACAGCTTTGTGTACAGGGGTAGGACCCCATACACAAGTTTCTGAAGTTCCTCCACAGTGAAGGCGGGGCCGTATCCCCTGTAACACACATCATTGTGGCGCCCAGTAACACGACACAGCAGCACACTGAGTGGGGGTCTTGCTGGCGGGAGAGTCAGGAGTCAAGTGAGATACACTCTTGAAAATGGCTGTCACGGCCACAGCGGTCCGCACCATCACCGCTGCCGTTAATCGTCATTGGTCCCTGTATACTATAGACATCAATGTTAACCAATGAGGAGTTGCACAACAGTTCCAACAGCCTACTGCTATGACGGCATACGCTGGAGGAATTAGCTCACTGACATCTGTACCTTGCATGCATAACTGGCAGCAGCGATTTTAAAATATTACTGTTACGAAAACATAACTTTAAAGCGTCACTAATCATTTTCATCATAGAAATATGATACGTAACGGTCTAGGACTGTATACAACACAATCAGGCAACTATGAGAGTCTGCTTTGTATGCAAAAAGTGGTAGCAGATGTGATGTTCATTTTCCATTTGTGACCATGTAGTAGAATACATAAAGTGTAGTCGTTGTCACTCTTGTGTTGTTTGCCATGTGTAGATACCGATCACTGTGGAGGGTGAGGCATGCACCTGTGTACTAGCCCCTGGTTGACTTAGCAATGATGGGAGAATGCTACATCATCTCCAACTATCGACTGAACGGTGCTACAATCAGGGATATGTGTACCCAGTTGGAGTGTGATCTGCTGCCAGCCATTTGACAACCTACAGCCATTCCTCCAACTGTGAAGGTGCTATCCATCCTCCACTTTTTGGCCACTGGCTCATTCCAGTGAATAGTGGGAATGGCAACCAATGTTTAGCAATGTGTTGAGGGATGTCTTGTCTACCTTATTAAAACATATGGAAAGCTACTCCCATACTGTAGATTTGCCCAGTGTGACAGCTGGATGGATTCTATGGAATGGGACATACCCCTCATGTGATTGGGGCCATTGATGACACCCACAGTGCAGTAAGACCACCCAGGGCTGATGAGCAAGTGTACAGAAACCGTAAGAGCTTTCACTCTACCACTGTGTAGATGGTCTGCTTAGCAGACTAGTACATCTCCCAGGTGACTGCAAAGTTTCCAGGGTCTGTACATGATTGGTACATCCTCAGGAATAGCAGTGTCCCACGGTTGATGGCACCTCTACAAAGAGTAAGAGCCTACCTCATTGATTGGTGAGTATGATGAGTATATGTAAAATGTGTGTTACCCCAGCCTTCTACTCAGTCTGTAGGTAACATAGTGGATTGTAAATGTTAGTTTACTCTATCCACAGGTGATTCAGGTTATCCCAATCTATCCTGACACTAGTGAGGAATCCAAGGACCAGGGCTAAAGAACAGTACAATGAGGCTCATGGGAGGACAAGAAAGGTGGTCAAAAGGACATTTGGTCTGTTGAAGGCACAGTTCAGATGTCTGCACATCTCTGGGGGTTAACTGCAGTATTCATCACAGAAGGTGTGCCAGATTGTAGTGGCCTGCTGCATGCTCCACAATCTGGCCCTTAGGAGGAATATCCCATTGCTGGAGGAGGAAGGAGTTAGGGACAATCCAGTGGCAGAAGAGGGAGAAGATCTGAGTGACTTAGATGGGGATGAGGAAGATGTAATTACAAGGACAGAGCTTATCCAGCAGTACTTCAGCTAACATTCTGATTGGTACATCTCTACATTTTCTATTTCTCAATTTGGAGTAAAGGTTGGGTGTACTTCGTTATCCATTTCTGATATGAGTAGTTTTTGGTCTCATTTGGGTATCAGATGAGTGTATACCTGAAAGGTCTGTCAAGTAGGTCAACAGTCCCACTGTGATGTGATCTAGTTCATCTGTCTGTGTTGCAGGTACTGCAGACATCCTATCTACTTATTTACACATTAGTGACTACTGCATTCTGATATCATAAGATCATATGCATAGGTTGCTGCTCATTGTAACTTCAGTTGATGTATATACTTTGCATCCAAAGGTGTGAGTAGTGTAGTACAACTACAATGAGTGTGCAATACACAGTTCTTTACTGTTAGATGCAACGATATTCTTAACTCATGTTACCTGAACAGGATTGGGGTCACGTGTTCAAGAGCATTGGATAGTCAATCAATGTGTTAACCCACATTGTAATTGGTTACACCATCATAACTGTTCTATTTATATGTGATATAGCTTCTTTGCTATCACTTGCAGATGTGCTGTGGATGATGTTAGACTACTCTTCCCTCTCTGCTACCTAAAGGCCCAGGGATGTGTGGACACTGACTTTGCAGCAGAGAACCGGATGTCATGATGATAGATTCACATCTTCCCTGTGTATCAATACTCAAGTTCTGTCACATGTCACACTTTTGTTGCAATATTACAATAAGTAAACACAAAACCCAATAACTTGTGTGTAGGTATGTTTATTCTGAATACCAAAGGGAGTATAGGGTGCAAAGAAGTGGGATCATGGTGTTCAAAAACACCAGTCTGTTTGGCCAAGCAGTTGGTAACACAGGTCCAGTATCCATGTGGCATTTGAATATGGGGCTATGGCAGTAGAGAGTCAACAAGGTGTCTCAGTGGCACACAAGGGAGATAGTTCTGGAGAGGCTCACTTTCTGACAGTAGGTTTGGTCCTGGGTTCAGTCCCTGCAGGATGTCTGGCTTTATGACCACATTTGTGTGGGGGTTCCTAAGCAACAGGGGGTGGCTCAGTAGTGGCTTGTGAGTCCTCAGGCATGGCCACCATCCCACTAGCTGCAGCAGATGTACATGGCTGGTCAGTAGTGTGGCTAGTGGAAGAGGCCTGGTGGTAGGTGGAGGACTCACGCAGGACTGTGATGAGCTTCTGCATCAAGCCTTTCATGGAGGCCATGGAGCCATTGAGGGCATGCCAATCCTGCATGGCCTCCTGGTGGTACTCCCTCTGCTGGCTCATGTTTTCCCCCAACAGGTCTAATATCTGGCCCATCTTGTCCTGGGATAGGTTGTATGCTCCCAGGGCTTGTGCTATTGCCTCATGGGCAGGTGGCTCTCTGGGTTGCCCCACCCTGTGGCCCCTAGATGCCTGGGTCTCCAGCACAGTGCCTGAGGTTCTTGTACAGGTGGGCACACTGTGGATTGACGTGGCCTGGTGACACTGGTTTGGGGGTGTTGGGCGACAGGTGTTTCGTGTGGCTGAGGTTGTGGGGGGTGAGGCTGGTGGAGGTGGACTGCCCAGAGAGACCGGATGAGTCAGGTAGGTCTTCTTGTTCCAGACAACCTGTGTCGTTGTTATCACTGGGGTCTTCATCTACGTGCCACTGGTAGACTGACGACATTCTCAGTGACACCTGTGGATGACAGGAATTGTTATTCACATCTACCGGATGTACTTTACAGGGGCTGCGAGGTGAGTGCTGTTTGTCATGCTTCAGTACTCAGGTGCAGTTATGAAAGGGGAATGTGCATTATTAGGTGGCTAAAGGGTGATGCATTGTGGGAGTTGTGGTGCTTCATGCAGTTAATGCATTAGGTGCATTTGGGTGTGTCGCATTTGGGATTGGTGTTAATGGGGTAGGTTGGGCATGCAGGGGATGGAGATGCATGTGTAACAGGTATACTTAATACAAGGGGAATTTAGGTGACCTACCAGTTTCCATTCCTCCGGGGAATCCACTGAGACCCTCAGAGTGCAGGATCACTAAGACCTTCTCCTTCCATGATGTGATCTCCAGGGGAGGAGGTGGGGGCCCACCGCCAATCTTAATGATGTCGAGTTGCTGTCTGGATGCCATTGGCTGGACCTTCCCCCTCAGGTCGTTCTACCTCTTCCATATGTCCTCCTTTGTGCGTGGGTGGCTTCCCGCTGAGTTCACCTTGTCGATGATCCTCCACCATAACTCCATCTTCTTTGTCATGGACGTTTGTTTGACCTGTGCCCCGAACAGCTGTGGATTTACCCAGATGATTTTGTCAACCATGGTCCTCAATTCATCATTGGTGAAACAGGGGTGATTTTGTCGGGACATGGTGAGTGTTATCTGTGTGTGCAGTGTGGTATTCAGAGTGGTCGTGCAATGTATGGTAGTTGTTTGTCATTGCAAATGACTGTGGTTTGTGTGAATGTGTGTTTTATAGTGGTGTGGAGGGATGTGGTGTCCGTATGTGTATCAGGTATAGGGTATTCGATTTGACCAAAGTGGTATTGTGTTGTAGTGGAGGTTCCATTTCGGCCCCTGCGGTCCCGACTGCCAATGGATTACCACCACTCTAAGACCGCTGTGCTGATTTGTGGGTCGTATTGGGGAGCACAGTCTTTTTCTGCCGTGGCAGTGTGGGTGGTGGGACCACCTCTCTGCCACCATCGTTCAGCCTGGCGGTGTCAGATTTGTGGCTGTATTCTGGCTATTTTGTTTTTGTGTGTCGTAATGGGGTGGTTGGATTACCACCGCCACTGCGGTCTTTTGGCAGCCGCCAGCACAGCGGTCTTTGGGAAAGACTGCCAACATCATAAAGAAGGCCTTAGTCTACTACACACCACTCACTCTATGACAATTTACTCCACTCTACAATACCCCACTCCACTATACAAATCTTTATCCCACTCTATGCTTCTGTACTATACTGTGCTCTATGCCCCTCCACTGTCTGACACTATTCCCCTGTATGCAATTCCACTTCATAACACTGTATTGCACTCTTTGTCTCTCTATGACACTCTACTCCAATCTATGCCCACCCACTCTGTGCCACGGTACTATACTGTATGACACTCAACAACATGACACTCAACTTCTCCCTACATACACCGCTTCACTATATGGCACAGCACTCCACTCTATGACACTCTCCTCCACTGTACTCTACAACACTCCCCTTGACAATACGCCATTCTGTGACACTCTACTTCACCCTACTCCACTCTAAAATACTCTACTTCACACTATGACAGTCTACTCTACTATTCAACATGACATTCCACCACACAACTTACTGCCCCAGTCTACGATACTTGACTCCACTATATGAGACACCCTGCCACTGCACTATATAATACTTTACTACATTGTACAATAAGCTACTACACTCTATTCTACTCCACTCAATTCCAATTGATTCCGATCTAACATACTCCAGTCTATAGCAATAGACTTTACATCACTCTCCTCCATTGTACTGTACGACACTTCACATAACAACTCTGCACTTGTGACACCACACTCACGATTTGAAGCACATTTTTATTTAAACAATTTAAGCAAACATTGAAATTCAATAAAAAACAAAGGTTAAAGTTTACTTAGAGTTAGGTAAACTTATTTTCTCTATACAAACCAAGTTTAAAGTACACAAACTATAAAACTTCTAAAGTTATAATTATAACTTCCATTTACAATTTATCCAAATTATTATCAGTAGCGGACCTCAGTACACACTCTTTTCAGCATGCTAACCCTAACTATAACTTGCCACTCTACCATGTACTGTGTTCTCTCATATGACTCCACTGTACAGCACCACACTGTACCGGACTCTCCACCACTGTACTGCATGACACTGCACACAACACTGATGTAAATGGCACTCTACTCCACTGAACACAACTCTATTCCACTACGCTCTACACAACTCTGCTACACTCTATGACACTCTACTCAGTGACACTTCACTACACCACACTCCATTTTCATGACACTCCTGTTGATGACACTCCACTGTACAACACTCAGTTCTACTGTTCAGCACAGCACCACACTGTACAACATGGTGCTCCACTCTACAATACTCCACTCCATGATACAACACACCATGCCACTCCACTCTATAACACTTTACTCCACTAGACACTACATCACTCCACTTGACTCCACTCTATTCCACTCCACAAGACTGCACTCTTTAAAAACATACTCTTTGACACTCTTCTTCACTATACTCTACTACACTCCACTTTACCATACTCCAATCAATGGCACTTCACACTGCGATTTGAAACACATTTTTATTTAAAAAAATAAAAACCATTAACATACAATAAAAAAACAAAGGTTGAGGATAATTTAGAGTTAGAAATACTTTATGTACTCTTTCTATACAAACCCAACTTAAAATACACATACATTAAAAAGAGTAAATTTATAATTATAACTTCAATTTATAATTTACACACCACCTTCAAATTACTATGGCCCTCATTTCAACCTTGGCGGGCGGTGGAGGCAGCCAGCCAAGGTTGAACCGCCAAACGGCCACCTATGCGGCCGCAAACCCACCGGCTGCATTTCAATTTCCCCGCTGGGCCGGCGGGCAGAAACAGAGTTTCCGCTCGCCGGCCCAGCGGGGATGTGGGCCGTAACATTGCAGCTGGCTCCTAATGGAGCCGGCGGCAATGTGGCAGTGCGGCGGGTGCAGCACCACCGGTCGCACTTTCCACTGTCTGCCAAATGATGGGGCTGTGCCTGGGGGCCCCTGCACTGCCAATGCCAAGTGCATGGGCAGTGCATGGGCCCCCGGGGCCCCACAAGTCCCCTTACCGCCAGAGCCATGGACAGGCTGGTGGTAAGGAGAGTCAAAATCCGCAGGGCGGCGCTGCTTGCAGTGCTGCCCTGGCGGATTGCGACCGCCGGGACCTCCATGGCGGTAAAGGTCCCGGCAATCAAAATGTGGTATTTCGTACTGCCAGCCTGTTGGCGGTACAAACACAACTTTAACCCTGGCGGTCGGTGACTGCCAGGGTTGAAATGAGGCCCTATGTCATGTACCTCCGAACACAGTCTTGTCACCTCAATCACCACACTACATTAACTATAACTCATACCTTTTCCATGCACTGTTATACCCTGGCATACCCCATCACTTACAGCATGTGAAATCATAGCATTCATAACAACTCTTACAACTTCTCAAATGATAATATTGTCGCAACACAGTGCATGGTAGAGTGGTGAGTTATAGTTAGTGTTGTCTGGTTAGTGAGCTACAAACAGATTGTAACAAGGTCCATTACTTTAGTTTTTTATAATTTGAAGGTGGTAGATAAATTGTAAATGAAAGTTAGAACTATTACTTTAGAAGTTGTTAAAGTTTGTATAGGGAAATTAAGATTCCCTAACTTTAAATAAGCTTTAACCTTTTTTCCTCATCAATTCTGTTGCAGTGATCATTTCAATTATGCCCTAGAACATGGGTACTCACAGCATTTTCCAGGGGGCAAATGCTTGGTCTGTGGTGTGACCAAGGGCTGCGTTGATGGCAGCAGG
This sequence comes from Pleurodeles waltl, assembly GCF_031143425.1. Taxonomy (NCBI): domain Eukaryota; kingdom Metazoa; phylum Chordata; class Amphibia; order Caudata; family Salamandridae; genus Pleurodeles; species Pleurodeles waltl. Next base: position 1,687,024,036 of record NC_090444.1, on the reverse strand, counting down.
GTAGCAAGGTGGGGGGGGGGGCATTTGTGGACCGTTATGACACTATGGTGGGTGTAGAGGGCAGCACAACAGACATGTCTAGTGGCTGAAACGCACGATGTGAAACCAGATAACATATGATTAATCTCAGCTTTCCCACTTTAACAAATAGTGTGATCCTAGGTAATTGTTCTATTTCACTTTCTACCAATTTTCTTCATCATCATATTTAAGAGGACCTCACAATGCATGTGCACTGTACAAACCCTTTTCCTATGTTGGATGCTGTTCATGTAATAGGAAGCCAGGTCACCCAAAACATGCACATAACTACTGTCTTGTCTCTGTTATCAGGGCGAGGAGGTGAATAAATGTTTCTGAATTTATGTTTGAAAACTATCACTTTAAAAAATACTTCTCAATGCCATGGTATAATCTGAAGAACTAAGATGAAATGGTTGTGTTTATTAATGAAATACACTATTTGAAGTTTTAAAGACCTTATTGTATCTCTACAGTTCTGCTGTAAGATTAGAATGAAGGTGTTCCTACAGTTAAGCAGTGCAGGACAACCTAGTTACTTCCTTTCATTATCTTCAATAAACATTTAAATAAAGGGCTGCCTATTTATTTAACATTTTTTAATGTTAGTGCTGATTTGAGTAAACAGCAGCCCAATGCTGCTGCTGTCCTGGGGCCCGCATGTAAAGGTCAGGAGGGCCGTATGCGCCCCCATGGCCGTACTTTGAGTATCACTGCCTTTGAGGATGTCATGTCTGATGTAATATATGGGGTAATTAGCATTGCATGCTGAGGGCATGAGTTAGAGTTACCTTAGGGCGTATAACTGATGAATTTCTATGGTTTTGTACTATTGAAATGTGAGCCTAACTATAAGGTCCCTGTAAGTTTTGGATTTTTAAGTGAATTTCTATGATTTTTTTTTTTTCTATTTCCTAACTGTAATTTCCTGGTAACCTTAGTTGTTTTTCAGTGATTTTCGATAGTTTTTTTAACGTTAAGTAATTTGAATTACTCAAAGTTAATCCAACCACTGCTGAGCACGGCCTTGGGCCATGCATGGAGGGTGTTGGCCGCAGGGCCTGCAGCCAATCCCCTAAAAGCACCAACCTCCCACACCACGCATGACCTTCAGCTCTGCACGCCGACGCTTTGTTACAGGGCCTGACCTGCTGCCAGACCCATGGTAAAGCCCCTATAAGCACCCCAGCTCGTGCCACAGATAACTTTTCAATGTGGAACTCCAGAGAAAACACTTGGTTTGCTTTGGCCAAGTGCAAGAATATGATCACATTGTGTGTAGAGGTTCAACGGGGGTTTAGTAAGCTGTCCATCACCTTGCATGCATTAATGTTTATTGGGCGTATCGTCTAGTCCATTTTACATGCTTGTAGTATCACCACACAAGCTATTGTGATCAAAAGAGCAAGGATGCAAACAACTCCATTGAGGATTACGGGTACGTTTTCAAGATGGAACTGCATTGAAAACACACTTGCTTTGCCTTGGCCATGCACAAGACGGTACTTTACAAAAGTAAGTGCTTCTTTGTTTAGTGGCGATGTGATCATATTCCTGTGCGTCAAGAAAGCATCGCCAAAATCAGCTGGAAACATGCTTGGGGGGGCCCTTTAGTAAGCTGCCCATCACCATGGGAAAAGGGGGTGAAGACAATGTATACCACTAATGTGTATGTGGCGGGGCTTCTAGGCCACTTTACCTGCTTGTAGTATCACTACATGTGATATTGCGCTTGAAAGAGCAAGGATGCAAACACCTCCATTGAGACTTACGGACAACTTTTCAAGATGGAACTGCTGAAAAAAACACACTTGCTTTGTCAGAAGTTAGGATGATTTGTACTTAATAGAAGTAAGTGCTTCTTTGTTTTGGTGGAGATGTGATCATATTCCTGTGCCTCAAGAACATGTTTCCAAAATTTGCAGGAAACACGCTCAGAGAGGCCTTTTAGTAAGCTGCCTATCACTCTGTAAAAAGGTTGAAAGACCTTGCATACACTGATGAGGACTGGCATTGCTCCCAGAGCTGCAAAATATGTAGCTCCCTCCAAGCCAGAGCAATCTTTTTTCTATGTACGTGCCCACACAACAGTGGACAGGGAAACGGATAACAACTTAGAAGGTGGGCATTTTGAGTGATACCAGGAGACAGCCCTGGCATATTGATGTGGGGGGCGCTGCGTGACCCCCCTCCCACTTAAACTAATGCATATAGACCCAGGGAGGAGGTGGTCTTTGGTGCCTGGGTGGACTGTGCGGCCCCCTGCATCAATATTTACTTAGCCCTGGGAAGGTGGTGGTCCCTCTGGCATACTTATGCCCCAGGAGGGGGTCTGCATGGTCCCTCCTTTTTGTAATTAAAGCTCTGGGGAAGTGGTGGTCCCGGGCTCAAAGAACCTACAGGAGGTGGGTCTTGTGTGCCCTCTCCTTTATTTTTTAACTGCACATACCCCCGGGACCTTGCCCACCTGGGGGCTAAATTAGGAACAAGCGCGGGAGACCTTGCTTGTTCTTTTTTAATTTTTGGCAGATTTGCAGATCCACTGAAAATATTAAGAAATTGCTTTTTTACCTTGCTGGGGCCCGGGGCTAGGGAGTTAGGTTATTCATACCCTGCGCCCGTTTGTTTGTTTTTTAAAAACTTTTTTAGCTAAGTCCTAAAATGGTTGCCAACACTTCCTGATTAAAGTGTTGGTAGCCAAATCAGATCTCAGCAGAAGATCTCCGGGATCGACTGCCTTTTGCTTCCCTGGATAACTATTTTTCTTTTTCCTTGAATATCACTAAAATTACTGAACTGATTTACACAGAATCACACTTTCTGGACCAAATGCTAGCTTTCTACCAAATTTGGTTGAATTCCATCCAGTGGTTCAGGCTGTAGATATGTTCAAACTCCTTATGGGAAAATGCATGGGTAAAATCTGTTTTGGGACCCCCCTTTTTCTCCGTCCCTGCTTGATGAATCACCCCAAAACTTTTAAGACGGCAGCTGACCCAGCTGTTGTATTAGTTTTAAATTTTTTGTGAAGATTCGTCAAACAGTGCCAAAACTATTAGCAAAACAAAAAACTATTTTCCAATGCGAACTGCGTCCTAACTGTAACTGCTTTTAAAATATATATATATATATATATATGTATATATATATATATATATATATATATGAATTTGTATTCATCAAGGTAGTATATTCAAATGGCACTGTATATACAGTATATACACAAATCCCTCCACAACACCAGCCCGACCTACCTCACTGAAAGAGTGAACTTCCACACTCCCACCCGCAACCTCCAATCAGCCGACCTCACACTAGCTACAGTCACCCGCATCCCTCGCTCCTACAACCTGGAACTCCCTCCCCACCAACCTCTGCAAAACCAAAGACCTCCTACTCTTCAGAAAAAACCTCAAGACACGGCTGTTCGAACAGTAACCCCCCCTCACCCCCCTCCCACAAGTGCCTTGAGACCTTCACAGGTGAGTAGCGTGCTCTATAAATCTTTTGATTGATTGATATATATATTTATATATATGTGTGACCAATCTCTTCAACACTCCTTACAGTGTCATTTGTATTAATAAGAATACCTTGATGAATTTCCCAATTTAACTAAACTGTCATGGTACTCCTCCTCTGACATACAGTGTGAATCAAGAACTGCTCCAAATGTTCGGTCACAGGGTTATTTAAAGCTGGTGCATTTCACATGTATCAGTTTTTATTCTTGAACCTAGCATATGTCTTCCTCCTCCAAATGCAGATTTTATTTAATGTTACGTTATGCTTGGGATTTTTAACATGTTGATTTGATTAATTTACCTTTTAGGTGCATCATGTATACATTTTTATCGCACTGGCGCAGCCCGCGTGTTTCATGCATATTTTATACATGTTATCTGGTTTTATTAACCTTTTGAGCGCTCCTGCCACAGAGTGCTTCATATCTATTGATTGCGTAAAAAGGGAGGGCACTCTCCCAAGGGTTAGAAGTTTGTTATCATATATCACTTCGCACAACTGAGGTGTGAGTAGATCACAGACTTTGCGGAGGTCATTAATATGCCTTTTGTGTGCAGATGTGGATTAACTCAGAAAAAATCGAAAAGGTAATCTTTAAAGGTAAAAAGGTTGTGTGTTTAGAAGATAACAGAGATTAATTCATACAAAAAAATAGAATCAACAAATACGTAGAAAAATAAGTAAATAATAGGTGCAGTGGTCCACAGTGCCCACAGCCAGTGGAGCTACATAACACCAAGTGGGCCTCGACTCGATTCTATTTTATGCCTTTTTCTCCCAGTACTCTACACTTCCTGTCCCTTTATCTCACTGCTGCAGCTACTTTTTATCATCAATTTTCCCTTTGCTTCTGTTTTCCTGTCTTTATCTTCCTCATTCTTTCACTTTTGCTGACTTTCCCACTCTTGCTCTGAGTAAAAGTATGGTGATGAAAAATAAGCCCAGTCCCAAATATGAGTGCAGGTGTCCACCAACTAGAGTGGCCGGCAGAAATTAGGTGAAGATTCCCCTGTTAGACAGGTTTCAAATATTGTTCTTCAAATGTGTTTCTTGAGTATAAAATGGGAAGAGAGGTTCACCTCTTCATAGTGATGTTAATGTCCATGTAAAAAAATAATAAAATGATAATTGTTCATGTAATTAAATTAAGGGCTGGACCCTGCTTTGGAGACTTTTGTATGTTTTGGTTCAAACCATCATGTTCAATATATCTGGGACAAAACGAGATATATTTTACCTACAATGTACTTTTTGTATAGACACCCGGAACTATCACTTGCAACTGACAAGTGAAAATATGCTATGAAATAATTAAAAAAAGACGTTGGATTTATTTAAAACAACACTGGAACACGTGATTGCACTTTCTTTAAAATTATTTGTATTCTCTTCTTCAGAACTATGAAAAACAGACACGTATGATAACATATTATTTTCATCAATGTACTAGCAATTGTGTGGTAGGTGGTACATTTTTCATATTGTCGATGTGTTGTAGGTGAAAAGTGTAAGTAAACTGTAAAGGAACCTAAAAGGATGGCTGTATTGTCCTAAATGCAAATCGCACTCAAGCGGTGGGAAGGGCACATTTCAAGACATGGTTTGCCTTGGACATTTGGAAACTCACAGAAGTATGTATGGTTGTGGGCATTCTCCAATTCCAATCCAACCCTATTTCCTACCTTGGAAATAATCAAACAATTACTCCTCATCTAGGTTGAGAATTTGAAGAATCACTCCCAAATTTAGTGAGGTTGCAGGGAAAGGGCTTTTTCCACTGGTAAACATATTTTCCTCTTGGAAAAAAGAAAAGAAAGTGCACATTTGCAATGAGAGCTCGATTCCTCCTCCCCAAGGGAAATGCTACATGACATTCTCAGAAGTACACCTGGAAACCTGAGTGTGGTTCATCTTCCAGGCATATTTTGGAACTATTTGTAAATCTATTTTTAGGTTTCTTTCGTGACTAGGGCCGCTATGTTTATTTTCTTGCAGATTAGGTGTTCCTTCAAGAATAGAGCTTGTGAGGGAATGTGGCTAACAACCGATGGGAATGGCCACTCCGCACATGAGCATTAATCACCACCTTACATGCTTGCAAATGGCTGCAGTAAAAACAAGCATTTGCAATGCAACGGGTCTCGCGTTTGCTCATGTTAGAGCTGATAGCGTTGTAAACTCCTAACCCGACTTTTCACCTATCGGCAAAAGTGCATTTATGTACGTAACCAGAAAAAGTACAATTAACTATGTAGAGCGCTCGACTTCAGCCAAGCGAAATCGTGCTGGTAAATTAGAGAAAAAGTAGTCCACGAGCCGGACAGAAAACAGCGAGCCTCGCATGTTTTCTGTACTTGGTCGATGCGCTGGAGGAGGGCTAGCCACCAGAAAAGGCATGATGTATGCATGCCCTCGACTAATGAAAGCAAGCAGATTTTATTAGGCAAGCCCACAAATCAATCAAAAACACTGAGGTGACGTTGACAGGGCTCCGAGCCCTTTTCTAAACACTAAAGCGTCTCGCTGCGATACGCATGCGCGAGCGCATGCAATGCAGGCTCGACCCTAAAAAGAATCGATACGCCCAACAGCTGGACACCCGCAGTCACAATGACTGAAGATGAGAAGCTTGCAGTGACATTAATTACCCTTTATCCTCACTTGGCTGATCTAATGCTGGGAGCGAGGAAAGAATTAAGATAGTGCGGGCGACTGAGGAGCTCCAAAGATCTGGCTGATGCGCGACCAGACCTGCTGCAACGAACGCGGTAATTTATACTCACCGGCTACATGGTGGCCCCTCTGAATCCTCTGCCTGCCCTGCTCTTTCTGTACTGCCAATCGTTAATGCACTGGTGCCCTATAGGGAGCTCACTTGCTGCCGGACCACGTGGGGAGTGCGCTCTTGCCATTGCACCTCATTTTTTGTTGTCTCCACTCTGCCTGCATATCTTACGAATGTACCTTGTGGATGCCCTACACCCCGACCTGTCTTCTCAAAAACAAACTGGGCAAGTGCAGAATGGATATGAAGGATCTCGGAAGCTTCTCTCCTGAGATTCTAGCTCTGATTACTACCTCCCTAACAGGGCAGTCCCCCTTGGGGCCTTTCAGCATCTTAAGCCTTGGGTGTTTTTATAATTCAAGCAGCTTTACACCACCTAACTTGGCGTCAATGTGACATGCCTGGCCGCATCAAATGCTGCCTTACACAGCTCATTTACCTCCTATAGGGTACTACATTCAGTGCCCTCTCATACCTGCCGTGATCAACACTCAGCTGAGTTTTTTGGTCTAGCTGCAGAATACTAGATTTTGCATCCCAATGCTCTCTATTGAAGCAAATCTCTCACTCTCTTGTATTATCTTGGTGATACAAGTCATGGCAGATACAAAAGAGAAGGAGCATAAGGGGGGTCATAAAGGGACCAAAGAACTGAGGGAGGGCAGACAGGTCAAAGGTGCTCCAAATCTAATCCTCTCCTGACAGACTACCCAGCAAAGGGAAAACAAGATCTCTCCAACCGCACAGATATTATCTTACAACTGCTCAATTTCCTGCATGACTTCACACAGTCAACAAAAACATACATGGAATGTCCTCAAGCACAAATGGTGGGCTTCTGACAAGATATTAAGGCTCTGGACAACTGCATAGAAGAGGCAGAATCGAGGATCAGTAGAAGGGAGATAACCAAAATTCACTAATAGAAAAAAGGACTCTACACCACAAAAGGTGGAATCCCTCAAGACGGAAGTATGCAAGTTGAAAGACAGAGATAGAAAAAGCTTCTTAAGGATTTTTGGCCTCCCAGAAAAGACAGAGAGCAATGGTAAATCATATGTGTCTTTCCTTGAGTCCTGGCTCACTCAAGTGATCATAATCTCATTTGATAAAACTTCAAAAGTGCAGAGAATTTCAACGAAAGCAGCTTTTACCTCTCCAAAGCCAAGAGCACTCATCTCCAGACCCCTAAAATACCAACACACACAACTGATTCTAGACTGCATGAGAAGGAATAAAACCATAGACTGTAAGGACCATAAAGTTGGGTTCTCCCAAGACTATGCAAAACCTGCGGTCAATCGCAGGAAAAGATCCCAACCTTCAGCCAGGAACTGAGATCCCTAAATATTATGTTCTACTTTGTTGGCCTAGCAAAAATGAAGATCGCACATATAGACCACCATTCCATTTATGATCAGCCTAAAGACGTAGAGACCTTTTTGAATGACATAATGACTCAAGTTTGTCCAATTAATCTTACTCTGCTATAATTGTTTCACTGATGGTTTCTTTCCTTCTTTCTAAGGTACAGACCAATCCTTGCATAGATTTCGCCATGCCTGAGGCACTATGCTATACCCCATTTATTTGTGACAGCCACTTTATTCTATGTATGTTTACATAATGGTGTATCTTCATCTTGAACATTCTATAGTCATTCTATAAGAGTTTGCACAGTTGAGATTAGAGTCTGTGTGTTGCATGATTATTCCAAACTGTTTTCTCCTTACTCTTGTACTATATCAAGACTTGTGATTGTTCTCTCAGCGACAGGGGTTTATTTATTGTTCCTCATAAATACCTTTGAAGTTGCACAATTTAGGCATGTTTGTATCCAACATCATCAGCAGTCTCTCAGTTAGAACTATCATTGGCTGCATATTGTTTTTCCTGTTTTGTAGTCACCCAGCATTCTGATTGCCTCTAGTTCAGGCTTTGCTCTTCTTAGATAGGTCATTTTCTTCTCAAGGCCTACATGACTTCTGACTCTGTTTTGGAAGTGGGGGAAAGTGCTGGGAGTGGATGGGCCTTGGGTTTTGGTATTGCATATGGGTAGTTTCACGACAGATCATATGGATGATGTGATTTATGCATCTTCTCTCTCGCTTATCCGCTTTCTCTTTTGCCTCTCTCCCTCTTTTCCCTTCTCCTCTGCCTTCTGTCTTCCCAATCCACCTCCCATGAACTAATTACTGGTTGAGATGTGGCTATCTTAAGTTTGCACTAGTCTGATGGCTTTGTCATCTCTTAAGACCTTATCCGCAATACAAAAGGTCTCAATCACCCAAATAAATGGGAAAGTCCTAGACTACTGGCATGAATTAAAATGGGATATCATCCTACTACAGGAACGTAGAGTGGCGCCTACAGAGGCCCGCAGTATGTAGTACTCTTGGATTCATAAAAGTGCATGCTTTACAGAGAAAAAAACAAGAAAAACAGGGTATTTACATTAATCTGTAAACAAGCTTAATGCACTAGTGATAGTATCGCGCACAACGACTGTGGTAGATGGCTGATCTCGAAAATTACTAAAAAGGGGGCTCTTTTTTCAATTTTAATGTATATGCCCCTATGATGGATGGCCTGTTTTTATGGGTCTTTCTAAACGGCAAACTGCACAAATTCTCCATAGATAGCAGGATTTTTCAAGGAGGAGATTTCAATCTACCATGTGGCATAACCCTAGATGGAATCTCACGTTGCCCCTATGTATATCCTCTCACTCACAGAGACGAATGTGTAAACTCTTGTGAACTAAAGGATATGGTGGACATATGGAGATTGCATAACCTGACAGGCAGTGATCGTACCTTCCATTCCCACTCTCATAATATTCTGACCAGAATTGACGATTTATTAGCCAACAAAAATCTAGTCCAAATAGCCTCCAAACCCACCATAGAGCCTATCCTCATTTTGGATCACCTGTGCATTACACTTACCATGAACGCCCCAAACAGTCTGCCAAAAGAAGCTCATGGAGAATAAATGATGCCACTCTTACAGACCCAGAAACTAGAGAACACATTTTCTGTTCTATCTCTCAATTGTTTCAAACCAATAAAAAACTAGACATGAATATAGAGACAAATTAATGTGATACTCAGACTATGGCGACCAAGAACAACAATCTGAACATAGGTTGAACCTTTTAGAAAAACAGATCAAAAACAGGAGAATGGAAGAAAGCTAGTTCTTGATTTCAACATTATGACTAAGATAAAACAACTTAAATACTAATATAGCAAAATCCTAAGTGAGAGAGTGCATGTCTGGCCCACTAAAACGAAGGCCAAAAACTTTCTTGAGTGAAATAAGGATGGTAAACTTCTAGCCCTAACCCTGAAAGAATCTAAAACCTAAATTCACCTCTTGGCCTTCAAGGATAAAAAATGGCATGCTACGGGTCGACCACACAAAAACTGTAGAAGCTTTTCAGGCCTTCTACACGGATTTGTAAACCATCCCATTCTGGCAGTAGGCACAGGTCCGAAGCTTGTCAATTATACCTGCACTCAGATCCAGTTACCTCGACTTGCGAACAAGGACTATGATGCTCTTAACAAACCAATTGATACATATGAAATAACAAAGAACATTAATTCCCTAAAACCCAAGAAAGAACCTGGTCCGGATGGCTTCCTAGCCTCTTCTTACCAATGTTACCACCACATTTTATTACATCATTTGTCTGATCTTTTCAATAAATTTGAAGCATCATGGGGAAATCATAGGGTCAGATTCAGAAGCCCATATTGTAGTGATACCTAAAGATTGTAAAGGTCCATTAGAGATGAAAAAATGCCATCCTAAATTGTTACTCCACACTGATTATAAAATGTATACTAAATTACTAGTCTTCAGACTAGAGAAAATTCTCCCCTCTCTCATACACCCAATCTTGGTTTTGTAAAGAGGTTAGCTGCAGACAATATTCGTACCTTCTGTCACATAAAAGGAAAGGCTAAACGGATCCCTTCTCCCACCATGGCCCTGGCCCTGGATGCATAGTAGGCTTTTTGTTTTGTCCCCATGCACCCCGGCCTCTGAGTCATACCTCCACACTGGAACCGTCACGCCCTTCTATGGTATATGGAGACAACCAATGCCAGCAGAGTAGGCTTTTGACAAAGTCTCATGGACCTTCCTTAAGGCTGTCTTGAAAAAATGTAGTTTGGGTAACTGTTTAATATGTGTAGCCATGTTGGTTTGCCATAAACCCTTAGCTCACATCAAACTTAATGGCACCTATCAAATAAAAATGTATTAGCGTGAAGAACAAGAGAAGACTGCCTACTATCCTCATATTATTTCTCCTCCCAATAGAACCACTTCTTCTAGTCTTGAGAACATACATGAAAATAAATGTTATCCCCTTTACCATTGGAGCTTGAAAGATGGCTGCCTATGCTGATGATGTCCTCATCTTCTTGTCCAAGGCAGATACAGCAGTCCTGGAAGTTCTTGCCAGCATGCTCCAGATTTGCTACGGTGTCAGGATACTCCTTAAACAAGGTCAGTAAATCAAAATATTCCCTTTAAATATGCTTTGCCTCTCAAACATAGCTATGGAAGCTCACCTAAAATGGCAGCCCTGTAGAGTGAAATACCTAGGTATTAAATTATCTGATAGGATTGAGCATACCAGGATGCATAGAGAGAATACCATAGTGGCTAAGATTAAAACACTAAGCAACATGTGGCCACCTAAGTTGGTGGGGATGCATAGAAACAGTTAAGATGTTAGCCCAGCAAATTAACTTTTTCTTTAGTATGTGTCCACTGAATATCTCTGACTTTTTACAAATCCATTACTACACTAATATGCTCCTTTATATGAAAAGATAAACAAGCAAGAAATTTACTACAGAAACTCCAAGCAAATAGATTTAAGGGGTGCCTGAGCCTTACAAATTTTAAAAATTACCAAATTGCTTTTCTGACCAGACAAGTTACTTGACGGCCAAATTTGGACTCCCCTTTCTGACCTGCTTGGGTAGACATTGAGACTGATCGAGGTAGCCCTCTTTCTATAATCAGTGCCCTAACAATAAAACAACTTAAGGCTCCTCACTCATTTTGGATTAGTTAGGACTCATTACTAGTGATAAAAACCTTAGACAAATGCTTCACCTAGAAAATAAGAGGCTATGAACTTAGCTCACTCTAGTTAAAAAGTGTCATTTAAATCGATCCCTCACTGACCTTCAGCAAAGACTAGGCTGTTCTTCGCATACTTTATATTAAAGATCTTGATGAAAACAGAAATCCTCTCTTCTTTATTATGCCTTTTGATAGACTTAACCTCCAGCCTTATGACCTGTATAATTTTCTGAAAATTACGGTCACCCTATGTAACTGTAATCATCTGAACACTCACAGATTGCCTCCGCTTCCTACTGCTTCGGCCATACATAGAATCCTGCAAAAAAACTATTAGCCAAGCAATATCTCTATCAAAAAACATGTGGAGACTCTTGCCCTTGATACAATATCAAGATAATCCTTCCTCATCTTGGAAAGACATCTGTAACTCCTTTCTCTGCCACAAAATTGCTCCCCTACTTCTTCAGTGCAAATACTGGACCGCCCACAAATGTTTCTGGTCCCCTGCAAGTTTACATTAACATGGCCTATCAGATTCGTATACCTGTTGGCATTATGGTTCTTCTTCTGGTGGTCTTGACCATTTACTCCTCTGCTGCAAACATGTTAGACAACTATGGGGAGAGACTGAAGAGACCCTCAACAATATTTTCAGAATCAAACTTACACTAAACCATGTATTCCTTTCTCTAGGAATCCTGGCTTGTCAAAATGCCCCGCTCTTAGACACCTGGAACCATTTCCTAAAGGATATTTTGCTTTTTATTGGCGTGAAAACTATCCTAGCAAACTGGAAAAACTATAACAACCTTTTTCATCACACTTGGTGGGCTTGGTTGTGCCTTACAAGAAGTGTGGACATCAGCATACACAGCTGCGAATACAACAACAAATCTTGTTTATGACGATCAGAAGCGGGTCTTTATTCAGAAAAAATCAAGCCTCCAAGAACATCACCCATACACAGGCTTTGTGCCTCCCTAAGTGCATATTCTCATCCAACCTTCTGTCCTCTCCCTTCCTTCTTCCCCTTCTCGTTCCCTCTTTATAAACTCTTCGTCTCTATGACCCAATCTCTAAATCCCATCATAATTTCTTTATACATTACTACATCTTAGTGCAGTGGTTCCCAACCTGTGGTCCAGGGAACCCTGGGGGTCCGCTAAGCCTCCTCTGGGGGTCCGCGACTGCTTAGAAAATTAAATAATATTAACAGATTGTGTCCCCATCTTTTAGTAATTACACAGTAGGGGTTCCCCATATTCCAATAATGATCCAGTGGGGGTCCCCGAGTTCCAATAAAGATAAACTGGGGGTCCACAGATGTCAAAAGGTTGGGAACCACTGTCTTAGTGCACTCACTAATGCCTTTTTATATACTAACTGTGTCTTCATCTGACAGAAGTTTTTACCCTGCAGTGTATCAACAAATGATGGCCGTGCTATTATATTTGCTTTGTTATGTGTTGGACCTGTCCAATAAAACATTTTGAAATAAAAAATAGAGTTGAGACTGTAGTTACTTCCAACATCTTTAGTTATGAAGGGATGAAGAATGCCAGCTGTGCATCAGGAAGGAGACTGTATTGAGGTGCTTCAGACATTGTAATTGCATGAAAACAGGCCCCCTACTCTGCACTTCTTATATTCTTCCACTATATTTTTTTTCTTCTGCACTGTTCAAGGCTGAAGAGAACTGGTACAACCCAGACATCAGTGATTTGTGTTAATTCTAATTCTCGGTATTTTTACCTATGTATTGCGGCTACTGCAACTTGATAGTGGACACACACAACTTTGCATGATTGTCGGTGTCCATCACCCTTTGCAGGTGGACCCACCCTGGACGTTACACAAACCCGCCCCTTCAGGTAGATTTCCTTATATTGATGTACCTCTATAGTGACAGAACATCTGTGTGAAAAAATCCAGTTTGTCATATGCTATGCTCTGGTCCTGTTTGTATCTCTCTTTTATGTGTATGTGATGTTAATAGGTGTTAAAATATTTCTAGCTCAAAGACACATTTCTGAAACGTGTAGGCGCTGTTGGTTTTGTACTTGAAGGGTGGGTAGCGAACAGGACCTGCCGTGTGGACATGGGCTATGCCTAGCTTACATTTTGCTGGACTGCTCCGCTGTCCTCTGTCCTCTGCCAAGAGGCAGAATTTGTAAATTAGAAATGCAATTTGGCACATGTACTAACGCCAAGGATAACGTTTTGAGCCACGAACAGATTTTTCATTTACTTTTGCCTCAAAGGAATGTTTTCTGGTCAGCCTCAAGCTTTCACGTGGAGTGACTGATGACGTTTTCCAGTGGAAACCAACTGGACTTAATTGATACATTTGAAATGAAGGATCATTCCTTGGTATTTTTCCTGGTTAACCTGGATATATCCTTGGATTTCAAGGGCCCATAGTTTGCTTTTAGAATGTTGACAACTTAAAAAAGTAATAGTAAAGCGAGAAGGTCGGACTTTCATATGTTAAAAAGTGAAATAAATACCCACATGGGCATGCCTATGTTCCAATGTATTAATGCATTAACCCCTTCGCTGCCAGGCCTTTTCCCCCTCCTGTGCCGAGCCTTTTTTTTGGCTATTTGGGGCAGTTCACGCTTAGGCCCTCATAACTTTTTGTTCACGTAAGCTACCCACGCCAATTTTGCGTCCTTTTTTTCCAACATCCTAGGGATTCTAGAGGTACCCAGACTTTGTGGGTTCCCCAGAAGGAGACCAAGAAATTAGCCAAAAAACTGTGAAACTTTCGTTTTTTTAAAAAAAAAATGGAAAAATGGGCTGCAGAAGAAGGCTTGTGGTTTTTTCCCTGGAAAGGGCATCAACAAAGGGTTTGCGGTGATAAAATCACCAGCTTCCCAGCTTTCAGGAACAGGCAAACTTGAATCAGAAAACCCAATTTTTCAACACAATTTTGGCATTTTACTGGGCCATACCCCATTTTTACGATTTTTTGTGCTTTCAGCCTCCTTCCAGTCAGTGACAGAAATGGGCATGAAACCAACGCTGGATCCCAGAAACCGCAACATTTCTGAAAAGTAGACAAAATTCTGAATTCAGCAAGGGGTAATTTGTGTAGATCCTACAAGGGTTTCCTACAGAAAATAACAACTGAAAAAGAAAAATATTGAAATTGAGGTGAAAAAAACATAAATTTTTCTCTAAGTTTTACTCTGTAACTTTTTCCTGCAATGTCAGATTTTCGAAAGCAATATACCGTTACGTCTGCTGGACTCTTCTGGTTGCGGGGATATATAGGGATTGTAGGTTCATCAAGAACTCTAGGTACCCAGAGCCAATAAATGACCTGCACCCTGCAGTAGGTTTTCATTCTATGCCGGGTATACAGCAATTCATTTGCTGAAATATAAAGAGTAAAAAATAGCTATCAAGAAAACCTTTGTATTTCCAAAATGGGCACAAGATAAGGTGTTGAGAAGCAGTGGTTATTTGCACATCTCTGAATTCCGGGGTGCCCATACTAGCATGTGAATTACAGGGCATTTCTCAAATAGACGTCTTTTTTACACACTGTCCTACATTTGAAAGGGAAAAATGTAGAGAAAGACAAGGGGCAATAAGACTTCTTTTGCTATTCTATGTTCCCCCAAGTCTCCCGATAAAAATGATACCTCACTTGTATGGGTAGGCCTAGCGCCCGCGACAGGATATGCCCCAAAACACAACGTAGACACATCACAGAAAACAGACCTGTTTTTAGCAAAGTGACTACCTGTAGATTTTGGCCTCTAGCTCAGCCGCCACCTAGGGAAACCTACCAAACCTGTGCATTTCTGAAAACTAGAGACCTAGGGTAATCCAAGATGGGGTGACTTGTGTGGCTCGGACCAGGATCTGTAACCCAGAATCCTTTGCAAACCTCAAAATTTGGCTAAAAAAACACATGTTCCTCACATTTCTGTGGCAGAAAGTTCTGGAATCTGAGGGGAGCCACAAATTTCCTTCCACCCAGCGTTCCCCAACGTCTCCCGATAAAAATGATACCTCACTTGTGTAGGTAGGCCTAGCGCCCGCGACAGGAAACGCCCCAAAGCGCAACGTGGACACAGCCAAATTTTTGAAGGAAAAAAGAGGTGTTTTTTGCAAAGTGCCTATCTGTAGATTTTGGCCTGTAGCTCAGCCGCCACCTAGGGAAACCTACCAAACCTGTGCATTTCTGAAAACTAGAGACCTAGGGGAATCCAAGATGGGGTGACTTGTGTGGCTCGGACCAGGTTCTGTTACCCAGAATCCTTTGTAAACCTCAAAATTTAGCTAAAAAAACACATGTTCCTCACATTTCTGTGGCAGAAAGTTCTGGAATCTGAGAGGAGCCACAAATTTCCTTCCACCCAGTGTTTCCCCACGCCTCCCGATAAAAATGATACCTCACTTGTGTGGGTAGGCCTAGCGCCCGCGACAGGAAACGCCCCAAAGCGCAACGTGGACACAGCCAACTTTTTTAAGGAAAACAGAGGTGTTTTTTGCAAAGTGCCTACCTGTAGATTATGGCCTGTAGCTCAGCCGCCACCTAGGGAAACCTACCAAACCTGTGCATTTCTGAAAACTAGAGACCTAGGGGAATCCAAGATGGGGTGACTTGTGTGGCTCGGACCAGGTTCTGTTACCCAGAATCCTTTGCAAACCTCAAAATTTGGCTAAAAAAACACATGTTCCTCACATTTCTGTGGCAGAAAGTTCTGGAATATGAGAGGAGCCACACAATTCCTTCCACCCAGCGTTCCCCCACGTCTCCCGATAAAAATGATACCTCACTTGTGTGGGTAGGCCTAGCGCCCGCGACAGGAAACGCCCCAAAGCGCAACGTGGACACAGCCAAATTTTTGAAGGAAAACAGAGGTGTTTTTTGCAAAGTGCCTACCTGTAGATTTTGGCCTGTAGCTCAGCCGCCACCTAGGGAAACCTACCAAACCTGTGCATTTCTGAAAACTAGAGACCTAGGGGAATCCAAGATGGGGTGACTTGTGTGGCTCGGATCAGGTTCTGTTACCCAGAATCCTTTGCAAACCTCAAAATTAGGCTAAAAAAACACATGCTCCTCACATTTCTGTGGCAGAAAGTTCTGGAATCTGAGAGGAGCCACAAATTTCCTTCCACCCAGCGTTTCCCCACGTCTCCCGATAAAAATGATACCTCACTTGTGTGGGTAGGCCTAGCGCCCTCGACAGGAAACGCCCCAAAGCGCAACGTGGACACAGCCAAATTTTTGAAGGAAAACAGAGGTGTTTTTTGCAAAGTGCCTACCTGTAGATTTTGGCCTGTAGCTCAGCCGCCACCTAGGGAAACCTACCAAACCTGTGCATTTCTTAAAACTAGAGACCTAGGGGAATCCAAGATGGGGTGACTTGTGTGGCTCGGACCAGGTTCTGTTACCCAGAATCCTTTGTAAACCTCAAAATTTAGCTAAAAAAACACATGTTCCTCACATTTCTGTGGCAGAAAGTTCTGGAATCTGAGAGGAGCCACAAATTTCCTTCCACCCAGCGTTCCCCCACGTCTTCCGATAAAAATGATACCTCACTTGTGTGGGTAGGCCTAGCGCCCGCGACAGGAAACGCCCCAAAGCGCAACGTGGACACAGCCAAATTTTTGAAGGAAAACAGAGGTGTTTTTTGCAAAGTGCCTACCTGTAGATTTTGGCCTGTAGCTCAGCTGCCACCTAGGGAAACCTACCAAACCTGTGCATTTCTGAAAACTAGAGACCTAGGGGAATCCAAGATGGGGTGACTTGTGTCGCTCGGACCAGGTTCTGTTACCCAGAATCCTTTGCAAACCTCAAAATTTGGCTAAAAAAACACATGTTCCTCACATTTCTGTGGCAGAAAGTTCTGGAATCTGAGAGGAGCCACGAATTTCCTTCCACCCAGCGTTCCCCCACGTCTCCTGATAAAAATGATACCTCACTTGTGTGGGTAGGCCTAGCGCCCGCGACAGGAAATGCCCCAAAGCGCAACGTGGACACAGCCAAATTTTTGAAGGAAAACAGAGGTGTTTTTTGCAAAGTGCCTACCTGTAGATTTTGGCCTGTAGCTCAGCCGCCACCTAGGGAAACCTACCAAACCTGTGCATTTCTGAAAACTAGAGACCTAGGGGAATCCAAGATGGGGTGACTTCTGTCGCTCGGACCAGGTTCTGTTACCCAGAATCCTTTGCAAACCTCAAAATTTGGCTAAAAAAACACATGTTCCTCACATTTCTGTGGCAGAAAGTTCTGGAATCTGAGAGGAGCCACAAATTTCCTTCCACCCAGCGTTCCCCCACGTCTTCCGATAAAAATGATACCTCACTTGCGTGGGTAGGCCTAGCGCCCGCGACAGGAAACGCCCCAAAGCGCACCATGGACACAGCCAAATTTTTTAAGGAAAACAGAGGTGTTTTTTGCAAAGTGCCTACCTGTAGATTTTGGCCTGTAGCTCAGCTGCCACCTAGGGAAACCAACCAAACCTGTGCATTTCTGAAAACTAGAGACCTAGGGGAATCCAAGATGGGGTGACTTGTGTGGCTCGGACCAGGTTCTGTTACCCAGAATCCTTTGCAAACCTCAAAATTTGGCTATAAAAACACATGTTCCTCACATTTCTGTGGCAGAAAGTTCTGGAATCTGAGAGGAGCCACAAATTTCCTTCCACCCAGTGTTCCCCCACGCCTCCCGATAAAAATGATGCCTCACTTGTGTGGGTAGGCCTAGCGCCCGCGACAGGAAACGCCCCAAAGCGCAACGTGGACACAGCCAAATTTTTGAAGGAAAACAGAGGTGTTTTTTGCAAAGTGCCTACCTGTAGATTTTGACCTGTAGCTCAGCCGCCACCTAGGGAAACCTACCAAACCTGTGCATTTCTGAAAACTAGAGACCTAGGGGAATCCAAGATGGGGTGACTTGTGTGGCTCGGACCAGGTTCTGTTACCCAGAATCCTTTGCAAACCTCAAAATTTGGCTTTAAAAAACACATGTTCCTCACATTTCTGTGGCAGAAAGTTCTGGAATATGAGAGGAGCCACACAATTCCTTCCACCCAGCGTTCCCCCACGTCTCCCGATAAAAATGATACCTCACTTGTGTGGGTAGGCCTAGCGCCCGCGACAGGAAACGCCCCAAAGCGCAACGTGGACACAGCCACATTTTTGAAGGAAAACAGAGGTGTTTTTTGCAAAGTGCCTACCTGTAGATTTTGGCCTGTAGCTCAGCCGCCACCTAGGGAAACCTACCAAACCTGTGCATTTCTGAAAACTAGAGACCTAGGGGAATCCAAGATGGGGTGACTTGTGTGGCTCGGACCAGGTTCTGTTACCCAGAATCCTTTGCAAACCTCAAAATTAGGCTAAAAAAACACATGCTCCTCACATTTCTGTGGCAGAAAGTTCTGGAATCTGAGAGGAGCCACAAATTTCCTTCCACCCAGCGTTTCCCCACGTCTCCCGATAAAAATGATACCTCACTTGTGTGGGTAGGCCTAGCGCCCTCGACAGGAAACGCCCCAAAGGGCAACGTGGACACAACCAAATTTTTGAAGGAAAACAGAGGTGTTTTTTGCAAAGTGCCTACCTTTAGATTTTGGCCTGTAGCTCAGCCGCCACCTAGGGAAACCTACCAAACCTGTGCATTTCTTAAAACTAGAGACCTAGGGGAATCCAAGATGGGGTGACTTGTGTGGCTCGGACCAGGTTCTGTTACCCAGAATCCTTTGTAAACCTCAAAATTTAGCTAAAAAAAACACATGTTCCTCACATTTCTGTGGCAGAAAGTTCTGGAATCTGAGAGGAGCCACAAATTTCCTTCCACCCAGCGTTCCCCCACGTCTTCCGATAAAAATGATACCTCACTTGTGTGGGTAGGCCTAGCGCCCGCGACAGGAAACGCCCCAAAGCGCAACGTGGACACAGCCACATTTTTGAAGGAAAACAGAGGTGTTTTTTGCAAAGTGCCTACCTGTAGATTTTGGCCTGTAGCTCAGCCGCCACCTAGGGAAACCTACCAAACCTGTGCATTTCTGAAAACTAGAGACCTAGGGGAATCCAAGATGGGGTGACTTCTGTCGCTCGGACCAGGTTCTGTTACCCAGAATCCTTTGCAAACCTCAAAATTTGGCTAAAAAAAACATGTTCCTCACATTTCTGTGGCAGAAAGTTCTGGAATCTGAGAGGAGCCACAAATTTCCTTCCACCCAGCGTTCCCCCATGTCTTCCGATAAAAATGATACCTCACTTGTGTGGGTAGGCCTAGCGCCCGCGACAGGAAACGCCCCAAAGCGCAACGTGGACACAGCCAAATTTTTTAAGGAAAACAGAGGTGTTTTTTGCAAAGTGCCTACCTGTAGATTTTGGCCTGTAGCTCAGCTGCCACCTAGGGAAACCTACCAAACCTGTGCATTTCTGAAAACTAGAGACCTAGGGGAATCCAAGATGGGGTGACTTGTGTGGCTCGGACCAGGTTCTGTTACCCAGAATCCTTTGCAAACCTCAAAATTTGGCTATAAAAACACATGTTCCTCAAATTTCTGTGGCAGAAAGTTCTGGAATCTGAGAGGAGCCACAAATTTCCTTCCACCCAGTGTTCCCCCACGCCTCCCGATAAAAATTATGCCTCACTTGTGTGGGTAGGCCTAGCGCCCGCGACAGGAAACGCCCCAAGGCGCAACGTGGACACAGCCAAATTTTTGAAGGAAAACAGGGGTGTTTTTTGCAAAGTGCCTACCTGTAGATTTTGGCCTGTAGCTCAGCCGCCACCTAGGGAAACCTACCAAACCTGTGCATTTCTGAAAACTAGAGACCTAGGGGAATCCAAGATGGGGTGACTTGTGTGGCTCGGACCAGGTTCTGTTACCCAGAATCCTTTGCAAACCTCAAAATTTGGCTAAAAAAACACATGTTCCTCACATTTCTGTGGCAGAAAGTTCTGGAATCTGAGAGGAGCCACAAAACTCCTTCCACCCAGCGTTCCCCCACGTCTCCCGATAAAAATGATACCTCACTTGTGTGGGTAGGCCTAGCGCCCGCGACAGGAAACGCCCCAAAGCGCAACGTGGACACAGCCAAATTTTTGAAGGAAAACAGAGGTGTTTTTTGCAAAGTGCCTACCTGTAGATTTTGGCCTGTAGTTCAGCTGCCACCTAGGGAAACCTACCAAACCTGTGCATTTCTGAAAACTAGAGACCTAGGGGAATCCAAGATGGGGTGACTTGTGTGGCTCGGACCAGGTTCTGTTACCCAGAATCCTTTGCAAACCTCAAAATTTGGCTAAAAAAACACATGTTCCTCACATTTCTGTGGCAGAAAGTTCTGGAATCTGAGAGGAGCCACAAATTTCCTTCCACCCAGCGTTCCCCCACGTCTCCCAATAAAAATGATACCTCACTTGTGTGGGTAGGCCTAGCGCCCGCGACAGGAAATGCCCCAAAGCGCAACGTGGACACAGCCAAATTTTTGAAGGAAAACAGAGGTGTTTTTTGCAAAGTGCCTACCTGTAGATTTTGGCCTGTAGCTCAGCCGCCACCTAGGGAAACCTACCAAACCTGTGCATTTCTGAAAACTAGAGACCTAGGGGAATTCAAGATGGGGTGACTTGTGTCACTCGAACCAGGTTCTGTTACCCAGAATCCTTTGCAAACCTCAAAATTTGGCTAAAAAAACACATGTTCCTCACATTTCTGTGGCAGAAAGTTCTGGAATCTGAGAGGAGCCACGAATTTCCTTCCACCCAGCGTTCCCCCACGTCTCCTGATAAAAATAATACCTCACTTGTGTGGGTAGGCCTAGCGCCCGCGACAGGAAATGCCCCAAAGCGCAACGTGGACACAGCCAAATTTTTGAAGGAAAACAGAGGTGTTTTTTGCAAAGTGCCTACCTGTAGATTTTGGCCTGTAGCTCAGCCGCCACCTAGGGAAACCTACCAAACCTGTGCATTTCTGAAAACTAGAGACCTAGGGGAATCCAAGATGGGGTGACTTCTGTCGCTCGGACCAGGTTCTGTTACCCAGAATCCTTTGCAAACCTCAAAATTTGGCTAAAAAAACACATGTTCCTCACATTTCTGTGGCAGAAAGTTCTGGAATCTGAGAGGAGCCACAAATTTCCTTCCACCCAGCGTTCCCCCACGTCTTCCGATAAAAATGATACCTCACTTGTGTGGGTAGGCCTAGCGCCCGCGACAGGAAACGCCCCAAAGCGCAACGTGGACACAGCCAAATTTTTTAAGGAAAACAGAGGTGTTTTTTGCAAAGTGCCTACCTGTAGATTTTGGCCTGTAGCTCAGCTGCCACCTAGGGAAAAAAACCAAAGCTGTGCATTTCTGAAAACTAGAGACCTAGGGGAATCCAAGATGGGGTGACTTGTGTGGCTCAGACCAGGTTCTGTTACCCAGAATCCTTTGCAAACCTCAAAATTTGGCTATAAAAACACATGTTCCTCACATTTCTGTGGCAGAAAGTTCTGGAATCTGAGAGGAGCCCCAAATTTCCTTCCACCCAGTGTTACCCCACGCCTCCCGATAAAAATGATGCCTCACTTGTGTGGGTAGGCCTAGCGCCCGCGACAGGAAACGCCCCAAAGCGCAACGTGGACACAGCCAAATTTTTGAAGGAAAACAGAGGTGTTTTTTGCAAAGTGCCTACCTGTAGATTTTGGCCTGTAGCTCAGCCGCCACCTAGGGAAACCTACCAAACCTGTGCATTTCTGAAAACTAGAGACCTAGGGGAATCCAAGATGGGGTGACTTGTGTGGCTCGGACCAGGTTCTGTTACCCAGAATCCTTTGCAAACCTCAAAATTTGGCTAAAAAAACACATGTTCCTCACATTTCTGCGGCAGAAAGTTCTGGAATCTGAGAGGAGCCACAAAACTCCTTCCACCCAGCGTTCCCCCACGTCTCCCGATAAAAATGATACCTCACTTGTGTGGGTAGGCCTAGCGCCCGTGACAGGAAACGCCCCAAAGCGCAACGTGGACACAGCCAAATTTTTGAAGGAAAACAGAGGTGTTTTTTGCAAAGTGCCTACCTGTAGATTTTGGCCTGTAGCTCAGCCGCCACCTAGGGAAACCTACCAAACCTGTGCATTTCTGAAAACTAGAGACCTAGGGGAATCCAAGATGGGGTGACTTGTGTGGCTCGGACCAGGTTCTGTTACCCAGAATCCTTTGCAAACCTCAAAATTTGGCTAAAAAAACACATGTTCCTCACATTTCTGTGGCAGAAAGTTCTGGAATCTGAGAGGAGCCACAAATTTCCTTCCACCCAGCGTTCACCCACGTCTCCCAATAAAAATGATACCTCACTTGTGTGGGTAGGCCTAGCGCCCGCGACAGGAAATGCCCCAAAGCGCAACGTGGACACAGCCAAATTTTTGAAGGAAAACAGAGGTGTTTTTTGCAAAGTGCCTACCTGTAGATTTTGGCCTGTAGCTCAGCCGCCACCTAGGGAAACCTACCAAACCTGTGCATTTCTGAAAACTAGAGACCTAGGGGAATCCAAGATGAGGTGACTTGTGTGGCTCGGAACAGGTTCTGTCACCCAGAATCCTTTGCAAACCTCAAAATTTGGCAAAAAAAACACATGTTTCTCACATTTCTGTGGCAGAAAGTTCTGGAATCTGAGAGGAGCCACAAATTTCCTTCCACCCAGCGTTCCCCCACGTCTCCCGATAAAAATGATACCTCACTTGTGTGGGTAGGCCTAGCGCCCGCGACAGGAAACGCCCCAAAGCGCAACGTGGACACAGCCAAATTTTTGAAGGAAAACAGAGATGTTTTTTGCAAAGTGCCTACCTGTAGATCTTGGCCTGTAGCTCAGCCGCCACCTAGGGAAACCTACCAAACCTGTGCATTTCTGAAAACTAGAGACCTAGGGGAATCCAAGATGGGGTGACTTGGATGGCTCGGACAAGGTTCTGTTACCCAGAATCCTTTGCAAACCTCAAAATTTGGCTAAAAAAACACATGTTCCTCACATTTCTGTGGCAGAAAGTTCTGGAATCTGAGAGGAGCCACAAATTTCCTTCCACCCAGTGTTCCCCCACGCCTCCCGATAAAAATGATACCTCACTTGTGTGAGTAGGCCTAGCGCCCGCGACAGGAAACGCCCCAAAGCGCAACGTGGACACAGCCAAATTTTTGAAGGAAAACAGAGGTGTTTTTTGCAAAGTGCCTACCTGTAGATTTTGGCCTGTAGCTCAGCCGCCACCTAGGGAAACCTACCAAACCTGTGCATTTCTGAAAACTAGAGACCTAGGGGAATCCAAGATGGGGTGACTTGTGTGGCTCGGACCAGGTTCTGTTACCCAGAATCCTTTGTAAACCTCAAAATTTAACTAAAAAAACACATGTTCCTCACATTTCTGTGGCAGAAAGTTCTGGAATCTGAGAGGAGCCACAAATTTCCTTCCACCCAGCGTTCCCCCACATCTTCCGATAAAAATTATACCTCACTTGTGTGGGTAGGCTTAGCGCCCGCGACAGGAAACGCCCCAAAGCGCAACGTGGACACAGCCAAATGTTTGAAGGAAAACAGAGGTGTTTTTTGCAAAGTGCCTACCTGTAGATTTTGGCCTGTAGCTCAGCTGCCACCTAGGGAAACCTACCAAACCTGTGCATTTCTGAAAACTAGAGACCTGGGGGAATCCAAGATCGGGTGACTTGTGTGGCTCGGACCAGGTTCTGTTACCCAGAATCCTTTGCAAACCTCAAAATTTGGCTATAAAAACA
This sequence comes from Pleurodeles waltl, assembly GCF_031143425.1. Lineage (NCBI taxonomy): Eukaryota > Metazoa > Chordata > Amphibia > Caudata > Salamandridae > Pleurodeles > Pleurodeles waltl. The sequence goes on along the minus strand of NC_090444.1, from coordinate 1,686,999,862 downwards.
CATGTTCCTCACATTTCTGTGGCAGAAAGTTCTGGAATCTGAGAGGAGCCCCAAATTTCCTTCCACCCAGTGTTCCCCCACGCCTCCCGATAAAAATGATGCCTCACTTGTGTGGGTAGGCCTAGCGCCCGCGACAGGAAACGCCCCAAAGCGCAACGTGGACACAGCCAAATTTTTGAAGGAAAACAGAGGTGTTTTTTGCAAAGTGCCTACCTGTAGATTTTGGCCTGTAGCTCAGCCGCCACCTAGGGAAACCTACCAAACCTGTGCATTTCTGAAAACTAGAGACCTAGGGGAATCCAAGATGGGGTGACTTGTGTGGCTCGGACCAGGTTCTGTTACCCAGAATCCTTTGCAAACCTCAAAATTTGGCTAAAAAAAACACATGTTCCTCACATTTCTGCGGCAGAAAGTTCTGGAATCTGAGAGGAGCCACAAAACTCCTTCCACCCAGCGTTCCCCCACGTCTCCCGATAAAAATGATACCTCACTTGTGTGGGTAGGCCTAGCGCCCGTGACAGGAAACGCCCCAATTCGCAACGTGGACACAGCCAAATTTTTGAAGGAAAACAGAGGTGTTTTTTGCAAAGTGCCTACCTGTAGATTTTGGCCTGTAGCTCAGCCGCCACCTAGGGAAACCTACCAAACCTGTGCATTTCTGAAAACTAGAGACCTAGGGGAATCCAAGATGGGGTGACTTGTGTGGCTCGGACCAGGTTCTGTTACCCAGAATCCTTTGCAAACCTCAAAATTTGGCTAAAAAAACACATGTTCCTCACATTTCTGTGGCAGAAAGTTCTGGAATCTGAGAGGAGCCACAAATTTCCTTCCACCCAGCGTTCACCCACGTCTCCCAATAAAAATGATACCTCACTTGTGTGGGTAGGCCTAGCGCCCGCGACAGGAAACGCCCCAAAGCGCAACGTGGACACAGCCAAATTTTTGAAGGAAAACAGAGGTGTTTTTTGCAAAGTGCCTACCTGTAGATTTTGGCCTGTAGCTCAGCCGCCACCTAGGGAAACCTACCAAACCTGTGCATTTCTGAAAACTAGAGACCTAGGGGAACCCAAGATGAGGTGACTTGTGTGGCTCGGACCAGGTTCTGTCACCCAGAATCCTTTGCAAACCTCAAAATTTGGCAAAAAAAACACATGTTCCTCACATTTCTGTGGCAGAAAGTTCTGGAATCTGAGAGGAGCCACAAATTTCCTTCCACCCAGCGTTCCCCCACGTCTTCCGATAAAAATTATACCTCACTTGTGTGGGTAGGCTTAGCGCCCGCGACAGGAAACGCCCCAAAGCGCAACGTGGACACAGCCAAATGTTTGAAGGAAAACAGAGGTGTTTTTTGCAAAGTGCCTACCTGTAGATTTTGGCCTGTAGCTCAGCTGCCACCTAGGGAAACCTACCAAACCTGTGCATTTCTGAAAACTAGAGACCTAGGGGAATCCAAGATGGGGTGACTTGTGTGGCTCGGACCAGGTTCTGTTACCCAGAATCCTTTGCAAACCTCAACATTTGGCTAAAAAAACACATGTTCCTCACATTTCTGTGGCAGAAAGTTCTGGAATCTGAGAGGAGCCACAAATTTCCTTCCACCCAGTGTTCCCCCACGCCTCCCGATAAAAATGATACCTCACTTGTGTGAGTAGGCCTAGCGCCCGCGACAGGAAACGCCCCAAAGCGCAACGTGGACACAGCCAAATTTTTGAAGGAAAACAGAGGTGTTTTTTGCAAAGTGCCTACCTGTAGATTTTGGCCTGTAGCTCAGCTGCCACCTAGGGAAACCTACCAAACCTGTGCATTTCTGAAAACTAGAGACATAGGGGAATCCAAGATGGGGTGACTTGTGTGGCTCGGACCAGGTTCTGTTACCCAGAATCCTTTGCAAACCTCAAAATTTGGCTAAAAAAACACATGTTCCTCACATTTCTGTGGCAGAAAGTTCTGGAATCTGAGAGGAGCCACAAATTTCCTTCCACTCAGCGTTCCCCCACGTCTCCCGATAAAAATGATACCTCACTTGTGTGGGTAGGCCTAGCGCCCGCGACAGGAAACGCCCCAAAGCGCAACGTGGACACAGCCAAATTTTTGAAGGAAAACAGAGGTGTTTTTTGCAAAGTGCCTACCTGTAGATTTTGGCCTGTAGCTCAGCCGCCACCTAGGGAAACCTACCAAACATGTGCATTTCTGAAAACTAGAGACCTAGGGGAATCCAAGATGGGGTGACTTGTGTGGCTCGGACCAGGTTCTGTTACCCAGAATCCTTTGCAAACCTCAAAATTTGGCTAAAAAAACACATGTTCCTCACATTTCTGTGGCAGAAAGTTCTGGAATCTGAGAGGAGCCACAAATTTCCTTCCACCCAGTGTTCCCCCACGCCTCCCGATAAAAATGATACCTCACTTGTGTGAGTAGGCCTAGCGCCCGCGACAGGAAACGCCCCAAAGCGCAACGTGGACACAGCCAAATTTTTGAAGGAAAACAGAGGTGTTTTTTGCAAAGTGCCTACCTGTAGATTTTGGCCTGTAGCTCAGCCGCCACCTAGGGAAACCTACCAAACCTGTGCATTTCTGAAAACTAGAGACCTAGGGGAATCCAAGATGGGGTGACTTGTGTCGCTCGGACCAGGTTCTGTTACCCAGAATCCTTTGCAAACCTCAAAATTTGGCTAAAAAAACACATGTTCCTCACATTTCTGTTGCAGAAAGTTCTGGAATCTGAGAGGAGCCACAAATTTCCTTCCACCCAGCGTTCACCCACGTCTTCCGATAAAAATGATACCTCACTTGTGTGGGTAGGCCTAGCGCCCGCGACAGGAAACGCCCCGAAGCGCAACGTGGACACAGCCAAATTTTTGAAGGAAAACAGAGGTGTTTTTTGCAAAGTGCCTACCTGTAGATTTTGGCCTGTAGCTCAGCTGCCACCTAGGGAAACCTACCAAACCTGTGCATTTCTGAAAACTAGAGACCTAGGGGAATCCAAGATGGGGTGACTTGTGTGGCTCGGACCAGGTTCTGTTACCCAGAATCCTTTGCAAACCTCAAAATTTGGCTAAAAAAACACATGTTCCTCACATTTCTGTGGCAGAAAGTTCTGAAATCTGAGAGGAGCCACAAATTTCCTTCCACCCAGCATTCCCCCACGTCTTCCGATAAAAATGATACCTCACTTGTGTGGGTAGGCCTAGCGCCCGCGACAGGAAACGCCCCAAAGCGCAACGTGGACACAGCCAAATTTTTGAAGGAAAACAGAGGTGTTTTTTGCAAAGTGCCTACCTGTAGATTTTGGCCTGTAGCTCAGCCGCCACCTAGGGAAACCTACCAAACCTGTGCATTTCTGAAAACTAGAGACCTAGGGGAATCCAAGATGGGGTGACTTGTGTCGCTCGGACCAGGTTCTGTTACCCAGAATCCTTTGCAAACCTCAAAAGTTGGCTAAAAAAACACATGTTCCTCACATTTCTGTGGCAGAAAGTTCTGGAATCTGAGAGGAGCCACAAATTTCCTTCCACCCAGCGTTCCCCCACGTCTTCCGATAAAAATGATACCTCACTTGTGTGGGTAGGCCTAGCGCCAGCGACAGCAAACGCCCCAAAGCGCAACGTGGACACAGCCAAATTTTTGAAGGAAAACAGAGGTGTTTTTTGCAAAGTGCCTACCTGTAGATTTTGGCCTGTAGCTCAGCTGCCACCTAGGGAAACCTACCAAACCTGTGCATTTCTTAAAACTAGAGACCTAGGGGAATCCAAGATGGGGTGACTTGTGTGGCTCGGACCAGGTTCTGTTACCCAGAATCCTTTGTAAACCTCAAAATTTAGCTAAAAAAACACATGTTCCTCACATTTCTGTGGCAGAAAGTTCTGGAATCTGAGAGGAGCCACAAATTTCCTTCCACCCAGTGTTCCCCCACGCCTCCCGATAAAAATGATACCTCACTTGTGTGAGTAGGCCTAGCGCCCGCGACAGGAAACGCCCCAAAGCGCAACGTGGACACAGCCAAATTTTTGAAGGAAAACAGAGGTGTTTTTTGCAAAGTGCCTACCTGTAGATTTTGGCCTGTAGCTCAGCTGCCACCTAGGGAAACCTACCAAACCTGTGCATTTCTTAAAACTAGAGACCTAGGGGAATCCAAGATGGGGTGACTTGTGTGGCTCGGACCAGGTTCTGTTACCCAGAATCCTTTGCAAACCTCAAAATTTGGCTAAAAAAACACATGTTCCTCACATTTCTGTGGCAGAAAGTTCTGGAATCTGAGAGGAGCCACAAATTTCCTTCCACTCAGCGTTCCCCCACGTCTCCCGATAAAAATGATACCTCACTTGTGTGAGTAGGCCTAGCGCCCGCGACAGGAAACGCCCCAAAGCGCAACGTGGACACAGCCAAATTTTTGAAGGAAAACAGAGGTGTTTTTTGCAAAGTGCCTACCTGTAGATTTTGGCCTGTAGCTCAGCCGCCACCTAGGGAAACCTACCAAACCTGTGCATTTCTGAAAACTAGAGACCTAGGGGAATCCAAGATGGGGTGACTTGTGTGGCTCGGACCAGGTTCTGTTACCCAGAATCCTTTGCAAACCTCAAAATTTGGCTAAAAAAACACATGTTCCTCACATTTCTGCGGCAGAAAGTTCTGGAATCTGAGAGGAGCCACAAAACTCCTTCCACCCAGCGTTCCCCCACGTCTCCCGATAAAAATGATACCTCACTTGTGTGGGTAGGCCTAGCGCCCGTGACAGGAAACGCCCCAATTCGCAACGTGGACACAGCCAAATTTTTGAAGGAAAACAGAGGTGTTTTTTGCAAAGTGCCTACCTGTAGATTTTGGCCTGTAGCTCAGCCGCCACCTAGGGAAACCTACCAAACCTGTGCATTTCTGAAAACTAGAGACCTAGGGGAATCCAAGATGGGGTGACTTGTGTGGCTCGGACCAGGTTCTGTTACCCAGAATCCTTTGCAAACCTCAAAATTTGGCTAAAAAAACACATGTTCCTCACATTTCTGTGGCAGAAAGTTCTGGAATCTGAGAGGAGCCACAAATTTCCTTCCACCCAGCGTTCACCCACGTCTCCCAATAAAAATGATACCTCACTTGTGTGGGTAGGCCTAGCGCCCGCGACAGGAAACGCCCCAAAGCGCAACGTGGACACAGCCAAATTTTTGAAGGAAAACAGAGGTGTTTTTTGCAAAGTGCCTACCTGTAGATTTTGGCCTGTAGCTCAGCCGCCACCTAGGGAAACCTACCAAACCTGTGCATTTCTGAAAACTAGAGACCTAGGGGAATCCAAGATGAGGTGACTTGTGTGGCTCGGACCAGGTTCTGTCACCCAGAATCCTTTGCAAACCTCAAAATTTGGCAAAAAAAACACATGTTCCTCACATTTCTGTGGCAGAAAGTTCTGGAATCTGAGAGGAGCCACAAATTTCCTTCCACCCAGCGTTCCCCCACGTCTTCCGATAAAAATTATACCTCACTTGTGTGGGTAGGCTTAGCGCCCGCGACAGGAAACGCCCCAAAGCGCAACGTGGACACAGCCAAATGTTTGAAGGAAAACTGAGGTGTTTTTTGCAAAGTGCCTACCTGTAGATTTTGGCCTGTAGCTCAGCTGCCACCTAGGGAAACCTACCAAACCTGTGCATTTCTGAAAACTAGAGACCTGGGGGAATCCAAGATCGGGTGACTTGTGTGGCTCGGACCAGGTTCTGTTACCCAGAATCCTTTGCAAACCTCAACATTTGGCTAAAAAAACACATGTTCCTCACATTTCTGTGGCAGAAAGTTCTGGAATCTGAGAGGAGCCACAAATTTCCTTCCACCCAGTGTTCCCCCACGCCTCCCGATAAAAATGATACCTCACTTGTGTGAGTAGGCCTAGCGCCCGCGACAGGAAACGCCCCAAAGCGCAACGTGGACACAGCCAAATTTTTGAAGGAAAACAGAGGTGTTTTTTGCAAAGTGCCTACCTGTAGATTTTGGCCTGTAGCTCAGCTGCCACCTAGGGAAACCTACCAAACCTGTGCATTTCTGAAAACTAGAGACATAGGGGAATCCAAGATGGGGTGACTTGTGTGGCTCGGACCAGGTTCTGTTACCCAGAATCCTTTGCAAACCTCAAAATTTGGCTAAAAAAACACATGTTCCTCACATTTCTGTGGCAGAAAGTTCTGGAATCTGAGAGGAGCCACAAATTTCCTTCCACTCAGCGTTCCCCCACGTCTCCCGATAAAAATGATACCTCACTTGTGTGGGTAGGCCTAGCGCCCGCGACAGGAAACGCCCCAAAGCGCAACGTGGACACAGCCAAATTTTTGAAGGAAAACAGAGGTGTTTTTTGCAAAGTGCCTACCTGTAGATTTTGGCCTGTAGCTCAGCCGCCACCTAGGGAAACCTACCAAACATGTGCATTTCTGAAAACTAGAGACCTAGGGGAATCCAAGATGGGGTGACTTGTGTGGCTCGGACCAGGTTCTGTTACCCAGAATCCTTTGCAAACCTCAAAATTTGGCTAAAAAAACACATGTTCCTCACATTTCTGTGGCAGAAAGTTCTGGAATCTGAGAGGAGCCACAAATTTCCTTCCACCCAGTGTTCCCCCACGCCTCCCGATAAAAATGATACCTCACTTGTGTGAGTAGGCCTAGCGCCCGCGACAGGAAACGCCCCAAAGCGCAACGTGGACACAGCCAAATTTTTGAAGGAAAACAGAGGTGTTTTTTGCAAAGTGCCTACCTGTAGATTTTGGCCTGTAGCTCAGCCGCCACCTAGGGAAACCTACCAAACCTGTGCATTTCTGAAAACTAGAGACCTAGGGGAATCCAAGATGGGGTGACTTGTGTCGCTCGGACCAGGTTCTGTTACCCAGAATCCTTTGCAAACCTCAAAATTTGGCTAAAAAAACACATGTTCCTCACATTTCTGTTGCAGAAAGTTCTGGAATCTGAGAGGAGCCACAAATTTCCTTCCACCCAGCGTTCACCCACGTCTTCCGATAAAAATGATACCTCACTTGTGTGGGTAGGCCTAGCGCCCGCGACAGGAAACGCCCCGAAGCGCAACGTGGACACAGCCAAATTTTTGAAGGAAAACAGAGGTGTTTTTTGCAAAGTGCCTACCTGTAGATTTTGGCCTGTAGCTCAGCTGCCACCTAGGGAAACCTACCAAACCTGTGCATTTCTGAAAACTAGAGACCTAGGGGAATCCAAGATGGGGTGACTTGTGTGGCTCAGACCAGGTTCTGTTACCCAGAATCCTTTGCAAACCTCAAAATTTGGCTAAAAAAACACATGTTCCTCACATTTCTGTGGCAGAAAGTTCTGGAATCTGAGAGGAGCCACAAATTTCCTTCCACCCAGCATTCCCCCACGTCTTCCGATAAAAATGATACCTCACTTGTGTGGGTAGGCCTAGCGCCCGCGACAGGAAACGCCCCAAAGCGCAACGTGGACACAGCCAAATTTTTGAAGGAAAACAGAGGTGTTTTTTGCAAAGTGCCTACCTGTAGATTTTGGCCTGTAGCTCAGCCGCCACCTAGGGAAACCTACCAAACCTGTGCATTTCTGAAAACTAGAGACCTAGGGGAATCCAAGATGGGGTGACTTGTGTCGCTCGGACCAGGTTCTGTTACCCAGAATCCTTTGCAAACCTCAAAAGTTGGCTAAAAAAACACATGTTCCTCTCATTTCTGTGGCAGAAAGTTCTGGAATCTGAGAGGAGCCACAAATTTCCTTCCACCCAGCGTTCCCCCACGTCTTCCGATAAAAATGATACCTCACTTGTGTGGGTAGGCCTAGCGCCAGCGACAGCAAACGCCCCAAAGCGCAACGTGGACACAGCCAAATTTTTGAAGGAAAACAGAGGTGTTTTTTGCAAAGTGCCTACCTGTAGATTTTGGCCTGTAGCTCAGCTGCCACCTAGGGAAACCTACCAAACCTGTGCATTTCTTAAAACTAGAGACCTAGGGGAATCCAAGATGGGGTGACTTGTGTGGCTCGGACCAGGTTCTGTTACCCAGAATCCTTTGTAAACCTCAAAATTTAGCTAAAAAAACACATGTTCCTCACATTTCTGTGGCAGAAAGTTCTGGAATCTGAGAGGAGCCACAAATTTCCTTCCACCCAGTGTTCCCCCACGCCTCCCGATAAAAATGATACCTCACTTGTGTGAGTAGGCCTAGCGCCCGCGACAGGAAACGCCCCAAAGCGCAACGTGGACACAGCCAAATTTTTGAAGGAAAACAGAGGTGTTTTTTGCAAAGTGCCTACCTGTAGATTTTGGCCTGTAGCTCAGCTGCCACCTAGGGAAACCTACCAAACCTGTGCATTTCTTAAAACTAGAGACCTAGGGGAATCCAAGATGGGGTGACTTGTGTGGCTCGGACCAGGTTCTGTTACCCAGAATCCTTTGTAAACCTCAAAATTTAGCTAAAAAAACACATGTTCCTCACATTTCTGTGGCAGAAAGTTCTGGAATCTGAGAGGAGCCACAAATTTCCTTCCACCCAGCGTTCCCCCACGTCTTCCGATAAAAATGATACCTCACTTGTGTGGGTAGGCTTAGCGCCCGCGACAGGAAACGCCCCAAAGCGCAACGTGGACACAGCCAAATGTTTGAAGGAAAACAGAGGTGTTTTTTGCAAAGTGCCTACCTGTAGATTTTGGCCTGTAGCTCAGCTGCCACCTAGGGAAACCTACCAAACCTGTGCATTTCTCAAAACTAGAGACCTGGGGGAATCCAAGATCGGGTGACTTGTGTGGCTCGGACCAGGTTCTGTTACCCAGAATCCTTTGCAAACCTCAAAATTTGGCTATAAAAACACATGTTCCTCACATTTCTGTGGCAGAAAGTTCTGGAATCTGAGAGGAGCCCCAAATTTCCTTCCACCCAGTGTTCCCCCACGCCTCCCGATAAAAATGATGCCTCACTTGTGTGGGTAGGCCTAGCGCCCGCGACAGGAAACGCCCCAAAGCGCAACGTGGACACAGCCAAATTTTTGAAGGAAAACAGAGGTGTTTTTTGCAAAGTGCCTACCTGTAGATTTTGGCCTGTAGCTCAGCCGCCACCTAGGGAAACCTACCAAACCTGTGCATTTCTGAAAACTAGAGACCTAGGGGAATCCAAGATGGGGTGACTTGTGTGGCTCGGACCAGGTTCTGTTACCCAGAATCCTTTGCAAACCTCAAAATTTGGCTAAAAAAACACATGTTCCTCACATTTCTGCGGCAGAAAGTTCTGGAATCTGAGAGGAGCCACAAAACTCCTTCCACCCAGCGTTCCCCCACGTCTCCCAATAAAAATGATACCTCACTTGTGTGGGTAGGCCTAGCGCCCGCGACAGGAAACGCCCCAAAGCGCAACGTGGACACAGCCAAATTTTTGAAGGAAAACAGAGGTGTTTTTTGCAAAGTGCCTACCTGTAGATTTTGGCCTGTAGCTCAGCCGCCACCTAGGGAAACCTACCAAACCTGTGCATTTCTGAAAACTAGAGACCTAGGGGAATCCAAGATGGGGTGACTTGTGTGGCTCGGATCAGGTTCTGTTACCCAGAATCCTTTGCAAACCTCAAAATTAGGCTAAAAAAACACATGCTCCTCACATTTCTGTGGCAGAAAGTTCTGGAATCTGAGAGGAGCCACAAATTTCCTTCCACCCAGCGTTTCCCCACGTCTCCCGATAAAAATGATACCTCACTTGTGTGGGTAGGCCTAGCGCCCTCGACAGGAAACGCCCCAAAGCGCAACGTGGACACAGCCAAATTTTTGAAGGAAAACAGAGGTGTTTTTTGCAAAGTGCCTACCTGTAGATTTTGGCCTGTAGCTCAGCCGCCACCTAGGGAAACCTACCAAACCTGTGCATTTCTTAAAACTAGAGACCTAGGGGAATCCAAGATGGGGTGACTTGTGTGGCTCGGACCAGGTTCTGTTACCCAGAATCCTTTGTAAACCTCAAAATTTAGCTAAAAAAACACATGTTCCTCACATTTCTGTGGCAGAAAGTTCTGGAATCTGAGAGGAGCCACAAATTTCCTTCCACCCAGCGTTCCCCCACGTCTTCCGATAAAAATGATACCTCACTTGTGTGGGTAGGCCTAGCGCCCGCGACAGGAAATGCCCCAAAGCGCAACGTGGACACAGCCAAATTTTTGAAGGAAAACAGAGGTGTTTTTTGCAAAGTGCCTACCTGTAGATTTTGGCCTGTAGCTCAGCCGCCACCTAGGGAAACCTACCAAACCTGTGCATTTCTGAAAACTAGAGACCTAGGGGAATCCAAGATGGGGTGACTTCTGTCGCTCGGACCAGGTTCTGTTACCCAGAATCCTTTGCAAACCTCAAAATTTGGCTAAAAAAACACATGTTCCTCACATTTCTGTGGCAGAAAGTTCTGGAATCTGAGAGGAGCCACAAAACTCCTTCCACCCAGCGTTCCCCCACGTCTCCCGATAAAAATGATACCTCACTTGTGTGGGTAGGCCTAGCGCCCGCGACAGGAAACGCCCCAAAGCGCAACGTGGACACAGCCAAATTTTTGAAGGAAAACAGAGGTGTTTTTTGCAAAGTGCCTACCTGTAGATTTTGGCCTGTAGCTCAGCTGCCACCTAGGGAAACCTACCAAACCTGTGCATTTCTGAAAACTAGAGACCTAGGGGAATCCAAGATGGGGTGACTTGTGTCGCTCGGACCAGGTTCTGTTACCCAGAATCCTTTGCAAACCTCAAAATTTGGCTAAAAAAACACATGTTCCTCACATTTCTGTGGCAGAAAGTTCTGGAATCTGAGAGGAGCCACGAATTTCCTTCCACCCAGCGTTCCCCCACGTCTCCTGATAAAAATGATACCTCACTTGTGTGGGTAGGCCTAGCGCCCGCGACAGGAAATGCCCCAAAGCGCAACGTGGACACAGCCAAATTTTTGAAGGAAAACAGAGGTGTTTTTTGCAAAGTGCCTACCTGTAGATTTTGGCCTGTAGCTCAGCCGCCACCTAGGGAAACCTACCAAACCTGTGCATTTCTGAAAACTAGAGACCTAGGGGAATCCAAGATGGGGTGACTTCTGTCGCTCGGACCAGGTTCTGTTACCCAGAATCCTTTGCAAACCTCAAAATTTGGCTAAAAAAACACATGTTCCTCACATTTCTGTGGCAGAAAGTTCTGGAATCTGAGAGGAGCCACAAATTTCCTTCCACCCAGCGTTCCCCCACGTCTTCCGATAAAAATGATACCTCACTTGTGTGGGTAGGCCTAGCGCCCGCGACAGGAAACGCCCCAAAGCGCACCATGGACACAGCCAAATTTTTTAAGGAAAACAGAGGTGTTTTTTGCAAAGTGCCTACCTGTAGATTTTGGCCTGTAGCTCAGCTGCCACCTAGGGAAACCAACCAAACCTGTGCATTTCTGAAAACTAGAGACCTAGGGGAATCCAAGATGGGGTGACTTGTGTGGCTCGGACCAGGTTCTGTTACCCAGAATCCTTTGCAAACCTCAAAATTTGGCTATAAAAACACATGTTCCTCACATTTCTGTGGCAGAAAGTTCTGGAATCTGAGAGGAGCCACAAATTTCTTTCCACCCAGTGTTCCCCCACGCCTCCCGATAAAAATGATGCCTCACTTGTGTGGGTAGGCCTAGCGCCCGCGACAGGAAACGCCCCAAAGCGCAACGTGGACACAGCCAAATTTTTGAAGGAAAACAGAGGTGTTTTTTGCAAAGTGCCTACCTGTAGATTTTGACCTGTAGCTCAGCCGCCACCTAGGGAAACCTACCAAACCTGTGCATTTCTGAAAACTAGAGACCTAGGGGAATCCAAGATGGGGTGACTTGTGTGGCTCGGACCAGGTTCTGTTACCCAGAATCCTTTGCAAACCTCAAAATTTGGCTTTAAAAAACACATGTTCCTCACATTTCTGTGGCAGAAAGTTCTGGAATATGAGAGGAGCCACACAATTCCTTCCACCCAGCGTTCCCCCACGTCTCCCGATAAAAATGATACCTCACTTGTGTGGGTAGGCCTAGCGCCCGCGACAGGAAACGCCCCAAAGCGCAACGTGGACACAGCCAAATTTTTGAAGGAAAACAGAGGTGTTTTTTGCAAAGTGCCTACCTGTAGATTTTGGCCTGTAGCTCAGCCGCCACCTAGGGAAACCTACCAAACCTGTGCATTTCTGAAAACTAGAGACCTAGGGGAATCCAAGATGGGGTGACTTGTGTGGCTCGGACCAGGTTCTGTTACCCAGAATCCTTTGCAAACCTCAAAATTAGGCTAAAAAAACACATGCTCCTCACATTTCTGTGGCAGAAAGTTCTGGAATCTGAGAGGAGCCACAAATTTCCTTCCACCCAGCGTTTCCCCACGTCTCCCGATAAAAATGATACCTCACTTGTGTGGGTAGGCCTAGCGCCCTCGACAGGAAACGCCCCAAAGGGCAACGTGGACACAACCAAATTTTTGAAGGAAAACAGAGGTGTTTTTTGCAAAGTGCCTACCTGTAGATTTTGGCCTGTAGCTCAGCCGCCACCTAGGGAAACCTACCAAACCTGTGCATTTCTTAAAACTAGAGACCTAGGGGAATCCAAGATGGGGTGACTTGTGTGGCTCGGACCAGGTTCTGTTACCCAGAATCCTTTGTAAACCTCAAAATTTAGCTAAAAAAAACACATGTTCCTCACATTTCTGTGGCAGAAAGTTCTGGAATCTGAGAGGAGCCACAAATTTCCTTCCACCCAGCGTTCCCCCACGTCTTCCGATAAAAATGATACCTCACTTGTGTGGGTAGGCCTAGCGCCCGCGACAGGAAACGCCCCAAAGCGCAACGTGGACACAGCCAAATTTTTGAAGGAAAACAGAGGTGTTTTTTGCAAAGTGCCTACCTGTAGATTTTGGCCTGTAGCTCAGCCGCCACCTAGGGAAACCTACCAAACCTGTGCATTTCTGAAAACTAGAGACCTAGGGGAATCCAAGATGGGGTGACTTGTGTCGCTCGGACCAGGTTCTGTTACCCAGAATCCTTTGCAAACCTCAAAAGTTGGCTAAAAAAACACATGTTCCTCACATTTCTGTGGCAGAAAGTTCTGGAATCTGAGAGGAGCCACAAATTTCCTTCCACCCAGCGTTCCCCCACGTCTTCCGATAAAAATGATACCTCACTTGTGTGGGTAGGCCTAGCGCCAATGACAGGAAACGCCCCAAAGCGCAACGTGGACACAGCCAAATTTTTGAAGGAAAACAGAGGTGTTTTTTGCAAAGTGCCTACCTGTAGATTTTGGCCTGTAGCTCAGCTGCCACCTAGGGAAACCTACCAAACCTGTGCATTTCTTAAAACTAGAGACCTAGGGGAATCCAAGATGGGGTGACTTGTGTGGCTCGGACCAGGTTCTGTTACCCAGAATCCTTTGTAAACCTCAAAATTTGGCTAAAAAAACACATGTTCCTCACATTTCTGTGGCAGAAAGTTCTGGAATCTGAGAGGAGCCATGAATTTCCTTCCACCCAGCGTTCCCCCACGTCTCCTGATAAAAATGATACCTCACTTGTGTGGGTAGGCCTAGCGCCCGCGACAGGAAATGCCCCAAAGCGCAACGTGGACACAGCCAAATTTTTGAAGGAAAACAGAGGTGTTTTTTGCAAAGTGCCTACCTGTAGATTTTGGCCTGTAGCTCAGCCGCCACCTAGGGAAACCTACCAAACCTGTGCATTTCTGAATACTAGAGACCTAGGGGAATCCAAGATGGGGTGACTTCTGTCGCTCGGACCAGGTTCTGTTACCCAGAATCCTTTGCAAACCTCAAAATTTGGCTAAAAAAACACATGTTCCTCACATTTCTGTGGCAGAAAGTTCTGGAATCTGAGAGGAGCCACAAATTTCCTTCCACCCAGCGTTCCCCCATGTCTTCCGATAAAAATGATACCTCACTTGTGTGGGTAGGCCTAGCGCCCGCGACAGGAAACGCCCCAAAGCGCAACGTGGACACAGCCAAATTTTTTAAGGAAAACAGAGGTGTTTTTTGCAAAGTGCCTACCTGTAGATTTTGGCCTGTAGCTCAGCTGCCACCTAGGGAAACCTACCAAACCTGTGCATTTCTGAAAACTAGAGACCTAGGGGAATCCAAGATGGGGTGACTTGTGTGGCTCGGACCAGGTTCTGTTACCCAGAATCCTTTGCAAACCTCAAAATTTGGCTATAAAAACACATGTTCCTCACATTTCTGTGGCAGAAAGTTCTGGAATCTGAGAGGAGCCACAAATTTCCTTCCACCCAGTGTTCCCCCACGCCTCCCGATAAAAATTATGCCTCACTTGTGTGGGTAGGCCTAGCGCCCGCGACAGGAAACGCCCCAAAGCGCAACGTGGACACAGCCAAATTTTTGAAGGAAAACAGAGGTGTTTTTTGCAAAGTGCCTACCTGTAGATTTTGGCCTGTAGCTCAGCCGCCACCTAGGGAAACCTACCAAACCTGTGCATTTCTGAAAACTAGAGACCTAGGGGAATCCAAGATGGGGTGACTTGTGTGGCTCGGACCAGGTCCTGTTACCCAGAATCCTTTGCAAACCTCAAAATTTGGCTAAAAAAACACATGTTCCTCACATTTCTGTGGCAGAAAGTTCTGGAATCTGAGAGGAGCCACAAAACTCCTTCCACCCAGCGTTCCCCCACGTCTCCCGATAAAAATGATACCTCACTTGTGTGGGTAGGCCTAGCGCCCGCGACAGGAAACGCCCCAAAGCGCAACGTGGACACAGCCAAATTTTTGAAGGAAAACAGAGGTGTTTTTTGCAAAGTGCCTACCTGTAGATTTTGGCCTGTAGTTCAGCTGCCACCTAGGGAAACCTACCAAACCTGTGCATTTCTGAAAACTAGAGACCTAGGGGAATCCAAGATGGGGTGACTTGTGTGGCTCGGACCAGGTTCTGTTACCCAGAATCCTTTGCAAACCTCAAAATTTGGCTAAAAAAACACATGTTCCTCACATTTCTGTGGCAGAAAGTTCTGGAATCTGAGAGGAGCCACAAATTTCCTTCCACCCAGCGTTCCCCCACGTCTCCCAATAAAAATGATACCTCACTTGTGTGGGTAGGCCTAGCGCCCGCGACAGGAAACGCCCCAAAGCGCAACGTGGACACAGCCAAATTTTTGAAGGAAAACAGAGGTGTTTTTTGCAAAGTGCCTACCTGTAGATTTTGGCCTGTAGCTCAGCCGCCACCTAGGGAAACCTACCAAACCTGTGCATTTCTGAAAACTAGAGACTTAGGGAAATCCAAGATGGGGTGACTTGTGTGGCTCGGACCAGGTTCTGTTACCCAGAATCCTTTGCAAACCTCAAAATTTGGCTAAAAAAACACATGTTCCTCACATTTCTGTGGCAGAAAGTTCTGGAATCTGAGAGGAGCCACAAAACTCCTTCCACCCAGCGTTCCCCCACGTCTCCCGATAAAAATGATACCTCACTTGTGTGGGTAGGCCTAGCGCCCGCGACAGGAAACGCCCCAAAGCGCAACGTGGACACAGCCAAATTTTTGAAGGAAAACAGAGGTGTTTTTTGCAAAGTGCCTACCTGTAGATTTTGGCCTGTAGTTCAGCTGCCACCTAGGGAAACCTACCAAACCTGTGCATTTCTGAAAACTAGAGACCTAGGGGAATCCAAGATGGGGTGACTTGTGTGGCTCGGACCAGGTTCTGTTACCCAGAATCCTTTGCAAACCTCAAAATTTGGCTAAAAAAACACATGTTCCTCACATTTCTGTGGCAGAAAGTTCTGGAATCTGAGAGGAGCCACAAATTTCCTTCCACCCAGCGTTCCCCCACTCTCCCAATAAAAATGATACCTCACTTGTGTGGGTAGGCCTAGCGCCCGTGACAGGAAACGCCCCAAAGCGCAACGTGGACACAGCCAAATTTTTGAAGGAAAACAGAGGTGTTTTTTGCAAAGTGCCTACCTGTAGATTTTGGCCTGTAGCTCAGCCGCCACCTAGGGAAACCTACCAAACCTGTGCATTTCTGAAAACTAGAGACCTAGGGGAATTCAAGATGGGGTGACTTGTGTCGCTCGGACCAGGTTCTGTTACCCAGAATCCTTTGCAAACCTCAAAATTTGGCTAAAAAAACACATGTTCCTCACATTTCTGTGGCAGAAAGTTCTGGAATCTGAGAGGAGCCACGAATTTCCTTCCACCCAGCGTTCCCCCACGTCTTCCGATAAAAATGATACCTCACTTGTGTGGGTAGGCCTAGCGCCAGCGACAGGAAACGCCCCAAAGCGCAACGTGGACACAGCCAAATTTTTGAAGGAAAACAGAGGTGTTTTTTGCAAAGTGCCTACCTGTAGATTTTGGCCTGTAGCTCAGCTGCCACCTAGGGAAACCTACCAAACCTGTGCATTTCTTAAAACTAGAGACCTAGGGGAATCCAAGATGGGGTGACTTGTGTGGCTCGGACCAGGTTCTGTTACCCAGAATCCTTTGTAAACCTCAAAATTTAGCTAAAAAAACACATGTTCCTCACATTTCTGTGGCAGAAAGTTCTGGAATCTGAGAGGAGCCACAAATTTCCTTCCACCCAGCGTTCCCCCACGTCTTCCGATAAAAATGATACCTCACTTGTGTGGGTAGGCCTAGCGCCCGCGACAGGAAACGCCCCAAAGCGCAACGTGGACACAGCCACATTTTTGAAGGAAAACAGAGGTGTTTTTTGCAAAGTGCCTACCTGTAGATTTTGGCCTGTAGCTCAGCCGCCACCTAGGGAAACCTACCAAACCTGTGCATTTCTGAAAACTAGAGACCTAGGGGAATCCAAGATGGGGTGACTTGTGTCGCTCGGACCAGGTTCTGTTACCCAGAATCCTTTGCAAACCTCAAAATTTGGCTAAAAAAACACATGTTCCTCACATTTCTGTGGCAGAAAGTTCTGGAATCTGAGAGGAGCCACGAATTTCCTTCCACCCAGCGTTCCCCCACGTCTCCTGATAAAAATTATACCTCACTTGTGTGGGTAGGCCTAGCGCCCGCGACAGGAAATGCCCCAAAGCGCAACGTGGACACAGCCAAATTTTTGAAGGAAAACAGAGGTGTTTTTTGCAAAGTGCCTACCTGTAGATTTTGGCCTGTAGCTCAGCCGCCACCTAGGGAAACCTACCAAACCTGTGCATTTCTGAAAACTAGAGACCTAGGGGAATCCAAGATGGGGTGACTTCTGTCGCTCGGACCAGGTTCTGTTACCCAGAATCCTTTGCAAACCTCAAAATTTGGCTAAAAAAACACATGTTCCTCACATTTCTGCGGCAGAAAGTTCTGGAATCTGAGAGGAGCCACAAAACTCCTTCCACCCAGCGTTCCCCCACGTCTCCCGATAAAAATGATACCTCACTTGTGTGGGTAGGCCTAGCGCCCGCGACAGGAAACGCCCCAAAGCGCAACGTGGACACAGCCAAATTTTTGAAGGAAAACAGAGGTGTTTTTTGCAAAGTGCCTACCTGTAGATTTTGGCCTGTAGTTCAGCTGCCACCTAGGGAAACCTACCAAACCTGTGCATTTCTGAAAACTAGAGACCTAGGGGAATCCAAGATGGGGTGACTTGTGTGGCTCGGACCAGGTTCTGTTACCCAGAATCCTTTGCAAACCTCAAAATTTGGCTAAAAAAACACATGTTCCTCACATTTCTGTGGCAGAAAGTTCTGGAATCTGAGAGGAGCCACAAATTTCCTTCCACCCAGCGTTCCCCCACTCTCCCAATAAAAATGATACCTCACTTGTGTGGGTAGGCCTAGCGCCCGCGACAGGAAACGCCCCAAAGCGCAACGTGGACACAGCCAAATTTTTGAAGGAAAACAGAGGTGTTTTTTGCAAAGTGCCTACCTGTAGATTTTGGCCTGTAGCTCAGCCGCCACCTAGGGAAACCTACCAAATCTGTGCATTTCTGAAAACTAGAGACCTAGGGGAATTCAAGATGGGGTGACTTGTGTCGCTCGGACCAGGTTCTGTTACCCAGAATCCTTTGCAAACCTCAAAATTTGGCTAAAAAAACACATGTTCCTCACATTTCTGTGGCAGAAAGTTCTGGAATCTGAGAGGAGCCACGAATTTCCTTCCACCCAGCGTTCCCCCACGTCTCCTGATAAAAATGATACCTCACTTGTGTGGGTAGGCCTAGCGCCCGCGACAGGAAATGCCCCAAAGCGCAACGTGGACACAGCCAAATTTTTGAAGGAAAACAGAGGTGTTTTTTGCAAAGTGCCTACCTGTAGATTTTGGCCTGTAGCTCAGCCGCCACCTAGGGAAACCTACCAAACCTGTGCATTTCTGAAAACTAGAGACCTAGGGGAATCCAAGATGGGGTGACTTCTGTCGCTCGGACCAGGTTCTGTTACCCAGAAACCTTTGCAAACCTCAAAATTTGGCTAAAAAAACACATGTTCATCACATTTCTGTTGCAGAAAGTTCTGGAATCTGAGAGGAGCCACAAATTTCCTTCCACCCAGCGTTCCCCCACGTCTTCCAATAAAAATGATACCTCACTTGTGTGGGTAGGCCTAGCGCCCGCGACAGGAAACGCCCCAAAGCGCAACGTGGACACAGCCAAATTTTTGAAGGAAAACAGAGGTGTTTTTTGCAAAGTGCCTACCTGTAGATTTTGGCCTGTAGCTCAGCTGCCACCTAGGGAAACCTACCAAACCTGTGCATTTCTGAAAACTAGAGACCTAGGGGAATCCAAGATGGGGTGACTTGTGTGGCTCGGACCAGGTTCTGTTACCCAGAATCCTTTGCAAACCTCAAAATTTGGCTAAAAAAACACATGTTCCTCACATTTCTGTGGCAGAAAGTTCTGGAATCTGAGAGGAGCCACGAATTTCCTTCCACCCAGCGTTCCCCCACGTCTCCTGATAAAAATGATACCTCACTTGTGTGGGTAGGCCTAGCGCCCGCGACAGGAAATGCCCCAAAGCGCAACGTGGACACAGCCAAATTTTTGAAGGAAAACAGAGGTGTTTTTTGCAAAGTGCCTACCTGTAGATTTTGGCCTGTAGCTCAGCCGCCACCTAGGGAAACCTACCAAACCTGTGCATTTCTGAAAACTAGAGACCTAGGGGAATCCAAGATGGGGTGACTTCTGTCGCTCGGACCAGGTTCTGTTACCCAGAATCCTTTGCAAACCTCAAAATTTTGCTAAAAAAACACATGTTCCTCACATTTCTGCGGCAGAAAGTTCTGGAATCTGAGAGGAGCCACAAAACTCCTTCCACCCAGCGTTCCCCCACGTCTCCCGATAAAAATGATACCTCACTTGTGTGGGTAGGCCTAGCGCCCGCGACAGGAAACGCCCCAAAGCGCAACGTGGACACAGCCAAATTTTTGAAGGAAAACAGAGGTGTTTTTTGCAAAGTGCCTACCTGTAGATTTTGGCCTGTAGTTCAGCTGCCACCTAGGGAAACCTACCAAACCTGTGCATTTCTGAAAACTAGAGACCTAGGGGAATCCAAGATGGGGTGACTTGTGTGGCTCGGACCAGGTTCTGTTACCCAGAATCCTTTGCAAACCTCAAAATTTGGCTAAAAAAACACATGTTCCTCACATTTCTGTGGCAGAAAGTTCTGGAATCTGAGAGGAGCCACAAATTTCCTTCCACCCAGCGTTCCCCCACTCTCCCAATAAAAATGATACCTCACTTGTGTGGGTAGGCCTAGCGCCCGCGACAGGAAACGCCCCAAAGCGCAACGTGGACACAGCCAAATTTTTGAAGGAAAACAGAGGTGTTTTTTGCAAAGTGCCTACCTGTAGATTTTGGCCTGTAGCTCAGCCGCCACCTAGGGAAACCTACCAAACCTGTGCATTTCTGAAAACTAGAGACCTAGGGGAATTCAAGATGGGGTGACTTGTGTCGCTCGGACCAGGTTCTGTTACCCAGAATCCTTTGCAAACCTCAAAATTTGGCTAAAAAAACACATGTTCCTCACATTTCTGTGGCAGAAAGTTCTGGAATCTGAGAGGAGCCACGAATTTCCTTCCACCCAGCGTTCCCCCACGTCTCCTGATAAAAATAATACCTCACTTGTGTGGGTAGGCCTAGCGCCCGCGACAGGAAATGCCCCAAAGCGCAACGTGGACACAGCCAAATTTTTGAAGGAAAACAGAGGTGTTTTTTGCAAAGTGCCTACCTGTAGATTTTGGCCTGTAGCTCAGCCGCCACCTAGGGAAACCTACCAAACCTGTGCATTTCTGAAAACTAGAGACCTAGGGGAATCCAAGATGGGGTGACTTCTGTCGCTCGGACCAGGTTCTGTTACCCAGAATCCTTTGCAAACCTCAAAATTTGGCTAAAAAAACACATGTTCCTCACATTTCTGTGGCAGAAAGTTCTGGAATCTGAGAGGAGCCACAAATTTCCTTCCACCCAGCGTTCCCCCACGTCTTCCGATAAAAATGATACCTCACTTGTGTGGGTAGGCCTAGCGCCCGCGACAGGAAACGCCCCAAAGCGCAACGTGGACACAGCCAAATTTTTTAAGGAAAACAGAGGTGTTTTTTGCAAAGTGCCTACCTGTAGATTTTGGCCTGTAGCTCAGCTGCCACCTAGGGAAAAAAACCAAAGCTGTGCATTTCTGAAAACTAGAGACCTAGGGGAATCCAAGATGGGGTGACTTGTGTGGCTCGGACCAGGTTCTGTTACCCAGAATCCTTTGCAAACCTCAAAATTTGGCTATAAAAACACATGTTCCTCACATTTCTGTGGCAGAAAGTTCTGGAATCTGAGAGGAGCCCCAAATTTCCTTCCACCCAGTGTTCCCCCACGCCTCCCGATAAAAATGATGCCTCACTTGTGTGGGTAGGCCTAGCGCCCGCGACAGGAAACGCCCCAAAGCGCAACGTGGACACAGCCAAATTTTTGAAGGAAAACAGAGGTGTTTTTTGCAAAGTGCCTACCTGTAGATTTTGGCCTGTAGCTCAGCCGCCACCTAGGGAAACCTACCAAACCTGTGCATTTCTGAAAACTAGAGACCTAGGGGAATCCAAGATGGGGTGACTTGTGTGGCTCGGACCAGGTTCTGTTACCCAGAATCCTTTGCAAACCTCAAAATCTGGCTAAAAAAACACATGTTCCTCACATTTCTGCGGGAGAAAGTTCTGGAATCTGAGAGGAGCCACAAAACTCCTTCCACCCAGCGTTCCCCCACGTCTCCCGATAAAAATGATACCTCACTTGTGTGGGTAGGCCTAGCGCCCGCGACAGGAAACGCCCCAAAGCGCAACGTGGACACAGCCAAATTTTTGAAGGAAAACAGAGGTGTTTTTTGCAAAGTGCCTACCTGTAGATTTTGGCCTGTAGCTCAGCCGCCACCTAGGGAAACCTACCAAACCTGTGCATTTCTGAAAACTAGAGACCTAGGGGAATTCAAGATGGGGTGACTTGTGTCGCTCGGACCAGGTTCTGTTACCCAGAATCCTTTGCAAACCTCAAAATTTGGCTAAAAAAACACATGTTCCTCACATTTCTGTGGCAGAAAGTTCTGGAATCTGAGAGGAGCCACGAATTTCCTTCCACCCAGCGTTCCCCCACGTCTCCTGATAAAAATAATACCTCACTTGTGTGGGTAGGCCTAGCGCCCGTGACAGGAAATGCCCCAAAGCGCAACATGGACACAGCCAAATTTTTGAAGGAAAACAGAGGTGTTTTTTTGCAAAGTGCCTACCTGTAGATTTTGGCCTGTAGCTCAGCCGCCACCTAGGGAAACCTACCAAACCTGTGCATTTCTGAAAACTAGAGACCTAGGGGAATCCAAGATGGGGTGACTTCTGTCGCTCGGACCAGGTTCTGTTACCCAGAATCCTTTGCAAACCTCAAAATTTGGCTAAAAAAACACATGTTCCTCACATTTCTGTGGCAGAAAGTTCTGGAATCTGAGAGGAGCCACAAATGTCCTTCCACCCAGCGTTCCCCCACGTCTTCCGATAAAAATGATACCTCACTTGTGTGGGTAGGCCTAGCGCCCGCGACAGGAAACGCCCCAAAGCGCAACGTGGACACAGCCAAATTTTTTAAGGAAAACAGAGGTGTTTTTTGCAAAGTGCCTACCTGTAGATTTTGGCCTGTAGCTCAGCTGCCACCTAGGGAAAAAAACCAAAGCTGTGCATTTCTGAAAACTAGAGACCTAGGGGAATCCAAGATGGGGTGACTTGTGTGGCTCGGACCAGGTTCTGTTACCCAGAATCCTTTGCAAACCTCAAAATTTGGCTATAAAAACACATGTTCCTCACATTTCTGTGGCAGAAAGTTCTGGAATCTGAGAGGAGCCCCAAATTTCCTTCCACCCAGTGTTCCCCCACGCCTCCCGATAAAAATGATGCCTCACTTGTGTGGGTAGGCCTAGCGCCCGCGACAGGAAACGCCCCAAAGCGCAACGTGGACACAGCCAAATTTTTGAAGGAAAACAGAGGTGTTTTTTGCAAAGTGCCTACCTGTAGATTTTGGCCTGTAGCTCAGCCGCCACCTAGGGAAACCTACCAAACCTGTGCATTTCTGAAAACTAGAGACCTAGGGGAATCCAAGATGGGGTGACTTGTGTGGCTCGGACCAGGTTCTGTTACCCAGAATCCTTTGCAAACCTCAAAATTTGGCTAAAAAAACACATGTTCCTCACATTTCTGTGGCAGAAAGTTCTGGAATCTGAGAGGAGCCACAAATTTCCTTCCACCCAGCGTTCACCCACGTCTCCCAATAAAAATGATACCTCACTTGTGTGGGTAGGCCTAGCGCCCGCGACAGGAAACGCCCCAAAGCGCAACGTGGACACAGCCAAATTTTTGAAGGAAAACAGAGGTGTTTTTTGCAAAGTGCCTACCTGTAGATTTTGGCCTGTAGCTCAGCCGCCACCTAGGGAAACCTACCAAACCTGTGCATTTCTGAAAACTAGAGACCTAGGGGAATCCAAGATGAGGTGACTTGTGTGGCTCGGACCAGGTTCTGTCACCCAGAATCCTTTGCAAACCTCAAAATTTGGCAAAAAAAACACATGTTCCTCACATTTCTGTGGCAGAAAGTTCTGGAATCTGAGAGGAGCCACAAATTTCCTTCCACCCAGCGTTCCCCCACGTCTCCCGATAAAAATGATACCTCACTTGTGTGGGTAGGCCTAGCGCCCGCGACAGGAAACGCCCCAAAGCGCAACGTGGACACAGCCAAATTTTTGAAGGAAAACAGAGATGTTTTTTGCAAAGTGCCTACCTGTAGATTTTGGCCTGTAGCTCAGCCGCCACCTAGGGAAACCTACCAAACCTGTGCATTTCTGAAAACTAGAGACCTAGGGGAATCCAAGATGGGGTGACTTGTGTGGCTCGGACAAGGTTCTGTTACCCAGAATCCTTTGCAAACCTCAAAATTTGGCTAAAAAAACACATGTTCCTCACATTTCTGAGGAAGAAAGTTCTGGAATCTGAGAGGAGCCACAAATTTCCTTCCACCCAGTGTTCCCCCACGCCTCCCGATAAAAATGATACCTCACTTGTGTGAGTAGGCCTAGCGCCCGCGACAGGAAACGCCCCAAAGCGCAACGTGGACACAGCCAAATTTTTGAAGGAAAACAGAGGTGTTTTTTGCAAAGTGCCTACCTGTAGATTTTGGCCTGTAGCTCAGCCGCCACCTAGGGAAACCTACCAAACCTGTGCATTTCTGAAAACTAGAGACCTAGGGGAATCCAAGATGGGGTGACTTGTGTGGCTCGGACCAGGTTCTGTTACCCAGAATCCTTTGTAAACCTCAAAATTTAGCTAAAAAAAACACATGTTCCTCACATTTCTGTGGCAGAAAGTTCTGGAATCTGAGAGGAGCCACAAATTTCCTTCCACCCAGCGTTCCCCCACGTCTTCCGATAAAAATTATACCTCACTTGTGTGGGTAGGCTTAGCGCCCGCGACAGGAAACGCCCCAAAGCGCAACGTGGACACAGCCAAATGTTTGAAGGAAAACAGAGGTGTTTTTTGCAAAGTGCCTACCTGTAGATTTTGGCCTGTAGCTCAGCTGCCACCTAGGGAAACCTACCAAACCTGTGCATTTCTGAAAACTAGAGACCTGGGGGAATCCAAGATCGGGTGACTTGTGTGGCTCGGACCAGGTTCTGTTACCCAGAATCCTTTGCAAACCTCAAAATTTGGCTATAAAAACACATGTTCCTCACATTTCTGTGGCAGAAAGTTCTGGAATCTGAGAGGAGCCCCAAATTTCCTTCCACCCAGTGTTCCCCCACGCCTCCCGATAAAAATGATGCCTCACTTGTGTGGGTAGGCCTAGCGCCCGCGACAGGAAACGCCCCAAAGCGCAACGTGGACACAGCCAAATTTTTGAAGGAAAACAGAGGTGTTTTTTGCAAAGTGCCTACCTGTAGATTTTGGCCTGTAGCTCAGCCGCCACCTAGGGAAACCTACCAAACCTGTGCATTTCTGAAAACTAGAGACCTAGGGGAATCCAAGATGGGGTGACTTGTGTGACTCGGACCAGGTTCTGTTACCCAGAATCCTTTGCAAACCTCAAAATTTGGCTAAAAAAACACATGTTCCTCACATTTCTGTGGCAGAAAGTTCTGGAATCTGAGAGGAGCCACAAATTTCCTTCCACCCAGCGTTCACCCACGTCTCCCAATAAAAATGATACCTCACTTGTGTGGGTAGGCCTAGCGCCCGCGACAGGAAACGCCCCAAAGCGCAACGTGGACACAGCCAAATTTTTGAAGGAAAACAGAGGTGTTTTTTGCAAAGTGCCTACCTGTAGATTTTGGCCTGTAGCTCAGCCGCCACCTAGGGAAACCTACCAAACCTGTGCATTTCTGAAAACTAGAGACCTAGGGGAATCCAAGATGAGGTGACTTGTGTGGCTCGGACCAGGTTCTGTCACCCAGAATCCTTTGCAAACCTCAAAATTTGGCAAAAAAAACACATGTTCCTCACATTTCTGTGGCAGAAAGTTCTGGAATCTGAGAGGAGCCACAAATTTCCTTCCACCCAGCGTTCCCCCACGTCTCCCGATAAAAATGATACCTCACTTGTGTGGGTAGGCCTAGCGCCCGCGACAGGAAACGCCCCAAAGCGCAACGTGGACACAGCCAAATTTTTGAAGGAAAACAGAGATGTTTTTTGCAAAGTGCCTACCTGTAGATTTTGGCCTGTAGCTCAGCCGCCACCTAGGGAAACCTACCAAACCTGTGCATTTCTGAAAACTAGAGACCTAGGGGAATCCAAGATGGGGTGACTTGGTTGGCTCGGACAAGGTTCTGTTACCCAGAATCCTTTGCAAACCTCAAAATTTGGCTAAAAAAACACATGTTCCTCACATTTCTGTGGCAGAAAGTTCTGGAATCTGAGAGGAGCCACAAATTTCCTTCCACCCAGCGTTCCCCCACGTCTCCCGATAAAAATTATACCTCACTTGTGTGGGTAGGCTTAGCGCCCGCGACAGGAAACGCCCCAAAGCGCAACGTGGACACAGCCAAATGTTTGAAGGAAAACAGAGGTGTTTTTTGCAAAGTGCCTACCTGTAGATTTTGGCCTGTAGCTCAGCTGCCACCTAGGGAAACCTACCAAACCTGTGCATTTCTGAAAACTAGAGACCTGGGGGAATCCAAGATCGGGTGACTTGTGTGGCTCGGACCAGGTTCTGTTACCCAGAATCCTTTGCAAACCTCAACATTTGGCTAAAAAAACACATGTTCCTCACATTTCTGTGGCAGAAAGTTCTGGAATCTGAGAGGAGCCACAAATTTCCTTCCACCCAGTGTTCCCCCACGCCTCCCGATAAAAATGATACCTCACTTGTGTGAGTAGGCCTAGCGCCCGCGACAGGAAACGCCCCAAAGCGCAACGTGGACACAGCCAAATTTTTGAAGGAAAACAGAGGTGTTTTTTGCAAAGTGCCTACCTGTAGATTTTGGCCTGTAGCTCAGCCGCCACCTAGGGAAACCTACCAAACCTGTGCATTTCTGAAAACTAGAGACATAGGGGAATCCAAGATGGGGTGACTTGTGTGGCTCGGACCAGGTTCTGTTACCCAGAATCCTTTGCAAACCTCAAAATTTGGCTAAAAAAACACATGTTCCTCACATTTCTGTGGCAGAAAGTTCTGGAATCTGAGAGGAGCCACAAATTTCCTTCCACCCAGCGTTCCCCCTCGTCTCCCGATAAAAATGATACCTCACTTGTGTGGGTAGGCCTAGCGCCCGCGACAGGAAACGCCCCAAAGCGCAACGTGGACACAGCCAAATTTTTGAAGGAAAACAGAGGTGTTTTTTGCAAAGTGCCTACCTGTAGATTTTGGCCTGTAGCTCAGCCGCCACCTAGGGAAACCTACCAAACATGTGCATTTCTGAAAACTAGAGACCTAGGGGAATCCAAGATGGGGTGACTTGTGTGGCTCGGACCAGGTTCTGTTACCCAGAATCCTTTGCAAACCTCAAAATTTGGCTAAAAAAACACATGTTCCTCACATTTCTGTGGCAGAAAGTTCTGGAATCTGAGAGGAGCCACAAATTTCCTTCCACCCAGCGTTCCCCCACGTCTTCCGATAAAAATTATACCTCACTTGTGTGGGTAGGCTTAGCGCCCGCGACAGGAAACGCCCCAAAGCGCAACGTGGACACAGCCAAATGTTTGAAGGAAAACAGAGGTGTTTTTTGCAAAGTGCCTACCTGTAGATTTTGGCCTGTAGCTCAGCCGCCACCTAGGGAAACCTACCAAACCTGTGCATTTCTGAAAACTAGAGACCTAGGGGAATCCAAGATGGGGTGACTTGTGTGGCTCGGACCAGGTTCTGTTACCCAGAATCCTTTGCAAACCTCAAAATTTGGCTAAAAAAACACATGTTCCTCACATTTCTGTGGCAGAAAGTTCTGGAATCTGAGAGGAGCCACAAATTTCCTTCCACCCAGCGTTCACCCACGTCTCCCAATAAAAATGATACCTCACTTGTGTGGGTAGGCCTAGCGCCCGCGACAGAAAACGCCCCAAAGCGCAACGTGGACACAGCCAAATTTTTGAAGGAAAACAGAGGTGTTTTTTGCAAAGTGCCTACCTGTAGATTTTGGCCTGTAGCTCAGCCGCCACCTAGGGAAACCTACCAAACCTGTGCATTTCTGAAAACTAGAGACCTAGGGGAATCCAAGATGGGGTGACTTGGTTGGCTCGGACAAGGTTCTGTTACCCAGAATCCTTTGCAAACCTCAAAATTTGGCTAAAAAAACACATGTTCCTCACATTTCTGTGGCAGAAAGTTCTGGAATCTGAGAGGAGCCACAAATTTCCTTCCACCCAGCGTTCCCCCACGTCTCCCAATAAAAATGATACCTCACTTGTGTGGGTAGGCCTAGCGCCCGCGACAGGAAACGCCCCAAAGCGCAACGTGGACACAGCCAAATTTTTGAAGGAAAACAGAGGTGTTTTTTGCAAAGTGCCTACCTGTAGATTTTGGCCTGTAGCTCAGCCGCCACCTAGGGAAACCTACCAAACCTGTGCATTTCTGAAAACTAGAGACTTAGGGAAATCCAAGATGGGGTGACTTGTGTGGCTCGGACCAGGTTCTGTTACCCAGAATCCTTTGCAAACCTCAAAATTTGGCTAAAAAAACACATGTTCCTCACATTTCTGTGGCAGAAAGTTCTGGAATCTGAGAGGAGCCACAAAACTCCTTCCACCCAGCGTTCCCCCACGTCTCCCGATAAAAATGATACCTCACTTGTGTGGGTAGGCCTAGCGCCCGCGACAGGAAACGCCCCAAAGCGCAACGTGGACACAGCCAAATTTTTGAAGGAAAACAGAGGTGTTTTTTGCAAAGTGCCTACCTGTAGATTTTGGCCTGTAGTTCAGCTGCCACCTAGGGAAACCTACCAAACCTGTGCATTTCTGAAAACTAGAGACCTAGGGGAATCCAAGATGGGGTGACTTGTGTGGCTCGGACCAGGTTCTGTTACCCAGAATCCTTTGCAAACCTCAAAATTTGGCTAAAAAAACACATGTTCCTCACATTTCTGTGGCAGAAAGTTCTGGAATCTGAGAGGAGCCACAAATTTCCTTCCACCCAGCGTTCCCCCACTCTCCCAATAAAAATGATACCTCACTTGTGTGGGTAGGCCTAGCGCCCGTGACAGGAAACGCCCCAAAGCGCAACGTGGACACAGCCAAATTTTTGAAGGAAAACAGAGGTGTTTTTTGCAAAGTGCCTACCTGTAGATTTTGGCCTGTAGCTCAGCCGCCACCTAGGGAAACCTACCAAACCTGTGCATTTCTGAAAACTAGAGACCTAGGGGAATTCAAGATGGGGTGACTTGTGTCGCTCGGACCAGGTTCTGTTACCCAGAATCCTTTGCAAACCTCAAAATTTGGCTAAAAAAACACATGTTCCTCACATTTCTGTGGCAGAAAGTTCTGGAATCTGAGAGGAGCCACGAATTTCCTTCCACCCAGCGTTCCCCCACGTCTTCCGATAAAAATGATACCTCACTTGTGTGGGTAGGCCTAGCGCCAGCGACAGGAAACGCCCCAAAGCGCAACGTGGACACAGCCAAATTTTTGAAGGAAAACAGAGGTGTTTTTTGCAAAGTGCCTACCTGTAGATTTTGGCCTGTAGCTCAGCTGCCACCTAGGGAAACCTACCAAACCTGTGCATTTCTTAAAACTAGAGACCTAGGGGAATCCAAGATGGGGTGACTTGTGTGGCTCGGACCAGGTTCTGTTACCCAGAATCCTTTGTAAACCTCAAAATTTAGCTAAAAAAACACATGTTCCTCACATTTCTGTGGCAGAAAGTTCTGGAATCTGAGAGGAGCCACAAATTTCCTTCCACCCAGCGTTCCCCCACGTCTTCCGATAAAAATGATACCTCACTTGTGTGGGTAGGCCTAGCGCCCGCGACAGGAAACGCCCCAAAGCGCAACGTGGACACAGCCACATTTTTGAAGGAAAACAGAGGTGTTTTTTGCAAAGTGCCTACCTGTAGATTTTGGCCTGTAGCTCAGCCGCCACCTAGGGAAACCTACCAAACCTGTGCATTTCTGAAAACTAGAGACCTAGGGGAATCCAAGATGGGGTGACTTGTGTCGCTCGGACCAGGTTCTGTTACCCAGAATCCTTTGCAAACCTCAAAATTTGGCTAAAAAAACACATGTTCCTCACATTTCTGTGGCAGAAAGTTCTGGAATCTGAGAGGAGCCACGAATTTCCTTCCACCCAGCGTTCCCCCACGTCTCCTGATAAAAATTATACCTCACTTGTGTGGGTAGGCCTAGCGCCCGCGACAGGAAATGCCCCAAAGCGCAACGTGGACACAGCCAAATTTTTGAAGGAAAACAGAGGTGTTTTTTGCAAAGTGCCTACCTGTAGATTTTGGCCTGTAGCTCAGCCGCCACCTAGGGAAACCTACCAAACCTGTGCATTTCTGAAAACTAGAGACCTAGGGGAATCCAAGATGGGGTGACTTCTGTCGCTCGGACCAGGTTCTGTTACCCAGAATCCTTTGCAAACCTCAAAATTTGGCTAAAAAAACACATGTTCCTCACATTTCTGCGGCAGAAAGTTCTGGAATCTGAGAGGAGCCACAAAACTCCTTCCACCCAGCGTTCCCCCACGTCTCCCGATAAAAATGATACCTCACTTGTGTGGGTAGGCCTAGCGCCCGCGACAGGAAACGCCCCAAAGCGCAACGTGGACACAGCCAAATTTTTGAAGGAAAACAGAGGTGTTTTTTGCAAAGTGCCTACCTGTAGATTTTGGCCTGTAGTTCAGCTGCCACCTAGGGAAACCTACCAAACCTGTGCATTTCTGAAAACTAGAGACCTAGGGGAATCCAAGATGGGGTGACTTGTGTGGCTCGGACCAGGTTCTGTTACCCAGAATCCTTTGCAAACCTCAAAATTTGGCTAAAAAAACACATGTTCCTCACATTTCTGTGGCAGAAAGTTCTGGAATCTGAGAGGAGCCACAAATTTCCTTCCACCCAGCGTTCCCCCACTCTCCCAATAAAAATGATACCTCACTTGTGTGGGTAGGCCTAGCGCCCGCGACAGGAAACGCCCCAAAGCGCAACGTGGACACAGCCAAATTTTTGAAGGAAAACAGAGGTGTTTTTTGCAAAGTGCCTACCTGTAGATTTTGGCCTGTAGCTCAGCCGCCACCTAGGGAAACCTACCAAATCTGTGCATTTCTGAAAACTAGAGACCTAGGGGAATTCAAGATGGGGTGACTTGTGTCGCTCGGACCAGGTTCTGTTACCCAGAATCCTTTGCAAACCTCAAAATTTGGCTAAAAAAACACATGTTCCTCACATTTCTGTGGCAGAAAGTTCTGGAATCTGAGAGGAGCCACGAATTTCCTTCCACCCAGCGTTCCCCCACGTCTCCTGATAAAAATGATACCTCACTTGTGTGGGTAGGCCTAGCGCCCGCGACAGGAAATGCCCCAAAGCGCAACGTGGACACAGCCAAATTTTTGAAGGAAAACAGAGGTGTTTTTTGCAAAGTGCCTACCTGTAGATTTTGGCCTGTAGCTCAGCCGCCACCTAGGGAAACCTACCAAACCTGTGCATTTCTGAAAACTAGAGACCTAGGGGAATCCAAGATGGGGTGACTTCTGTCGCTCGGACCAGGTTCTGTTACCCAGAAACCTTTGCAAACCTCAAAATTTGGCTAAAAAAACACATGTTCATCACATTTCTGTTGCAGAAAGTTCTGGAATCTGAGAGGAGCCACAAATTTCCTTCCACCCAGCGTTCCCCCACGTCTTCCAATAAAAATGATACCTCACTTGTGTGGGTAGGCCTAGCGCCCGCGACAGGAAACGCCCCAAAGCGCAACGTGGACACAGCCAAATTTTTGAAGGAAAACAGAGGTGTTTTTTGCAAAGTGCCTACCTGTAGATTTTGGCCTGTAGCTCAGCTGCCACCTAGGGAAACCTACCAAACCTGTGCATTTCTGAAAACTAGAGACCTAGGGGAATCCAAGATGGGGTGACTTGTGTGGCTCGGACCAGGTTCTGTTACCCAGAATCCTTTGCAAACCTCAAAATTTGGCTAAAAAAACACATGTTCCTCACATTTCTGTGGCAGAAAGTTCTGGAATCTGAGAGGAGCCACGAATTTCCTTCCACCCAGCGTTCCCCCACGTCTCCTGATAAAAATGATACCTCACTTGTGTGGGTAGGCCTAGCGCCCGCGACAGGAAATGCCCCAAAGCGCAACGTGGACACAGCCAAATTTTTGAAGGAAAACAGAGGTGTTTTTTGCAAAGTGCCTACCTGTAGATTTTGGCCTGTAGCTCAGCCGCCACCTAGGGAAACCTACCAAACCTGTGCATTTCTGAAAACTAGAGACCTAGGGGAATCCAAGATGGGGTGACTTCTGTCGCTCGGACCAGGTTCTGTTACCCAGAATCCTTTGCAAACCTCAAAATTTTGCTAAAAAAACACATGTTCCTCACATTTCTGCGGCAGAAAGTTCTGGAATCTGAGAGGAGCCACAAAACTCCTTCCACCCAGCGTTCCCCCACGTCTCCCGATAAAAATGATACCTCACTTGTGTGGGTAGGCCTAGCGCCCGCGACAGGAAACGCCCCAAAGCGCAACGTGGACACAGCCAAATTTTTGAAGGAAAACAGAGGTGTTTTTTGCAAAGTGCCTACCTGTAGATTTTGGCCTGTAGTTCAGCTGCCACCTAGGGAAACCTACCAAACCTGTGCATTTCTGAAAACTAGAGACCTAGGGGAATCCAAGATGGGGTGACTTGTGTGGCTCGGACCAGGTTCTGTTACCCAGAATCCTTTGCAAACCTCAAAATTTGGCTAAAAAAACACATGTTCCTCACATTTCTGTGGCAGAAAGTTCTGGAATCTGAGAGGAGCCACAAATTTCCTTCCACCCAGCGTTCCCCCACTCTCCCAATAAAAATGATACCTCACTTGTGTGGGTAGGCCTAGCGCCCGCGACAGGAAACGCCCCAAAGCGCAACGTGGACACAGCCAAATTTTTGAAGGAAAACAGAGGTGTTTTTTGCAAAGTGCCTACCTGTAGATTTTGGCCTGTAGCTCAGCCGCCACCTAGGGAAACCTACCAAACCTGTGCATTTCTGAAAACTAGAGACCTAGGGGAATTCAAGATGGGGTGACTTGTGTCGCTCGGACCAGGTTCTGTTACCCAGAATCCTTTGCAAACCTCAAAATTTGGCTAAAAAAACACATGTTCCTCACATTTCTGTGGCAGAAAGTTCTGGAATCTGAGAGGAGCCACGAATTTCCTTCCACCCAGCGTTCCCCCACGTCTCCTGATAAAAATAATACCTCACTTGTGTGGGTAGGCCTAGCGCCCGCGACAGGAAATGCCCCAAAGCGCAACGTGGACACAGCCAAATTTTTGAAGGAAAACAGAGGTGTTTTTTGCAAAGTGCCTACCTGTAGATTTTGGCCTGTAGCTCAGCCGCCACCTAGGGAAACCTACCAAACCTGTGCATTTCTGAAAACTAGAGACCTAGGGGAATCCAAGATGGGGTGACTTCTGTCGCTCGGACCAGGTTCTGTTACCCAGAATCCTTTGCAAACCTCAAAATTTGGCTAAAAAAACACATGTTCCTCACATTTCTGTGGCAGAAAGTTCTGGAATCTGAGAGGAGCCACAAATTTCCTTCCACCCAGCGTTCCCCCACGTCTTCCGATAAAAATGATACCTCACTTGTGTGGGTAGGCCTAGCGCCCGCGACAGGAAACGCCCCAAAGCGCAACGTGGACACAGCCAAATTTTTTAAGGAAAACAGAGGTGTTTTTTGCAAAGTGCCTACCTGTAGATTTTGGCCTGTAGCTCAGCTGCCACCTAGGGAAAAAAACCAAAGCTGTGCATTTCTGAAAACTAGAGACCTAGGGGAATCCAAGATGGGGTGACTTGTGTGGCTCGGACCAGGTTCTGTTACCCAGAATCCTTTGCAAACCTCAAAATTTGGCTATAAAAACACATGTTCCTCACATTTCTGTGGCAGAAAGTTCTGGAATCTGAGAGGAGCCCCAAATTTCCTTCCACCCAGTGTTCCCCCACGCCTCCCGATAAAAATGATGCCTCACTTGTGTGGGTAGGCCTAGCGCCCGCGACAGGAAACGCCCCAAAGCGCAACGTGGACACAGCCAAATTTTTGAAGGAAAACAGAGGTGTTTTTTGCAAAGTGCCTACCTGTAGATTTTGGCCTGTAGCTCAGCCGCCACCTAGGGAAACCTACCAAACCTGTGCATTTCTGAAAACTAGAGACCTAGGGGAATCCAAGATGGGGTGACTTGTGTGGCTCGGACCAGGTTCTGTTACCCAGAATCCTTTGCAAACCTCAAAATCTGGCTAAAAAAACACATGTTCCTCACATTTCTGCGGGAGAAAGTTCTGGAATCTGAGAGGAGCCACAAAACTCCTTCCACCCAGCGTTCCCCCACGTCTCCCGATAAAAATGATACCTCACTTGTGTGGGTAGGCCTAGCGCCCGCGACAGGAAACGCCCCAAAGCGCAACGTGGACACAGCCAAATTTTTGAAGGAAAACAGAGGTGTTTTTTGCAAAGTGCCTACCTGTAGATTTTGGCCTGTAGCTCAGCCGCCACCTAGGGAAACCTACCAAACCTGTGCATTTCTGAAAACTAGAGACCTAGGGGAATTCAAGATGGGGTGACTTGTGTCGCTCGGACCAGGTTCTGTTACCCAGAATCCTTTGCAAACCTCAAAATTTGGCTAAAAAAACACATGTTCCTCACATTTCTGTGGCAGAAAGTTCTGGAATCTGAGAGGAGCCACGAATTTCCTTCCACCCAGCGTTCCCCCACGTCTCCTGATAAAAATAATACCTCACTTGTGTGGGTAGGCCTAGCGCCCGTGACAGGAAATGCCCCAAAGCGCAACATGGACACAGCCAAATTTTTGAAGGAAAACAGAGGTGTTTTTTTGCAAAGTGCCTACCTGTAGATTTTGGCCTGTAGCTCAGCCGCCACCTAGGGAAACCTACCAAACCTGTGCATTTCTGAAAACTAGAGACCTAGGGGAATCCAAGATGGGGTGACTTCTGTCGCTCGGACCAGGTTCTGTTACCCAGAATCCTTTGCAAACCTCAAAATTTGGCTAAAAAAACACATGTTCCTCACATTTCTGTGGCAGAAAGTTCTGGAATCTGAGAGGAGCCACAAATGTCCTTCCACCCAGCGTTCCCCCACGTCTTCCGATAAAAATGATACCTCACTTGTGTGGGTAGGCCTAGCGCCCGCGACAGGAAACGCCCCAAAGCGCAACGTGGACACAGCCAAATTTTTTAAGGAAAACAGAGGTGTTTTTTGCAAAGTGCCTACCTGTAGATTTTGGCCTGTAGCTCAGCTGCCACCTAGGGAAAAAAACCAAAGCTGTGCATTTCTGAAAACTAGAGACCTAGGGGAATCCAAGATGGGGTGACTTGTGTGGCTCGGACCAGGTTCTGTTACCCAGAATCCTTTGCAAACCTCAAAATTTGGCTATAAAAACACATGTTCCTCACATTTCTGTGGCAGAAAGTTCTGGAATCTGAGAGGAGCCCCAAATTTCCTTCCACCCAGTGTTCCCCCACGCCTCCCGATAAAAATGATGCCTCACTTGTGTGGGTAGGCCTAGCGCCCGCAACAGGAAACGCCCCAAAGCGCAACGTGGACACAGCCAAATTTTTGAAGGAAAACAGAGGTGTTTTTTGCAAAGTGCCTACCTGTAGATTTTGGCCTGTAGCTCAGCCGCCACCTAGGGAAACCTACCAAACCTGTGCATTTCTGAAAACTAGAGACCTAGGGGAATCCAAGATGGGGTGACTTGTGTGGCTCGGACCAGGTTCTGTTACCCAGAATCCTTTGCAAACCTCAAAATTTGGCTAAAAAAAACACATGTTCCTCACATTTCTGTGGCAGAAAGTTCTGGAATCTGAGAGGAGCCACAAATTTCCTTCCACCCAGCGTTCACCCACGTCTCCCAATAAAAATGATACCTCACTTGTGTGGGTAGGCCTAGCGCCCGCGACAGGAAACGCCCCAAAGCGCAACGTGGACACAGCCAAATTTTTGAAGGAAAACAGAGGTGTTTTTTGCAAAGTGCCTACCTGTAGATTTTGGCCTGTAGCTCAGCCGCCACCTAGGGAAACCTACCAAACCTGTGCATTTCTGAAAACTAGAGACCTAGGGGAATCCAAGATGAGGTGACTTGTGTGGCTCGGACCAGGTTCTGTCACCCAGAATCCTTTGCAAACCTCAAAATTTGGCAAAAAAAACACATGTTCCTCACATTTCTGTGGCAGAAAGTTCTGGAATCTGAGAGGAGCCACAAATTTCCTTCCACCCAGCGTTCCCCCACGTCTCCCGATAAAAATGATACCTCACTTGTGTGGGTAGGCCTAGCGCCCGCGACAGGAAACGCCCCAAAGCGCAACGTGGACACAGCCAAATTTTTGAAGGAAAACAGAGATGTTTTTTGCAAAGTGCCTACCTGTAGATTTTGGCCTGTAGCTCAGCCGCCACCTAGGGAAACCTACCAAACCTGTGCATTTCTGAAAACTAGAGACCTAGGGGAATCCAAGATGGGGTGACTTGGTTGGCTCGGACAAGGTTCTGTTACCCAGAATCCTTTGCAAACCTCAAAATTTGGCTAAAAAAACACATGTTCCTCACATTTCTGAGGAAGAAAGTTCTGGAATCTGAGAGGAGCCACAAATTTCCTTCCACCCAGTGTTCCCCCACGCCTCCCGATAAAAATGATACCTCACTTGTGTGAGTAGGCCTAGCGCCCGCGACAGGAAACGCCCCAAAGCGCAACGTGGACACAGCCAAATTTTTGAAGGAAAACAGAGGTGTTTTTTGCAAAGTGCCTACCTGTAGATTTTGGCCTGTAGCTCAGCCGCCACCTAGGGAAACCTACCAAACCTGTGCATTTCTGAAAACTAGAGACCTAGGGGAATCCAAGATGGGGTGACTTGTGTGGCTCGGACCAGGTTCTGTTACCCAGAATCCTTTGTAAACCTCAAAATTTAGCTAAAAAAACACATGTTCCTCACATTTCTGTGGCAGAAAGTTCTGGAATCTGAGAGGAGCCACAAATTTCCTTCCACCCAGCGTTCCCCCACGTCTTCCGATAAAAATTATACCTCACTTGTGTGGGTAGGCTTAGCGCCCGCGACAGGAAACGCCCCCAAAGCGCAACGTGGACACAGCCAAATGTTTGAAGGAAAACAGAGGTGTTTTTTGCAAAGTGCCTACCTGTAGATTTTGGCCTGTAGCTCAGCTGCCACCTAGGGAAACCTACCAAACCTGTGCATTTCTGAAAACTAGAGACCTGGGGGAATCCAAGATCGGGTGACTTGTGTGGCTCGGACCAGGTTCTGTTACCCAGAATCCTTTGCAAACCTCAAAATTTGGCTATAAAAACACATGTTCCTCACATTTCTGTGGCAGAAAGTTCTGGAATCTGAGAGGAGCCCCAAATTTCCTTCCACCCAGTGTTCCCCCACGCCTCCCGATAAAAATGATGCCTCACTTGTGTGGGTAGGCCTAGCGCCCGCGACAGGAAACGCCCCAAAGCGCAACGTGGACACAGCCAAATTTTTGAAGGAAAACAGAGGTGTTTTTTGCAAAGTGCCTACCTGTAGATTTTGGCCTGTAGCTCAGCCGCCACCTAGGGAAACCTACCAAACCTGTGCATTTCTGAAAACTAGAGACCTAGGGGAATCCAAGATGGGGTGACTTGTGTGACTCGGACCAGGTTCTGTTACCCAGAATCCTTTGCAAACCTCAAAATTTGGCTAAAAAAACACATGTTCCTCACATTTCTGTGGCAGAAAGTTCTGGAATCTGAGAGGAGCCACAAATTTCCTTCCACCCAGCGTTCACCCACGTCTCCCAATAAAAATGATACCTCACTTGTGTGGGTAGGCCTAGCGCCCGCGACAGGAAACGCCCCAAAGCGCAACGTGGACACAGCCAAATTTTTGAAGGAAAACAGAGGTGTTTTTTGCAAAGTGCCTACCTGTAGATTTTGGCCTGTAGCTCAGCCGCCACCTAGGGAAACCTACCAAACCTGTGCATTTCTGAAAACTAGAGACCTAGGGGAATCCAAGATGAGGTGACTTGTGTGGCTCGGACCAGGTTCTGTCACCCAGAATCCTTTGCAAACCTCAAAATTTGGCAAAAAAAACACATGTTCCTCACATTTCTGTGGCAGAAAGTTCTGGAATCTGAGAGGAGCCACAAATTTCCTTCCACCCAGCGTTCCCCCACGTCTCCCGATAAAAATGATACCTCACTTGTGTGGGTAGGCCTAGCGCCCGCGACAGGAAACGCCCCAAAGCGCAACGTGGACACAGCCAAATTTTTGAAGGAAAACAGAGATGTTTTTTGCAAAGTGCCTACCTGTAGATTTTGGCCTGTAGCTCAGCCGCCACCTAGGGAAACCTACCAAACCTGTGCATTTCTGAAAACTAGAGACCTAGGGGAATCCAAGATGGGGTGACTTGGTTGGCTCGGACAAGGTTCTGTTACCCAGAATCCTTTGCAAACCTCAAAATTTGGCTAAAAAAAACACATGTTCCTCACATTTCTGTGGCAGAAAGTTCTGGAATCTGAGAGGAGCCACAAATTTCCTTCCACCCAGCGTTCCCCCACGTCTCCCGATAAAAATTATACCTCACTTGTGTGGGTAGGCTTAGCGCCCGCGACAGGAAACGCCCCAAAGCGCAACGTGGACACAGCCAAATGTTTGAAGGAAAACAGAGGTGTTTTTTGCAAAGTGCCTACCTGTAGATTTTGGCCTGTAGCTCAGCTGCCACCTAGGGAAACCTACCAAACCTGTGCATTTCTGAAAACTAGAGACCTGGGGGAATCCAAGATCGGGTGACTTGTGTGGCTCGGACCAGGTTCTGTTACCCAGAATCCTTTGCAAACCTCAACATTTGGCTAAAAAAACACATGTTCCTCACATTTCTGTGGCAGAAAGTTCTGGAATCTGAGAGGAGCCACAAATTTCCTTCCACCCAGTGTTCCCCCACGCCTCCCGATAAAAATGATACCTCACTTGTGTGAGTAGGCCTAGCGCCCGCGACAGGAAACGCCCCAAAGCGCAACGTGGACACAGCCAAATTTTTGAAGGAAAACAGAGGTGTTTTTTGCAAAGTGCCTACCTGTAGATTTTGGCCTGTAGCTCAGCCGCCACCTAGGGAAACCTACCAAACCTGTGCATTTCTGAAAACTAGAGACATAGGGGAATCCAAGATGGGGTGACTTGTGTGGCTCGGACCAGGTTCTGTTACCCAGAATCCTTTGCAAACCTCAAAATTTGGCTAAAAAAACACATGTTCCTCACATTTCTGTGGCAGAAAGTTCTGGAATCTGAGAGGAGCCACAAATTTCCTTCCACCCAGCGTTCCCCCTCGTCTCCCGATAAAAATGATACCTCACTTGTGTGGGTAGGCCTAGCGCCCGCGACAGGAAACGCCCCAAAGCGCAACGTGGACACAGCCAAATTTTTGAAGGAAAACAGAGGTGTTTTTTGCAAAGTGCCTACCTGTAGATTTTGGCCTGTAGCTCAGCCGCCACCTAGGGAAACCTACCAAACATGTGCATTTCTGAAAACTAGAGACCTAGGGGAATCCAAGATGGGGTGACTTGTGTGGCTCGGACCAGGTTCTGTTACCCAGAATCCTTTGCAAACCTCAAAATTTGGCTAAAAAAACACATGTTCCTCACATTTCTGTGGCAGAAAGTTCTGGAATCTGAGAGGAGCCACAAATTTCCTTCCACCCAGCGTTCCCCCACGTCTTCCGATAAAAATTATACCTCACTTGTGTGGGTAGGCTTAGCGCCCGCGACAGGAAACGCCCCAAAGCGCAACGTGGACACAGCCAAATGTTTGAAGGAAAACAGAGGTGTTTTTTGCAAAGTGCCTACCTGTAGATTTTGGCCTGTAGCTCAGCCGCCACCTAGGGAAACCTACCAAACCTGTGCATTTCTGAAAACTAGAGACCTAGGGGAATCCAAGATGGGGTGACTTGTGTGGCTCGGACCAGGTTCTGTTACCCAGAATCCTTTGCAAACCTCAAAATTTGGCTAAAAAAACACATGTTCCTCACATTTCTGTGGCAGAAAGTTCTGGAATCTGAGAGGAGCCACAAATTTCCTTCCACCCAGCGTTCACCCACGTCTCCCAATAAAAATGATACCTCACTTGTGTGGGTAGGCCTAGCGCCCGCGACAGAAAACGCCCCAAAGCGCAACGTGGACACAGCCAAATTTTTGAAGGAAAACAGAGGTGTTTTTTGCAAAGTGCCTACCTGTAGATTTTGGCCTGTAGCTCAGCCGCCACCTAGGGAAACCTACCAAACCTGTGCATTTCTGAAAACTAGAGACCTAGGGGAATCCAAGATGGGGTGACTTGGTTGGCTCGGACAAGGTTCTGTTACCCAGAATCCTTTGCAAACCTCAAAATTTGGCTAAAAAAACACATGTTCCTCACATTTCTGTGGCAGAAAGTTCTGGAATCTGAGAGGAGCCACAAATTTCCTTCCACCCAGCGTTCCCCCACGTCTCCCGATAAAAATTATACCTCACTTGTGTGGGTAGGCTTAGCGCCCGCGACAGGAAACGCCCCAAAGCGCAACGTGGACACAGCCAAATGTTTGAAGGAAAACAGAGGTGTTTTTTGCAAAGTGCCTACCTGTAGATTTTGGCCTGTAGCTCAGCTGCCACCTAGGGAAACCTACCAAACCTGTGCATTTCTGAAAACTAGAGACCTGGGGGAATCCAAGATCGGGTGACTTGTGTGGCTCGGACCAGGTTCTGTTACCCATAATCCTTTGCAAACCTCAACATTTGGCTAAAAAAACACATGTTCCTCACATTTCTGTGGCAGAAAGTTCTGGAATCTGAGAGGAGCCACAAATTTTCTTCCACCCAGTGTTCCCCCACGCCTCCCTATAAAAATGATACCTCACTTGTGTGAGTAGGCCTAGCGCCCGCGACAGGAAACGCCCCAAAGCGCAACGTGGACACAGCCAAATTTTTGAAGGAAAACAGAGGTGTTTTTTGCAAAGTGCCTACCTGTAGATTTTGGCCTGTAGCTCAGCCGCCACCTAGGGAAACCTACCAAACCTGTGCATTTCTGAAAACTAGAGACATAGGGGAATCCAAGATGGGGTGACTTGTGTGGCTCGGACCAGGTTCTGTTACCCAGAATCCTTTGCAAACCTCAAAATTTGGCTAAAAAAACACATGTTCCTCACATTTCTGTGGCAGAAAGTTCTGGAATCTGAGAGGAGCCACAAATTTCCTTCCACCCAGCGTTCCCCCACGTCTTCCGATAAAAATTATACCTCACTTGTGTGGGTAGGCTTAGCGCCCGCGACAGGAAACACCCCAAAGCGCAACGTGGACACAGCCAAATGTTTGAAGGTAAACAGAGGTGTTTTTTGCAAAGTGCCTACCTGTAGATTTTGGCCTGTAGCTCAGCCGCCACCTAGGGAAACCTACCAAACCTGTGCATTTCTGAAAACTAGAGACCTAGGGGAATCCAAGATGGGGTGACTTGTGTGGCTCGGACCAGGTTCTGTTACCCAGAATCCTTTGCAAACCTCAAAATTTGGCTAAAAAAACACATGTTCCTCACATTTCTGTGGCAGAAAGTTCTGGAATCTGAGAGGAGCCACAAATTTCCTTCCACCCAGCGTTCACCCACGTCTCCCAATAAAAATGATACCTCACTTGTGTGGGTAGGCCTAGCGCCCGCGACAGAAAACGCCCCAAAGCGCAACGTGGACACAGCCAAATTTTTGAAGGAAAACAGAGGTGTTTTTTGCAAAGTGCCTACCTGTAGATTTTGGCCTGTAGCTCAGCCGCCACCTAGGGAAACCTACCAAACCTGTGCATTTCGGAAAACTAGAGACCTAGGGGAATCCAAGATGAGGTGACTTGTGTGGCTCGGACCAGGTTCTGTCACCCAGAATCCTTTGCAAACCTCAAAATTTGGCAAAAAAAACACATGTTCCTCACATTTCTGTGGCAGAAAGTTCTGGAATCTGAGAGGAGCCACAAATTTCCTTCCACCCAGCGTTCCCCCACGTCTCCCGATAAAAATGATACCTCACTTGTGTGGGTAGGCCTAGCGCCCGCGACAGGAAACGCCCCAAAGCGCAACGTGGACACAGCCAAATTTTTGAAGGAAAACAGAGATGTTTTTTGCAAAGTGCCTACCTGTAGATTTTGGCCTGTAGCTCAGCCGCCACCTAGGGAAACCTACCAAACCTGTGCATTTCTGAAAACTAGAGACCTAGGGGAATCCAAGATGGGGTGACTTGGTTGGCTCGGACAAGGTTCTGTTACCCAGAATCCTTTGCAAACCTCAAAATTTGGCTAAAAAAACACATGTTCCTCACATTTCTGTGGCAGAAAGTTCTGGAATCTGAGAGGAGCCACAAATTTCCTTCCACCCAGCGTTCCCCCACGTCTTCCGATAAAAATTATACCTCACTTGTGTGGGTAGGCTTAGCGCCCGCGACAGGAAACGCCCCAAAGCGCAACGTGGACACAGCCAAATGTTTGACGGAAAACAGAGGTGTTTTTTGCAAAGTGCCTACCTGTAGATTTTGGCCTGTAGCTCAGCTGCCACCTAGGGAAACCTACCAAACCTGTGCATTTCTGAAAACTAGAGACCTGGGGGAATCCAAGATTGGGTGACTTGTGTGGCTCGGACCAGGTTCTGTTACCCAGAATCCTTTGCAAACCTCAACATTTGGCTAAAAAAACACATGTTCCTCACATTTCTGTGGCAGAAAGTTCTGGAATCTGAGAGGAGCCACAAATTTCCTTCCACCCAGTGTTCCCCCACGCCTCCCGATAAAAATGATACCTCACTTGTGTGAGTAGGCCTAGCGCCCACGACAGGAAACGCCCCAAAGCGCAACGTGGACACAGCCAAATTTTTGAAGGAAAACAGAGGTGTTTTTTGCAAAGTGCCTACCTGTAGATTTTGGCCTGTAGCTCAGCCGCCACCTAGGGAAACCTACCAAACCTGTGCATTTCTGAAAACTAGAGACATAGGGGAATCCAAGATGGGGTGACTTGTGTGGCTCGGACCAGGTTCTGTTACCCAGAATCCTTTGCAAACCTCAAAATTTGGCTAAAAAAACACATGTTCCTCACATTTCTGTGGCAGAAAGTTCTGGAATCTGAGAGGAGCCACAAATTTCCTTCCACCCAGCGTTCCCCCTCGTCTCCCGATAAAAATGATACCTCACTTGTGTGGGTAGGCCTAGCGCCCGCGACAGGAAACGCCCCAAAGCGCAACGTGGACACAGCCAAATTTTTGAAGGAAAACAGAGGTGTTTTTTGCAAAGTGCCTACCTGTAGATTTTGGCCTGTAGCTCAGCCGCCACCTAGGGAAACCTACCAAACCTGTGCATTTCTGAAAACTAGAGACCTAGGGGAATCCAAGATGGGGTGACTTGGTTGGCTCGGACAAGGTTCTGTTACCCAGAATCCTTTGCAAACCTCAAAATTTGGCTAAAAAAACACATGTTCCTCACATTTCTGTGGCAGAAAGTTCTGGAATCTGAGAGGAGCCACAAATTTCCTTCCACCCAGCGTTCCCCCACGTCTCCCGATAAAAATTATACCTCACTTGTGTGGGTAGGCTTAGCGCCCGCGACAGGAAACGCCCCAAAGCGCAACGTGGACACAGCCAAATGTTTGAAGGAAAACAGAGGTGTTTTTTGCAAAGTGCCTACCTGTAGATTTTGGCCTGTAGCTCAGCTGCCACCTAGGGAAACCTACCAAACCTGTGCATTTCTGAAAACTAGAGACCTGGGGGAATCCAAGATCGGGTGACTTGTGTGGCTCGGACCAGGTTCTGTTACCCAGAATCCTTTGCAAACCTCAACATTTGGCTAAAAAAACACATGTTCCTCACATTTCTGTGGCAGAAAGTTCTGGAATCTGAGAGGAGCCACAAATTTCCTTCCACCCAGTGTTCCCCCACGCCTCCCGATAAAAATGATACCTCACTTGTGTGAGTAGGCCTAGCGCCCGCGACAGGAAACGCCCCAAAGCGCAACGTGGACACAGCCAAATTTTTGAAGGAAAACAGAGGTGTTTTTTGCAAAGTGCCTACCTGTAGATTTTGGCCTGTAGCTCAGCTGCCACCTAGGGAAACCTACCAAACCTGTGCATTTCTGAAAACTAGAGACCTGGGGGAATCCAAGATCGGGTGACTTGTGTGGCTCGGACCAGGTTCTGTTACCCATAATCCTTTGCAAACCTCAACATTTGGCTAAAAAAACACATGTTCCTCACATTTCTGTGGCAGAAAGTTCTGGAATCTGAGAGGAGCCACAAATTTTCTTCCACCCAGTGTTCCCCCACGCCTCCCTATAAAAATGATACCTCACTTGTGTGAGTAGGCCTAGCGCCCGCGACAGGAAACGCCCCAAAGCGCAACGTGGACACAGCCAAATTTTTGAAGGAAAACAGAGGTGTTTTTTGCAAAGTGCCTACCTGTAGATTTTGGCCTGTAGCTCAGCCGCCACCTAGGGAAACCTACCAAACCTGTGCATTTCTGAAAACTAGAGACATAGGGGAATCCAAGATGGGGTGACTTGTGTGGCTCGGACCAGGTTCTGTTACCCAGAATCCTTTGCAAACCTCAAAATTTGGCTAAAAAAACACATGTTCCTCACATTTCTGTGGCAGAAAGTTCTGGAATCTGAGAGGAGCCACAAATTTCCTTCCACCCAGCGTTCCCCCACGTCTTCCGATAAAAATTATACCTCACTTGTGTGGGTAGGCTTAGCGCCCGCGACAGGAAACACCCCAAAGCGCAACGTGGACACAGCCAAATGTTTGAAGGTAAACAGAGGTGTTTTTTGCAAAGTGCCTACCTGTAGATTTTGGCCTGTAGCTCAGCCGCCACCTAGGGAAACCTACCAAACCTGTGCATTTCTGAAAACTAGAGACCTAGGGGAATCCAAGATGGGGTGACTTGTGTGGCTCGGACCAGGTTCTGTTACCCAGAATCCTTTGCAAACCTCAAAATTTGGCTAAAAAAACACATGTTCCTCACATTTCTGTGGCAGAAAGTTCTGGAATCTGAGAGGAGCCACAAATTTCCTTCCACCCAGCGTTCACCCACGTCTCCCAATAAAAATGATACCTCACTTGTGTGGGTAGGCCTAGCGCCCGCGACAGAAAACGCCCCAAAGCGCAACGTGGACACAGCCAAATTTTTGAAGGAAAACAGAGGTGTTTTTTGCAAAGTGCCTACCTGTAGATTTTGGCCTGTAGCTCAGCCGCCACCTAGGGAAACCTACCAAACCTGTGCATTTCGGAAAACTAGAGACCT
Organism: Pleurodeles waltl; assembly: GCF_031143425.1. Lineage (NCBI taxonomy): Eukaryota > Metazoa > Chordata > Amphibia > Caudata > Salamandridae > Pleurodeles > Pleurodeles waltl. The sequence continues at coordinate 1,686,955,523 of NC_090444.1, read as the reverse complement.
AGGGGAATCCAAGATGAGGTGACTTGTGTGGCTCGGACCAGGTTCTGTCACCCAGAATCCTTTGCAAACCTCAAAATTTGGCAAAAAAAACACATGTTCCTCACATTTCTGTGGCAGAAAGTTCTGGAATCTGAGAGGAGCCACAAATTTCCTTCCACCCAGCGTTCCCCCACGTCTCCCGATAAAAATGATACCTCACTTGTGTGGGTAGGCCTAGCGCCCGCGACAGGAAACGCCCCAAAGCGCAACGTGGACACAGCCAAATTTTTGAAGGAAAACAGAGATGTTTTTTGCAAAGTGCCTACCTGTAGATTTTGGCCTGTAGCTCAGCCGCCACCTAGGGAAACCTACCAAACCTGTGCATTTCTGAAAACTAGAGACCTAGGGGAATCCAAGATGGGGTGACTTGGTTGGCTCGGACAAGGTTCTGTTACCCAGAATCCTTTGCAAACCTCAAAATTTGGCTAAAAAAACACATGTTCCTCACATTTCTGTGGCAGAAAGTTCTGGAATCTGAGAGGAGCCACAAATTTCCTTCCACCCAGCGTTCCCCCACGTCTTCCGATAAAAATTATACCTCACTTGTGTGGGTAGGCTTAGCGCCCGCGACAGGAAACGCCCCAAAGCGCAACGTGGACACAGCCAAATGTTTGACGGAAAACAGAGGTGTTTTTTGCAAAGTGCCTACCTGTAGATTTTGGCCTGTAGCTCAGCTGCCACCTAGGGAAACCTACCAAACCTGTGCATTTCTGAAAACTAGAGACCTGGGGGAATCCAAGATTGGGTGACTTGTGTGGCTCGGACCAGGTTCTGTTACCCAGAATCCTTTGCAAACCTCAACATTTGGCTAAAAAAACACATGTTCCTCACATTTCTGTGGCAGAAAGTTCTGGAATCTGAGAGGAGCCACAAATTTCCTTCCACCCAGTGTTCCCCCACGCCTCCCGATAAAAATGATACCTCACTTGTGTGAGTAGGCCTAGCGCCCACGACAGGAAACGCCCCAAAGCGCAACGTGGACACAGCCAAATTTTTGAAGGAAAACAGAGGTGTTTTTTGCAAAGTGCCTACCTGTAGATTTTGGCCTGTAGCTCAGCCGCCACCTAGGGAAACCTACCAAACCTGTGCATTTCTGAAAACTAGAGACATAGGGGAATCCAAGATGGGGTGACTTGTGTGGCTCGGACCAGGTTCTGTTACCCAGAATCCTTTGCAAACCTCAAAATTTGGCTAAAAAAACACATGTTCCTCACATTTCTGTGGCAGAAAGTTCTGGAATCTGAGAGGAGCCACAAATTTCCTTCCACCCAGCGTTCCCCCTCGTCTCCCGATAAAAATGATACCTCACTTGTGTGGGTAGGCCTAGCGCCCGCGACAGGAAACGCCCCAAAGCGCAACGTGGACACAGCCAAATTTTTGAAGGAAAACAGAGGTGTTTTTTGCAAAGTGCCTACCTGTAGATTTTGGCCTGTAGCTCAGCCGCCACCTAGGGAAACCTACCAAACCTGTGCATTTCTGAAAACTAGAGACCTAGGGGAATCCAAGATGGGGTGACTTGGTTGGCTCGGACAAGGTTCTGTTACCCAGAATCCTTTGCAAACCTCAAAATTTGGCTAAAAAAACACATGTTCCTCACATTTCTGTGGCAGAAAGTTCTGGAATCTGAGAGGAGCCACAAATTTCCTTCCACCCAGCGTTCCCCCACGTCTCCCGATAAAAATTATACCTCACTTGTGTGGGTAGGCTTAGCGCCCGCGACAGGAAACGCCCCAAAGCGCAACGTGGACACAGCCAAATGTTTGAAGGAAAACAGAGGTGTTTTTTGCAAAGTGCCTACCTGTAGATTTTGGCCTGTAGCTCAGCTGCCACCTAGGGAAACCTACCAAACCTGTGCATTTCTGAAAACTAGAGACCTGGGGGAATCCAAGATCGGGTGACTTGTGTGGCTCGGACCAGGTTCTGTTACCCAGAATCCTTTGCAAACCTCAACATTTGGCTAAAAAAACACATGTTCCTCACATTTCTGTGGCAGAAAGTTCTGGAATCTGAGAGGAGCCACAAATTTCCTTCCACCCAGTGTTCCCCCACGCCTCCCGATAAAAATGATACCTCACTTGTGTGAGTAGGCCTAGCGCCCGCGACAGGAAACGCCCCAAAGCGCAACGTGGACACAGCCAAATTTTTGAAGGAAAACAGAGGTGTTTTTTGCAAAGTGCCTACCTGTAGATTTTGGCCTGTAGCTCAGCCGCCACCTAGGGAAACCTACCAAACCTGTGCATTTCTGAAAACTAGAGACATAGGGGAATCCAAGATGGGGTGACTTGTGTGGCTCGGACCAGGTTCTGTTACCCAGAATCCTTTGCAAACCTCAAAATTTGGCTAAAAAAACACATGTTCCTCACATTTCTGTGGCAGAAAGTTCTGGAATCTGAGAGGAGCCACAAATTTCCTTCCACCCAGCGTTCCCCCTCGTCTCCCGATAAAAATGATACCTCACTTGTGTGGGTAGGCCTAGCGCCCGCGACAGGAAACGCCCCAAAGCGCAACGTGGACACAGCCAAATTTTTGAAGGAAAACAGAGGTGTTTTTTGCAAAGTGCCTACCTGTAGATTTTGGCCTGTAGCTCAGCCGCCACCTAGGGAAACCTACCAAACATGTGCATTTCTGAAAACTAGAGACCTAGGGGAATCCAAGATGGGGTGACTTGTGTGGCTCGGACCAGGTTCTGTTACCCAGAATCCTTTGCAAACCTCAAAATTTGGCTAAAAAAACACATGTTCCTCACATTTCTGTGGCAGAAAGTTCTGGAATCTGAGAGGAGCCACAAATTTCCTTCCACCCAGCGTTCCCCCACGTCTTCCGATAAAAATTATACCTCACTTGTGTGGGTAGGCTTAGCGCCCGCGACAGGAAACGCCCCAAAGCGCAACGTGGACACAGCCAAATGTTTGAAGGAAAACAGAGGTGTTTTTTGCAAAGTGCCTACCTGTAGATTTTGGCCTGTAGCTCAGCCGCCACCTAGGGAAACCTACCAAACCTGTGCATTTCTGAAAACTAGAGACCTAGGGGAATCCAAGATGGGGTGACTTGTGTGGCTCGGACCAGGTTCTGTTACCCAGAATCCTTTGCAAACCTCAAAATTTGGCTAAAAAAACACATGTTCCTCACATTTCTGTGGCAGAAAGTTCTGGAATCTGAGAGGAGCCACAAATTTCCTTCCACCCAGCGTTCACCCACGTCTCCCAATAAAAATGATACCTCACTTGTGTGGGTAGGCCTAGCGCCCGCGACAGAAAACGCCCCAAAGCGCAACGTGGACACAGCCAAATTTTTGAAGGAAAACAGAGGTGTTTTTTGCAAAGTGCCTACCTGTAGATTTTGGCCTGTAGCTCAGCCGCCACCTAGGGAAACCTACCAAACCTGTGCATTTCTGAAAACTAGAGACCTAGGGGAATCCAAGATGGGGTGACTTGGTTGGCTCGGACAAGGTTCTGTTACCCAGAATCCTTTGCAAACCTCAAAATTTGGCTAAAAAAACACATGTTCCTCACATTTCTGTGGCAGAAAGTTCTGGAATCTGAGAGGAGCCACAAATTTCCTTCCACCCAGCGTTCCCCCACGTCTCCCGATAAAAATTATACCTCACTTGTGTGGGTAGGCTTAGCGCCCGCGACAGGAAACGCCCCAAAGCGCAACGTGGACACAGCCAAATGTTTGAAGGAAAACAGAGGTGTTTTTTGCAAAGTGCCTACCTGTAGATTTTGGCCTGTAGCTCAGCTGCCACCTAGGGAAACCTACCAAACCTGTGCATTTCTGAAAACTAGAGACCTGGGGGAATCCAAGATCGGGTGACTTGTGTGGCTCGGACCAGGTTCTGTTACCCATAATCCTTTGCAAACCTCAACATTTGGCTAAAAAAACACATGTTCCTCACATTTCTGTGGCAGAAAGTTCTGGAATCTGAGAGGAGCCACAAATTTTCTTCCACCCAGTGTTCCCCCACGCCTCCCTATAAAAATGATACCTCACTTGTGTGAGTAGGCCTAGCGCCCGCGACAGGAAACGCCCCAAAGCGCAACGTGGACACAGCCAAATTTTTGAAGGAAAACAGAGGTGTTTTTTGCAAAGTGCCTACCTGTAGATTTTGGCCTGTAGCTCAGCCGCCACCTAGGGAAACCTACCAAACCTGTGCATTTCTGAAAACTAGAGACATAGGGGAATCCAAGATGGGGTGACTTGTGTGGCTCGGACCAGGTTCTGTTACCCAGAATCCTTTGCAAACCTCAAAATTTGGCTAAAAAAACACATGTTCCTCACATTTCTGTGGCAGAAAGTTCTGGAATCTGAGAGGAGCCACAAATTTCCTTCCACCCAGCGTTCCCCCACGTCTTCCGATAAAAATTATACCTCACTTGTGTGGGTAGGCTTAGCGCCCGCGACAGGAAACACCCCAAAGCGCAACGTGGACACAGCCAAATGTTTGAAGGTAAACAGAGGTGTTTTTTGCAAAGTGCCTACCTGTAGATTTTGGCCTGTAGCTCAGCCGCCACCTAGGGAAACCTACCAAACCTGTGCATTTCTGAAAACTAGAGACCTAGGGGAATCCAAGATGGGGTGACTTGTGTGGCTCGGACCAGGTTCTGTTACCCAGAATCCTTTGCAAACCTCAAAATTTGGCTAAAAAAACACATGTTCCTCACATTTCTGTGGCAGAAAGTTCTGGAATCTGAGAGGAGCCACAAATTTCCTTCCACCCAGCGTTCACCCACGTCTCCCAATAAAAATGATACCTCACTTGTGTGGGTAGGCCTAGCGCCCGCGACAGAAAACGCCCCAAAGCGCAACGTGGACACAGCCAAATTTTTGAAGGAAAACAGAGGTGTTTTTTGCAAAGTGCCTACCTGTAGATTTTGGCCTGTAGCTCAGCCGCCACCTAGGGAAACCTACCAAACCTGTGCATTTCGGAAAACTAGAGACCTAGGGGAATCCAAGATGAGGTGACTTGTGTGGCTCGGACCAGGTTCTGTCACCCAGAATCCTTTGCAAACCTCAAAATTTGGCAAAAAAAACACATGTTCCTCACATTTCTGTGGCAGAAAGTTCTGGAATCTGAGAGGAGCCACAAATTTCCTTCCACCCAGCGTTCCCCCACGTCTCCCGATAAAAATGATACCTCACTTGTGTGGGTAGGCCTAGCGCCCGCGACAGGAAACGCCCCAAAGCGCAACGTGGACACAGCCAAATTTTTGAAGGAAAACAGAGATGTTTTTTGCAAAGTGCCTACCTGTAGATTTTGGCCTGTAGCTCAGCCGCCACCTAGGGAAACCTACCAAACCTGTGCATTTCTGAAAACTAGAGACCTAGGGGAATCCAAGATGGGGTGACTTGGTTGGCTCGGACAAGGTTCTGTTACCCAGAATCCTTTGCAAACCTCAAAATTTGGCTAAAAAAACACATGTTCCTCACATTTCTGTGGCAGAAAGTTCTGGAATCTGAGAGGAGCCACAAATTTCCTTCCACCCAGCGTTCCCCCACGTCTTCCGATAAAAATTATACCTCACTTGTGTGGGTAGGCTTAGCGCCCGCGACAGGAAACGCCCCAAAGCGCAACGTGGACACAGCCAAATGTTTGACGGAAAACAGAGGTGTTTTTTGCAAAGTGCCTACCTGTAGATTTTGGCCTGTAGCTCAGCTGCCACCTAGGGAAACCTACCAAACCTATGCATTTCTGAAAACTAGAGACCTGGGGGAATCCAAGATTGGGTGACTTGTGTGGCTCGGACCAGGTTCTGTTACCCAGAATCCTTTGCAAACCTCAACATTTGGCTAAAAAAACACATGTTCCTCACATTTCTGTGGCAGAAAGTTCTGGAATCTGAGAGGAGCCACAAATTTCCTTCCACCCAGTGTTCCCCCACGCCTCCCGATAAAAATGATACCTCACTTGTGTGAGTAGGCCTAGCGCCCACGACAGGAAACGCCCCAAAGCGCAACGTGGACACAGCCAAATTTTTGAAGGAAAACAGAGGTGTTTTTTGCAAAGTGCCTACCTGTAGATTTTGGCCTGTAGCTCAGCCGCCACCTAGGGAAACCTACCAAACCTGTGCATTTCTGAAAACTAGAGACATAGGGGAATCCAAGATGGGGTGACTTGTGTGGCTCGGACCAGGTTCTGTTACCCAGAATCCTTTGCAAACCTCAAAATTTGGCTAAAAAAACACATGTTCCTCACATTTCTGTGGCAGAAAGTTCTGGAATCTGAGAGGAGCCACAAATTTCCTTCCACCCAGCGTTCCCCCTCGTCTCCCGATAAAAATGATACCTCACTTGTGTGGGTAGGCCTAGCGCCCGCGACAGGAAACGCCCCAAAGCGCAACGTGGACACAGCCAAATTTTTGAAGGAAAACAGAGGTGTTTTTTGCAAAGTGCCTACCTGTAGATTTTGGCCTGTAGCTCAGCCGCCACCTAGGGAAACCTACCAAACATGTGCATTTCTGAAAACTAGAGACCTAGGGGAATCCAAGATGGGGTGACTTGTGTGGCTCGGACCAGGTTCTGTTACCCCGAATCCTTTGCAAACCTCAAAATTTGGCTAAAAAAACACATGTTCCTCACATTTCTGTGGCAGAAAGTTCTGGAATCTGAGAGGAGCCACAAATTTCCTTCCACCCAGTGTTCCCCCACGCCTCCCGATAAAAATGATACCTCACTTGTGTGAGTAGGCCTAGCGCCCGCGACAGGAAACGCCCCAAAGCGCAACGTGGACACAGCCAAATTTTTGAAGGAAAACAGAGGTGTTTTTTGCAAAGTGCCTACCTGTAGATTTTGGCCTGTAGCTCAGCCGCCACCGAGGGAAACCTACCAAACCTGTGCATTTCTGAAAACTAGAGACCTAGGGGAATCCAAGATGGGGTGACTTGTGTCGCTCGGACCAGGTTCTGTTACCCAGAATCCTTTGCAAACCTCAAAATTTGGCTAAAAAAACACATGTTCCTCACATTTCTGTTGCAGAAAGTTCTGGAATCTGAGAGGAGCCACAAATTTCCTTCCACCCAGCGTTCCCCCACGTCTTCCGATAAAAATGATACCTCACTTGTGTGGGTAGGCCTAGCGCCCGCGACAGGAAACGCCCCGAAGCGCAACGTGGACACAGCCAAATTTTTGAAGGAAAACAGAGGTGTTTTTTGCAAAGTGCCTACCTGTAGATTTTGGCCTGTAGCTCAGCTGCCACCTAGGGAAACCTACCAAACCTGTGCATTTCTGAAAACTAGAGACCTAGGGGAATCCAAGATGGGGTGACTTGTGTGGCTCGGACCAGGTTCTGTTACCCAGAATCCTTTGCAAACCTCAAAATTTGGCTAAAAAAACACATGTTCCTCACATTTCTGTGGCAGAAAGTTCTGGAATCTGAGAGGAGCCACAAATTTCCTTCCACCCAGTGTTCCCCCACGCCTCCCGATAAAAATGATACCTCACTTGTGTGAGTAGGCCTAGCGCCCGCGACAGGAAACGCCCCAAAGCGCAACGTGGACACAGTCAAATTTTTGAAGGAAAACAGAGGTGTTTTTTGCAAAGTGCCTACCTGTAGATTTTGGCCTGTAGCTCAGCTGCCACCTAGGGAAACCTACCAAACCTGTGCATTTCTGAAAACTAGAGATCTAGGGGAATCCAAGATGGGGTGACTTGTGTCGCTCGGACCAGGTTCTGTTACCCAGAATCCTTTGCAAACCTCAAAATTTGGCTAAAAAAACACATGTTCCTCACATTTCTGTGGCAGAAAGTTCTGGAATCTGAGAGGAGCCACAAATTTCTTTCCACCCAGCGTTCCCCCACGTCTCCCGATAAAAATGATACCTCACTTGTGTGGGTAGGCCTAGCGCCCGCGACAGGAAACGCCCCAAAGCGCAACGTGGACACAGCCAAATTTTTTAAGGAAAACAGAGGTGTTTTTTGCAAAGTGCCTACCTGTAGATTTTGGCCTGTAGCTCAGCCGCCACCTAGGGAAACCTACCAAACCTGTGCATTTCTGAAAACTAGAGACCTAGGGGAATCCAAGATGGGGTGACTTGTGTGGCTCGGACCAGGTTCTGTTACCCAGAATCCTTTGTAAACCTCAAAATTTAGCTAAAAAAACACATGTTCCTCACATTTCTGTGGCAGAAAGTTCTGGAATCTGAGAGGAGCCACAAATTTCCTTCCACCCAGCGTTCCCCCACGTCTTCCGATAAAAATGATACCTCACTTGTGTGGGTAGGCCTAGCGCCCGCGACAGGAAACGCCCCAAAGCGCAACGTGGACACAGCCAAATTTTTGAAGGAAAACAGAGGTGTTTTTTGCAAAGTGCCTACCTGTAGATTTTGGCCTGTAGCTCAGCCGCCACCTAGGGAAACCTACCAAACCTGTGCATTTCTGAAAACTAGAGACCTAGGGGAATCCAAGATGGGGTGACTTGTGTGGCTCGGACCAGGTTCTGTTACCCAGAATCCTTTGCAAACCTCAAAATTTGGCTAAAAAAACACATGTTCCTCACATTTCTGTGGCAGAAAGTTCTGGAATCTGAGAGGAGCCACAAATTTCCTTCCACCCAGCGTTCCCCCTCGTCTCCCGATAAAAATGATACCTCACTTGTGTGGGTAGGCCTAGCGCCCGCGACAGGAAACGCCCCAAAGCGCAACGTGGACACAGCCAAATTTTTGAAGGAAAACAGAGGTGTTTTTTGCAAAGTGCCTACCTGTAGATTTTGGCCTGTAGCTCAGCCGCCACCTAGGGAAACCTACCAAACATGTGCATTTCTGAAAACTAGAGACCTAGGGGAATCCAAGATGGGGTGACTTGTGTGGCTCGGACCAGGTTCTGTTACCCAGAATCCTTTGCAAACCTCAAAATTTGGCTAAAAAAACACATGTTCCTCACATTTCTGTGGCAGAAAGTTCTGGAATCTGAGAGGAGCCACAAATTTCCTTCCACCCAGCGTTCCCCCACGTCTTCCGATAAAAATTATACCTCACTTGTGTGGGTAGGCTTAGCGCCCGCGACAGGAAACGCCCCAAAGCGCAACGTGGACACAGCCAAATGTTTGAAGGAAAACAGAGGTGTTTTTTGCAAAGTGCCTACCTGTAGATTTTGGCCTGTAGCTCAGCCGCCACCTAGGGAAACCTACCAAACCTGTGCATTTCTGAAAACTAGAGACCTAGGGGAATCCAAGATGGGGTGACTTGTGTGGCTCGGACCAGGTTCTGTTACCCAGAATCCTTTGCAAACCTCAAAATTTGGCTAAAAAAACACATGTTCCTCACATTTCTGTGGCAGAAAGTTCTGGAATCTGAGAGGAGCCACAAATTTCCTTCCACCCAGCGTTCACCCACGTCTCCCAATAAAAATGATACCTCACTTGTGTGGGTAGGCCTAGCGCCCGCGACAGAAAACGCCCCAAAGCGCAACGTGGACACAGCCAAATTTTTGAAGGAAAACAGAGGTGTTTTTTGCAAAGTGCCTACCTGTAGATTTTGGCCTGTAGCTCAGCCGCCACCTAGGGAAACCTACCAAACCTGTGCATTTCTGAAAACTAGAGACCTAGGGGAATCCAAGATGGGGTGACTTGGTTGGCTCGGACAAGGTTCTGTTACCCAGAATCCTTTGCAAACCTCAAAATTTGGCTAAAAAAACACATGTTCCTCACATTTCTGTGGCAGAAAGTTCTGGAATCTGAGAGGAGCCACAAATTTCCTTCCACCCAGCGTTCCCCCACGTCTCCCGATAAAAATTATACCTCACTTGTGTGGGTAGGCTTAGCGCCCGCGACAGGAAACGCCCCAAAGCGCAACGTGGACACAGCCAAATGTTTGAAGGAAAACAGAGGTGTTTTTTGCAAAGTGCCTACCTGTAGATTTTGGCCTGTAGCTCAGCTGCCACCTAGGGAAACCTACCAAACCTGTGCATTTCTGAAAACTAGAGACCTGGGGGAATCCAAGATCGGGTGACTTGTGTGGCTCGGACCAGGTTCTGTTACCCATAATCCTTTGCAAACCTCAACATTTGGCTAAAAAAACACATGTTCCTCACATTTCTGTGGCAGAAAGTTCTGGAATCTGAGAGGAGCCACAAATTTTCTTCCACCCAGTGTTCCCCCACGCCTCCCTATAAAAATGATACCTCACTTGTGTGAGTAGGCCTAGCGCCCGCGACAGGAAACGCCCCAAAGCGCAACGTGGACACAGCCAAATTTTTGAAGGAAAACAGAGGTGTTTTTTGCAAAGTGCCTACCTGTAGATTTTGGCCTGTAGCTCAGCCGCCACCTAGGGAAACCTACCAAACCTGTGCATTTCTGAAAACTAGAGACATAGGGGAATCCAAGATGGGGTGACTTGTGTGGCTCGGACCAGGTTCTGTTACCCAGAATCCTTTGCAAACCTCAAAATTTGGCTAAAAAAACACATGTTCCTCACATTTCTGTGGCAGAAAGTTCTGGAATCTGAGAGGAGCCACAAATTTCCTTCCACCCAGCGTTCCCCCACGTCTTCCGATAAAAATTATACCTCACTTGTGTGGGTAGGCTTAGCGCCCGCGACAGGAAACACCCCAAAGCGCAACGTGGACACAGCCAAATGTTTGAAGGTAAACAGAGGTGTTTTTTGCAAAGTGCCTACCTGTAGATTTTGGCCTGTAGCTCAGCCGCCACCTAGGGAAACCTACCAAACCTGTGCATTTCTGAAAACTAGAGACCTAGGGGAATCCAAGATGGGGTGACTTGTGTGGCTCGGACCAGGTTCTGTTACCCAGAATCCTTTGCAAACCTCAAAATTTGGCTAAAAAAACACATGTTCCTCACATTTCTGTGGCAGAAAGTTCTGGAATCTGAGAGGAGCCACAAATTTCCTTCCACCCAGCGTTCACCCACGTCTCCCAATAAAAATGATACCTCACTTGTGTGGGTAGGCCTAGCGCCCGCGACAGAAAACGCCCCAAAGCGCAACGTGGACACAGCCAAATTTTTGAAGGAAAACAGAGGTGTTTTTTGCAAAGTGCCTACCTGTAGATTTTGGCCTGTAGCTCAGCCGCCACCTAGGGAAACCTACCAAACCTGTGCATTTCGGAAAACTAGAGACCTAGGGGAATCCAAGATGAGGTGACTTGTGTGGCTCGGACCAGGTTCTGTCACCCAGAATCCTTTGCAAACCTCAAAATTTGGCAAAAAAAACACATGTTCCTCACATTTCTGTGGCAGAAAGTTCTGGAATCTGAGAGGAGCCACAAATTTCCTTCCACCCAGCGTTCCCCCACGTCTCCCGATAAAAATGATACCTCACTTGTGTGGGTAGGCCTAGCGCCCGCGACAGGAAACGCCCCAAAGCGCAACGTGGACACAGCCAAATTTTTGAAGGAAAACAGAGATGTTTTTTGCAAAGTGCCTACCTGTAGATTTTGGCCTGTAGCTCAGCCGCCACCTAGGGAAACCTACCAAACCTGTGCATTTCTGAAAACTAGAGACCTAGGGGAATCCAAGATGGGGTGACTTGGTTGGCTCGGACAAGGTTCTGTTACCCAGAATCCTTTGCAAACCTCAAAATTTGGCTAAAAAAACACATGTTCCTCACATTTCTGTGGCAGAAAGTTCTGGAATCTGAGAGGAGCCACAAATTTCCTTCCACCCAGCGTTCCCCCACGTCTTCCGATAAAAATTATACCTCACTTGTGTGGGTAGGCTTAGCGCCCGCGACAGGAAACGCCCCAAAGCGCAACGTGGACACAGCCAAATGTTTGACGGAAAACAGAGGTGTTTTTTGCAAAGTGCCTACCTGTAGATTTTGGCCTGTAGCTCAGCTGCCACCTAGGGAAACCTACCAAACCTATGCATTTCTGAAAACTAGAGACCTGGGGGAATCCAAGATTGGGTGACTTGTGTGGCTCGGACCAGGTTCTGTTACCCAGAATCCTTTGCAAACCTCAACATTTGGCTAAAAAAACACATGTTCCTCACATTTCTGTGGCAGAAAGTTCTGGAATCTGAGAGGAGCCACAAATTTCCTTCCACCCAGTGTTCCCCCACGCCTCCCGATAAAAATGATACCTCACTTGTGTGAGTAGGCCTAGCGCCCACGACAGGAAACGCCCCAAAGCGCAACGTGGACACAGCCAAATTTTTGAAGGAAAACAGAGGTGTTTTTTGCAAAGTGCCTACCTGTAGATTTTGGCCTGTAGCTCAGCCGCCACCTAGGGAAACCTACCAAACCTGTGCATTTCTGAAAACTAGAGACATAGGGGAATCCAAGATGGGGTGACTTGTGTGGCTCGGACCAGGTTCTGTTACCCAGAATCCTTTGCAAACCTCAAAATTTGGCTAAAAAAACACATGTTCCTCACATTTCTGTGGCAGAAAGTTCTGGAATCTGAGAGGAGCCACAAATTTCCTTCCACCCAGCGTTCCCCCTCGTCTCCCGATAAAAATGATACCTCACTTGTGTGGGTAGGCCTAGCGCCCGCGACAGGAAACGCCCCAAAGCGCAACGTGGACACAGCCAAATTTTTGAAGGAAAACAGAGGTGTTTTTTGCAAAGTGCCTACCTGTAGATTTTGGCCTGTAGCTCAGCCGCCACCTAGGGAAACCTACCAAACATGTGCATTTCTGAAAACTAGAGACCTAGGGGAATCCAAGATGGGGTGACTTGTGTGGCTCGGACCAGGTTCTGTTACCCCGAATCCTTTGCAAACCTCAAAATTTGGCTAAAAAAACACATGTTCCTCACATTTCTGTGGCAGAAAGTTCTGGAATCTGAGAGGAGCCACAAATTTCCTTCCACCCAGTGTTCCCCCACGCCTCCCGATAAAAATGATACCTCACTTGTGTGAGTAGGCCTAGCGCCCGCGACAGGAAACGCCCCAAAGCGCAACGTGGACACAGCCAAATTTTTGAAGGAAAACAGAGGTGTTTTTTGCAAAGTGCCTACCTGTAGATTTTGGCCTGTAGCTCAGCCGCCACCGAGGGAAACCTACCAAACCTGTGCATTTCTGAAAACTAGAGACCTAGGGGAATCCAAGATGGGGTGACTTGTGTCGCTCGGACCAGGTTCTGTTACCCAGAATCCTTTGCAAACCTCAAAATTTGGCTAAAAAAACACATGTTCCTCACATTTCTGTTGCAGAAAGTTCTGGAATCTGAGAGGAGCCACAAATTTCCTTCCACCCAGCGTTCCCCCACGTCTTCCGATAAAAATGATACCTCACTTGTGTGGGTAGGCCTAGCGCCCGCGACAGGAAACGCCCCGAAGCGCAACGTGGACACAGCCAAATTTTTGAAGGAAAACAGAGGTGTTTTTTGCAAAGTGCCTACCTGTAGATTTTGGCCTGTAGCTCAGCTGCCACCTAGGGAAACCTACCAAACCTGTGCATTTCTGAAAACTAGAGACCTAGGGGAATCCAAGATGGGGTGACTTGTGTGGCTCGGACCAGGTTCTGTTACCCAGAATCCTTTGCAAACCTCAAAATTTGGCTAAAAAAACACATGTTCCTCACATTTCTGTGGCAGAAAGTTCTGGAATCTGAGAGGAGCCACAAATTTCCTTCCACCCAGTGTTCCCCCACGCCTCCCGATAAAAATGATACCTCACTTGTGTGAGTAGGCCTAGCGCCCGCGACAGGAAACGCCCCAAAGCGCAACGTGGACACAGTCAAATTTTTGAAGGAAAACAGAGGTGTTTTTTGCAAAGTGCCTACCTGTAGATTTTGGCCTGTAGCTCAGCTGCCACCTAGGGAAACCTACCAAACCTGTGCATTTCTGAAAACTAGAGATCTAGGGGAATCCAAGATGGGGTGACTTGTGTCGCTCGGACCAGGTTCTGTTACCCAGAATCCTTTGCAAACCTCAAAATTTGGCTAAAAAAACACATGTTCCTCACATTTCTGTGGCAGAAAGTTCTGGAATCTGAGAGGAGCCACAAATTTCTTTCCACCCAGCGTTCCCCCACGTCTCCCGATAAAAATGATACCTCACTTGTGTGGGTAGGCCTAGCGCCCGCGACAGGAAACGCCCCAAAGCGCAACGTGGACACAGCCAAATTTTTTAAGGAAAACAGAGGTGTTTTTTGCAAAGTGCCTACCTGTAGATTTTGGCCTGTAGCTCAGCCGCCACCTAGGGAAACCTACCAAACCTGTGCATTTCTGAAAACTAGAGACCTAGGGGAATCCAAGATGGGGTGACTTGTGTGGCTCGGACCAGGTTCTGTTACCCAGAATCCTTTGTAAACCTCAAAATTTAGCTAAAAAAACACATGTTCCTCACATTTCTGTGGCAGAAAGTTCTGGAATCTGAGAGGAGCCACAAATTTCCTTCCACCCAGCGTTCCCCCACGTCTTCCGATAAAAATGATACCTCACTTGTGTGGGTAGGCCTAGCGCCCGCGACAGGAAACGCCCCAAAGCGCAACGTGGACACAGCCAAATTTTTGAAGGAAAACAGAGGTGTTTTTTGCAAAGTGCCTACCTGTAGATTTTGGCCTGTAGCTCAGCCGCCACCTAGGGAAACCTACCAAACCTGTGCATTTCTGAAAACTAGAGACCTAGGGGAATCCAAGATGGGGTGACTTGTGTCGCTCGGACCAGGTTCTGTTACCCAGAATCCTTTGCAAACCTCAAAATTTGGCTAAAAAAACACATGTTCCTCACATTTCTGTGGCAGAAAGTTCTGGAATCTGAGAGGAGCCACGAATTTCCTTCCACCCAGCATTCCCCCACGTCTCCTGATAAAAATGATACCTCACTTGTGTGGGTAGGCCTAGCGCCCGCGACAGGAAATGCCCCAAAGCGCAACGTGGACACAGCCAAATTTTTGAAGGAAACCAGAGGTGTTTTTTGCAAAGTGCCTACCTGTAGATTTTGGCCTGTAGCTCAGCCGCCACCTAGGGAAACCTACCAAACCTGTGCATTTCTGAAAACTAGAGACCTAGGGGAATCCAAGATGGGGTGACTTGTGTGGCTCGGACCAGGTTCTGTTACCCAGAATCCTTTGCAAACCTCAAAATTTGGCTAAAAAAACACATGTTCCTCACATTTCTGTGGCAGAAAGTTCTGGAATCTGAGAGGAGCCACAAATTTCCTTCCACCCAGCGTTCACCACGTCTCCCGATAAAAATGATACCTCACTTGTGTGGGTAGGCCTAGCGCCCGCGACAGGAAACGCCCCAAAGCGCAACGTGGACACAGCCACATTTTTGAAGGAATACAGAGGTGTTTTTTGCAAAGTGCCTACCTGTAGATTTTGGCCTGTAGCTCAGCCGCCACCTAGGGAAACCTACCAAACCTGTGCATTTCTGAAAACTAGAGACCTAGGGGAATCCAAGATGGGGTGACTTGTGTCGCTCGGACCAGGTTCTGTTACCCAGAATCCTTTGCAAACCTCAAAATTTGGCTAAAAAAACACATGTTCCTCACATTTCTGTGGCAGAAAGTTCTGGAATCTGAGAGGAGCCACGAATTTCCTTCCACCCAGCGTTCCCCCACGTCTCCTGATAAAAATGATACCTCACTTGTGTGGGTAGGCCTAGCGCCCGCGACAGGAAATGCCCCAAAGCGCAACTTGGACACAGCCAAATTTTTGAAGGAAAACAGAGGTGTTTTTTGCAAAGTGCCTACCTGTAGATTTTGGCCTGTAGCTCAGCCGCCACCTAGGGAAACCAACCAAACCTGTGCATTTCTGAAAACTAGAGACCTAGGGGAATCCAAGATGGGGTGACTTCTGTCGCTCGGACCAGGTTCTGTTACCCAGAATCCTTTGCAAACCTCAAAATTTGGCTAAAAAAACACATGTTCCTCACATTTCTGTGGCAGAAAGTTCTGGAATCTGAGAGGAGCCACAAATTTCCTTCCACCCAGCGTTCCCCCACGTCTTCCGATAAAAATGATACCTCACTTGTGTGGGTAGGCCTAGCGCCCGCGACAGGAAACGCCCCAAAGCGCAACGTGGACACAGCCAAATTTTTTAAGGAAAACAGAGGTGTTTTTTGCAAAGTGCCTACCTGTAGATTTTGGCCTGTAGCTCAGCCGCCACCTAGGGAAACCTACCAAACCTGTGCATTTCTGAAAACTAGAGACCTGGGGGAATCCAAGATCGGGTGACTTGTGTGGCTCGGACCAGGTTCTGTTACCCAGAATCCTTTGCAAACCTCAACATTTGGCTAAAAAAACACATGTTCCTCACATTTCTGTGGCAGAAAGTTCTGGAATCTGAGAGGAGCCACAAATTTCCTTCCACCCAGCGTTCCCCCTCGTCTCCCGATAAAAATGATACCTCACTTGTGTGGGTAGGCCTAGCGCCAGCGACAGGAAACGCCCCAAAGCGCAACGTGGACACAGCCAAATTTTTGAAGGAAAACAGAGGTGTTTTTTGCAAAGTGCCTACCTGTAGATTTTGGCCTGTAGCTCAGCCGCCACCTAGGGAAACCTACCAAACATGTGCATTTCTGAAAACTAGAGACCTAGGGGAATCCAAGATGGGGTGACTTGTGTGGCTCGGACCAGGTTCTGTTACCCAGAATCCTTTGCAAACCTCAAAATTTGGCTAAAAAAACACATGTTCCTCACATTTCTGTGGCAGAAAGTTCTGGAATCTGAGAGGAGCCACAAATTTCCTTTCACCCAGTGTTCCCCCACGCCTCCCGATAAAAATGATACCTCACTTGTGTGAGTAGGCCTAGCGCCCGCGACAGGAAACGCCCCAAAGCGCAACGTGGACACAGCCAAATTTTTGAAGGAAAACAGAGGTTTTTTTTGCAAAGTGCCTACCTGTAGATTTTGGCCTGTAGCTCAGCCGCCACCTAGGGAAACCTACCAAACCTGTGCATTTCTGAAAACTAGAGACCTAGGGGAATCCAAGATGGGGTGACTTGTGTCGCTCGGACCAGGTTCTGTTACCCAGAATCCTTTGCAAACCTCAAAATTTGGCTAAAAAAACACATGTTCCTCACATTTCTGTTGCAGAAAGTTCTGGAATCTGAGAGGAGCCACAAATTTCCTTCCACCCAGCGTTCCCCCACGTCTTCCGATAAAAATGATACCTCACTTGTGTGGGTAGGCCTAGCGCCCGCGACAGGAAACGCCCCGAAGCGCAACGTGGACACAGCCAAATTTTTGAAGGAAAACAGAGGTGTTTTTTGCAAAGTGCCTACCTGTAGATTTTGGCCTGTAGCTCAGCTGCCACCTAGGGAAACCTACCAAACCTGTGCATTTCTGAAAACTAGAGACCTAGGGGAATCCAAGATGGGGTGACTTGTGTGGCTCGGACCAGGTTCTGTTACCCAGAATCCTTTGCAAACCTCAAAATTTGGCTAAAAAAACACATGTTCCTCACATTTCTGTGGCAGAAAGTTCTGGAATCTGAGAGGAGCCACAAATTTCCTTCCACCCAGTGTTCCCCCACGCCTCCCGATAAAAATGATACCTCACTTGTGTGAGTAGGCCTAGCGCCCGCGACAGGAAACGCCCCAAAGCGCAACGTGGACACAGTCAAATTTTTGAAGGAAAACAGAGGTGTTTTTTGCAAAGTGCCTACCTGTAGATTTTGGCCTGTAGCTCAGCTGCCACCTAGGGAAACCTACCAAACCTGTGCATTTCTGAAAACTAGAGATCTAGGGGAATCCAAGATGGGGTGACTTGTGTCGCTCGGACCAGGTTCTGTTACCCAGAATCCTTTGCAAACCTCAAAATTTGGTTAAAAAAACACATGTTCCTCACATTTCTGTGGCAGAAAGTTCTGGAATCTGAGAGGAGCCACAAATTTCTTTCCACCCAGCGTTCCCCCACGTCTCCCGATAAAAATGATACCTCACTTGTGTGGGTAGGCCTAGCGCCCGCGACAGGAAACGCCCCAAAGCGCAACGTGGACACAGCCACATTTTTGAAAGAAAACAGAGGTGTTTTTTGCAAAGTGCCTACCTGTAGATTTTGGCCTGTAGCTCAGCCGCCACCTAGGGAAACCTACCAAACCTGTGCATTTCTGAAAACTAGAGACCTAGGGGAATCCAAGATGGGGTGACTTGTGTCGCTCGGACCAGGTTCTGTTACCCAGAATCCTTTGCAAACCTCAAAATTTGGCTAAAAAAACACATGTTACTCACATTTCTGTGGCAGAAAGTTCTGGAATCTGAGAGGAGCCACGAATTTCCTTCCACCCAGCGTTCCCCCACGTCTCCTGATAAAAATGATACCTCACTTGTGTGGGTAGGCCTAGCGCCCGCGACAGGAAATGCCCCAAAGTGCAACGTGGACACAGCCAAATTTTTGAAGGAAAACAGAGGTGTTTTTTGCAAAGTGCCTACCTGTAGATTTTGGCCTGTAGCTCAGCCGCCACCTAGGGAAACCTACCAAACCTGTGCATTTCTGAAAACTAGAGACCTAGGGGAATCCAAGATGGGGTGACTTCTGTCGCTCGGACCAGGTTCTGTTACCCAGAATCCTTTGCAAACCTCAAAATTTGGCTAAAAAAACACATGTTCCTCACATTTCTGTGGCAGAAAGTTCTGGAATCTGAGAGGAGCCACAAATTTCCTTCCACCCAGCGTTCCCCCACGTCTTCCGATAAAAATGATACCTCACTTGTGTGGGTAGGCCTAGCGCCCGCGACAGGAAACGCCCCAAAGCGCAACGTGGACACAGCCAAATTTTTTAAGGAAAACAGAGGTGTTTTTTGCAAAGTGCCTACCTGTAGATTTTGGCCTGTAGCTCAGCCGCCACCTAGGGAAACCTACCAAACCTGTGCATTTCTGAAAACTAGAGACCTGGGGGAATCCAAGATGGGGTGACTTGTGTGGCTCGGACCAGGTTCTGTTACCCAGAATCCTTTGCAAACCTCAACATTTGGCTAAAAAAACACATGTTCCTCACATTTCTGTGGCAGAAAGTTCTGGAATCTGAGAGGAGCCACAAATTTCCTTCCACCCAGTGTTCCCCCACGCCTCCCGATAAAAATGATACCTCACTTGTGTGAGTAGGCCTAGCGCCCGCGACAGGAAACGCCCCAAAGCGCAACGTGGACACAGCCAAATTTTTGAAGGAAAACAGAGGTGTTTTTTGCAAAGTGCCTACCTGTAGATTTTGGCCTGTAGCTCAGCCGCCACCTAGGGAAACCTACCAAACCTGTGCATTTCTGAAAACTAGAGACATAGGGGAATCCAAGATGGGGTGACTTGTGTGGCTCGGACCAGGTTCTGTTACCCAGAATCCTTTGCAAACCTCAAAATTTGGCTAAAAAAACACATGTTCCTCACATTTCTGTGGCAGAAAGTTCTGGAATCTGAGAGGAGCCACAAATTTCCTTCCACCCAGCGTTCCCCCACGTCTCCCGATAAAAATGATACCTCACTTGTGTGGGTAGGCCTAGCGCCCGCGACAGGAAACGCCCCAAAGCGCAACGTGGACACAGCCAAATTTTTGAAGGAAAACAGAGGTGTTTTTTGCAAAGTGCCTACCTGTAGATTTTGGCCTGTAGCTCAGCCGCCACCTAGGGAAACCTACCAAACATGTGCATTTCTGAAAACTAGAGACCTAGGGGAATCCAAGATGGGGTGACTTGTGTGGCTCGGACCAGGTTCTGTTACCCAGAATCCTTTGCAAACCTCAAAATTAGTCTAAAAAAACACATGTTCCTCACATTTCTGTGGCAGAAAGTTCTGGAATCTGAGAGGAGCCACAAATTTCCTTCCACCCAGTGTTCCCCCACGCCTCCCGATAAAAATGATACCTCACTTGTGTGAGTAGGCCTAGCGCCCGCGACAGGAAACGCCCCAAAGCGCAACGTGGACACAGCCAAATTTTTGAAGGAAAACAGAGGTGTTTTTTGCAAAGTGCCTACCTGTAGATTTTGGCCTGTAGCTCAGCCGCCACCTAGGGAAACCTACCAAACCTGTGCATTTCTGAAAACTAGAGACCTAGGGGAATCCAAGATGGGGTGACTTGTGTCGCTCGGACCAGGTTCTGTTACCCAGAATCCTTTGCAAACCTCAAAATTTGGCTAAAAAAACACATGTTCCTCATATTTCTGTTGCAGAAAGTTCTGGAATCTGAGAGGAGCCACAAATTTCCTTCCACCCAGCGTTCCCCCACGTCTTCCGATAAAAATGATACCTCACTTGTGTGGGTAGGCCTAGCGCCCGCGACAGGAAACGCCCCGAAGCGCAACGTGGACACAGCCAAATTTTTGAAGGAAAACAGAGGTGTTTTTTGCAAAGTGCCTACCTGTAGATTTTGGCCTGTAGCTCAGCTGCCACCTAGGGAAACCTACCAAACCTGTGCATTTCTGAAAACTAGAGACCTAGGGGAATCCAAGATGGGGTGACTTGTGTGGCTCGGACCAGGTTCTGTTACCCAGAATCCTTTGCAAACCTCAAAATTTGGCTAAAAAAACACATGTTCCTCACATTTCTGTGGCAGAAAGTTCTGGAATCTGAGAGGAGCCACAAATTTCCTTCCACCCAGTGTTCCCCCACGCCTCCCGATAAAAATGATACCTCACTTGTGTTAGTAGGCCTAGCGCCCGCGACAGGAAACGCCCCAAAGCGCAACGTGGACACAGTCAAATTTTTGAAGGAAAACAGAGGTGTTTTTTGCAAAGTGCCTACCTGTAGATTTTGGCCTGTAGCTCAGCTGCCACCTAGGGAAACCTACCAAACCTGTGCATTTCTGAAAACTAGAGATCTAGGGGAATCCAAGATGGGGTGACTTGTGTCGCTCGGACCAGGTTCTGTTACCCAGAATCCTTTGCAAACCTCAAAATTTGGCTAAAAAAACACATGTTCCTCACATTTCTGTGGCAGAAAGTTCTGGAATCTGAGAGGAGCCACAAATTTCTTTCCACCCAGCGTTCCCCCACGTCTCCCGATAAAAATGATACCTCACTTGTGTGGGTAGGCCTAGCGCCCGCAACAGGAAACGCCCCAAAGCGCAACGTGGACACAGCCAAATTTTTGAAGGAAAACAGAGGTGTTTTTTGCAAAGTGCCTACCTGTAGATTTTGGCCTGTAGCTCAGCCGCCACCTAGGGAAACCTACCAAACCTGTGCATTTCTGAAAACTAGAGACCTAGGGGAATCCAAGATGGGGTGACTTGTGTGGCTCGGACCAGGTTCTGTTACTCAGAATCCTTTGTAAACCTCAAAATTTAGCTAAAAAAACACATGTTCCTCACATTTCTGTGGCAGAAAGTTCTGGAATCTGTAAGTGGCCACAAATTTCCTTCCACCCAGCGTTCCCCCACGTCTTCCGATAAAAATGATACCTCACTTGTGTGGGTAGGCCTAGCGCCCGCGACAGGAAACGCCCCAAAGCGCAACGTGGACACAGCCAAATTTTTGAAGGAAAACAGAGGTGTTTTTTGCAAAGTGCCTACCTGTAGATTTTGGCCTGTAGCTCAGCCGCCACCTAGGGAAACCTACCAAACCTGTGCATTTCTGAAAACTAGAGACCTAGGGGAATCCAAGATGGGGTGACTTGTGTCGCTCGGACCAGGTTCTGTTACCCAGAATCCTTTGCAAACCTCAAAATTTGGCTAAAAAAACACATGTTCCTCACATTTCTGTGGCAGAAAGTTCTGGAATCTGAGAGGAGCCATGAATTTCCTTCCACCCAGCGTTCCCCCACGTCTCCTGATAAAAATGATACCTCACTTGTGTGGGTAGGCCTAGCGCCCGCGACAGGAAATGCCCCAAAGCGCAACGTGGACACAGCCAAATTTTTGAAGGAAAACAGAGGTGTTTTTTGCAAAGTGCCTACCTGTAGATTTTGGCCTGTAGCTCAGCCGCCACCTAGGGAAACCTACCAAACCTGTGCATTTCTGAAAACTAGAGACCTAGGGGAATCCAAGATGGGGTGACTTGTGTGGCTCGGACCAGGTTCTGTTACCCAGAATCCTTTGCAAACCTCAAAATTTGGCTATAAAAACACATGTTCCTCACATTTCTGTGGCAGAAAGTTCTGGAATCTGAGAGGAGCCACAAATTTCCTTCCACCCAGTGTTCCCCCACGCCTCCCGATAAAAATGATGCCTCACTTGTGTGGGTAGGCCTAGCGCCCGCGACAGGAAACGCCCCAAAGCGCAACGTGGACACAGCCAAATTTTTGAAGGAAAACAGAGGTGTTTTTTGCAAAGTGCCTACCTGTAGATTTTGGCCTGTAGCTCAGCCGCCACCTAGGGAAACCTACCAAACCTGTGCATTTCTGAAAACTAGAGACCTAGGGGAATCCAAGATGGGGTGACTTGTGTGGCTCGGACCAGGTTCTGTTACCCAGAATCCTTTGCAAACCTCAAAATTTGGCTAAAAAAACACATGTTCCTCACATTTCTGTGGCAGAAAGTTCTGGAATCTGAGAGGAGCCACAAATTTCCTTCCACCCAGCGTTCCCCCACGTCTCCCGATAAAAATGATACCTCACTTGTGTGGGTAGGCCTAGCGCCCGCGACAGGAAACGCCCCAAAGCGCAACGTGGACACAGCCACATTTTTGAAGGAAAACAGAGGTGTTTTTTGCAAAGTGCCTACCTGTAGATTTTGGCCTGTAGCTCAGCCGCCACCTAGGGAAACCTACCAAACCTGTGCATTTCTGAAAACTAGAGACCTAGGGGAATCCAAGATGGGGTGACTTGTGTGGCTCGGACCAGGTTCTGTTACCCAGAATCCTTTGCAAACCTCAAAATTTGGCTAAAAAAACACATGTTCCTCACATTTCTGTGGCAGAAAGTTCTGGAATCTGAGAGGAGCCACAAATTTCCTTCCACCCAGCGTTCCCCCATGTCTCCTGATAAAAATGATACCTCACTTGTGTGGGTAGGCCTAGCGCCCGCGACAGGAAATGCCCCAAAGCGCAACGTGGACACAGCCAAATTTTTTAAGGAAAACAGAGGTGTTTTTTGCAAAGTGCCTACCTGTAGATTTTGGCCTGTAGCTCAGCTGCCACCTAGGGAAACCTACCAAACCTGTGCATTTCTGAAAACTAGAGACCTAGGGGAATCCAAGATGGGGTGAATTTTGTGGCTCGGACCAGGTTCTGTTACCCAGAATCCTTTGCAAACCTCAAAATTTGGCTATAAAAACACATGTTCCTCACATTTCTGTGGCAGAAAGTTCTGGAATCTGAGAGGAGCCACAAATTTCCTTCCACCCAGTGTTCCCCCACGCCTCCCGATAAAAATGATGCCTCACTTGTGTGGGTAGGCCTAGCGCCCGCGACAGGAAACGCCCCAAAGCGCAACGTGGACACAGCCAAATTTTTGAAGGAAAACAGAGGTGTTTTTTGCAAAGTGCCTACCTGTAGATTTTGGCCTGTAGCTCAGCCGCCACCTAGGGAAACCTACCAAACCTGTGCATTTCTGAAAACTAGAGACCTAGGGGAATCCAAGATGGGGTGACTTGTGTGGCTCGGACCAGGTTCTGTTACCCAGAATCCTTTGCAAACCTCAAAATTTGGCTAAAAAAACACATGTTCCTTACATTTCTGCGGCAGAAAGTTCTGGAATCTGAGAGGAGCCACAAAACTTCTTCCACCCAGCGTTCCCCCACGTCTCCCGATAAAAATGATACCTCACTTGTGTGGGTAGGCCTAGCGCCCGCGACAGGAAACGCCCCAAAGCGCAACGTGGACACAGTCAAATTTTTGAAGGAAAACAGAGGTGTTTTTTGCAAAGTGCCTACCTGTAGATTTTGGCCTGTAGCTCAGCTGCCACCTAGGGAAACCTACCAAACCTGTGCATTTCTGAAAACTAGAGACCTAGGGGAATCCAAGATGGGGTGACTTGGTTGGCTCGGACCAGGTTCTGTTACCCAGAATCCTTTGCAAACCTCAAAATTTGGCTAAAAAAACACATGTTCCTCACATTTCTGTGGCAGAAAGTTCTGGAATCTGAGAGGAGCCACAAATTTCCTTCCACCCAGTGTTCCCCCACGCCTCCCGATAAAAATGATACCTCACTTGTGTGAGTAGGCCTAGCGCCCGCAACAGGAAACGCCCCAAAGCGCAACGTGGACACAGCCAAATTTTTGAAGGAAAACAGAGGTGTTTTTTGCAAAGTGCCTACCTGTAGATTTTGGCCTGTAGCTCAGCCGCCACCTAGGGAAACCTACCAAACCTGTGCATTTCTGAAAACTAGAGACCTAGGGGAATCCAAGATGGTGTGACTTGTGTGGCTCGGACCAGGTTCTGTTACCCAGAATCCTTTGTAAACCTCAAAATTTAGCTAAAAAAACACATGTTCCTCACATTTCTGTGGCAGAAAGTTCTGGAATCTGAGAGGAGCCACAAATTTCCTTCCACCCAGCGTTCCCCCATGTCTTCCGATAAAAATTATACCTCACTTGTGTGGGTAGGCTTAGCGCCCGCGACAGGAAACGCCCCAAAGCGCAACGTGGACACAGTCAAATATTTGAAGGAAAACAGGTTTTTTTTTTGCAAAGTGCCTACCTGTAGATTTTGGCCTGTAGCTCAGCCGCCACCTAGGGAAACCTACCAAACCTGTGCATTTCTGAAAACTAGAGACCTAGGGGAATCCAAGATGGGGTGACTTGTGTCGCTCGGACCAGGTTCTGTTACCCAGAATCCTTTGCAAACCTCAAAATTTGGCTAAAAAAACACATGTTCCTCACATTTCTGTGGCAGAAAGTTCTGGAATCTGAGAGGAGCCACAAAATTCCTTCCACCCAGCGTTCCCCACGTCTCCCGATAAAAATGATACCTCACTTGTGTGGGTAAGCCTAGCGCCCGCGACAGGAAACGCCCCAAAGCGCAACGTGGACACAGCCAAATTTTTGAAGGAAAACAGAGGTGTTTTTTGCAAACTGCCTACCTGTAGATTTTGGCCTGTAGCTCAGCCGCCACCTAGGGAAACCTACCAAACCTGTGCATTTCTGAAAACTAGAGACCTAGGGGAATCCAAGATGGGGTGACTTCTGTCGCTCGGACCAGGTTCTGTTACCCAGAATCCTTTGCAAACCTCAAAATTTGGCTAAAAAAACACATGTTCCTCACATTTCTGTGGCAGAAAGTTCTGGAATCTGAGAGGAGCCACAAATTTCCTTCCACCCAGCGTTCCCACACGTCTTCCGATAAAAATGATACCTCACTTGTGTGGGTAGGCCTAGCGCCCGTGACAGGAAACGCCCCAAAGCGCAACGTGGACACAGCCAAATTTTTGAAGGAAAACAGAGGTGTTTTTTGCAAAGTGCCTACCTGTAGATTTTGGCCTGTAGCTCAGCCGCCACCTAGGGAAACCTACCAAACCTGTGCATTTCTGAAAACTAGAGACCTAGGGGAATCCAAGATGGGGTGACTTGTGTGGCTCGGACCAGGTTCTGTTACCCAGAATCCTTTGCAAACCTCAAAATTTGGCTAAAAAAACACATGTTCCTCACATTTCTGTGGCAGAAAGTTCTGGAATCTGAGAGGAGCCACAAATTTCCTTCCACCCAGCGTTCCCCCACGTCTCCCGATAAAAATGATACCTCACTTGTGTGGGTAGGCCTAGCGCCCGCGACAGGAAACGCCCCAAAGCGCAACGTGGACACAGCCAAATTTTTGAAGGAAAACAGAGGTTTTTTTTGCAAAGTGCCTACCTGTAGATTTTGGCCTGTAGCTCAGCCGCCACCTAGGGAAACCTACCAAACCTGTGCATTTCTGAAAACTAGAGACCTAGGGGAATCCAAGATGGGGTGACTTGTGTCGCTCGGACCAGGTTCTGTTACCCAGAATCCTTTGCAAACCTCAAAATTTGGCTAAAAAAACACATGTTCCTCACATTTCTGTGGCAGAAAGTTCTGGAATCTGAGAGGAGCCACGAATTTCCTTCCACCCAGCGTTCCCCCACGTCTTCCGATAAAAATGATACCTCACTTGTGTGGGTAGGCCTAGCGCCCGCGACAGGAAACGCCCCAAAGCGCAACGTGGACACAGCCAAATTTTTTAAGGAAAACAGAGGTGTTTTTTGCAAAGTGCCTACCTGTAGATTTTGGCCTGTAGCTCAGCCGCCACCTAGGGAAACCTACCAAACCTGTGCATTTCTGAAAACTAGAGACCTAGGGGAATCCAAGATGGGGTGACTTGTGTGGCTCGGACCAGGTTCTGTTACCCAGAATCCTCTGCAAACCTCAAAATTTGGCTAAAAAAACACATGTTCCTCACATTTCTGTGGCAGAAAGTTCTGGAATCTGAGAGGAGCCACAAATTTCCTTCCACCCAGCGTTCCCCCACGTCTCCCGATAAAAATGATACCTCACTTGTGTGGGTAGGCCTAGCGCCCGCGACAGGAAATGCCCCAAAGCGCAACGTGGACACAGCCACATTTTTGAAGGAAAACAGAGGTGTTTTTTGCAAAGTGCCTACCTGTAGATTTTGGCCTGTAGCTCAGCCGCCACCTAGGGAAACCTACCAAACCTGTGCATTTCTGAAAACTAGAGACCTGGGGGAATCCAAGATGGGGTGACTTGTGTGGCTCGGACCAGGTTCTGTTACCCAGAATCCTTTGCAAACCTCAACATTTGGCTAAAAAAACACATGTTCCTCACATTTCTGTGGCAGAAAGTTCTGGAATCTGAGAGGAGCCACAAATTTCCTTCCACCCAGTGTTCCCCCACGCCTCCCGATAAAAATGATACCTCACTTGTGTGAGTAGGCCTAGCGCCCGCGACAGGAAACGCCCCAAAGCGCAACGTGGACACAGCCAAATTTTTGAAGGAAAACAGAGGTGTTTTTTGCAAAGTGCCTACCTGTAGATTTTGGCCTGTAGCTCAGCCGCCACCTAGGGAAACCTACCAAACCTGTGCATTTCTGAAAACTAGAGACATAGGGGAATCCAAGATGGGGTGACTTGTGTGGCTCGGACCAGGTTCTGTTACCCAGAATCCTTTGCAAACCTCAAAATTTGGCTAAAAAAACACATGTTCCTCACATTTCTGTGGCAGAAAGTTCTGGAATCTGAGAGGAGCCACAAATTTCCTTCCACCCAGCGTTCCCCCACGTCTCCCGATAAAAATGATACCTCACTTGTGTGGGTAGGCCTAGCGCCCGCGACAGGAAACGCCCCAAAGCGCAACGTGGACACAGCCAAATTTTTGAAGGAAAACAGAGGTGTTTTTTGCAAAGTGCCTACCTGTAGATTTTGGCCTGTAGCTCAGCCGCCACCTAGGGAAACCTACCAAACATGTGCATTTCTGAAAACTAGAGACCTAGGGGAATCCAAGATGGGGTGACTTGTGTGGCTCGGACCAGGTTCTGTTACCCAGAATCCTTTGCAAACCTCAAAATTAGTCTAAAAAAACACATGTTCCTCACATTTCTGTGGCAGAAAGTTCTGGAATCTGAGAGGAGCCACAAATTTCCTTCCACCCAGTGTTCCCCCACGCCTCCCGATAAAAATGATACCTCACTTGTGTGAGTAGGCCTAGCGCCCGCGACAGGAAACGCCCCAAAGCGCAACGTGGACACAGCCAAATTTTTGAAGGAAAACAGAGGTGTTTTTTGCAAAGTGCCTACCTGTAGATTTTGGCCTGTAGCTCAGCCGCCACCTAGGGAAACCTACCAAACCTGTGCATTTCTGAAAACTAGAGACCTAGGGGAATCCAAGATGGGGTGACTTGTGTCGCTCGGACCAGGTTCTGTTACCCAGAATCCTTTGCAAACCTCAAAATTTGGCTAAAAAAACACATGTTCCTCATATTTCTGTTGCAGAAAGTTCTGGAATCTGAGAGGAGCCACAAATTTCCTTCCACCCAGCGTTCCCCCACGTCTTCCGATAAAAATGATACCTCACTTGTGTGGGTAGGCCTAGCGCCCGCGACAGGAAACGCCCCGAAGCGCAACGTGGACACAGCCAAATTTTTGAAGGAAAACAGAGGTGTTTTTTGCAAAGTGCCTACCTGTAGATTTTGGCCTGTAGCTCAGCTGCCACCTAGGGAAACCTACCAAACCTGTGCATTTCTGAAAACTAGAGACCTAGGGGAATCCAAGATGGGGTGACTTGTGTGGCTCGGACCAGGTTCTGTTACCCAGAATCCTTTGCAAACCTCAAAATTTGGCTAAAAAAACACATGTTCCTCACATTTCTGTGGCAGAAAGTTCTGGAATCTGAGAGGAGCCACAAATTTCCTTCCACCCAGTGTTCCCCCACGCCTCCCGATAAAAATGATACCTCACTTGTGTTAGTAGGCCTAGCGCCCGCGACAGGAAACGCCCCAAAGCGCAACGTGGACACAGTCAAATTTTTGAAGGAAAACAGAGGTGTTTTTTGCAAAGTGCCTACCTGTAGATTTTGGCCTGTAGCTCAGCTGCCACCTAGGGAAACCTACCAAACCTGTGCATTTCTGAAAACTAGAGATCTAGGGGAATCCAAGATGGGGTGACTTGTGTCGCTCGGACCAGGTTCTGTTACCCAGAATCCTTTGCAAACCTCAAAATTTGGCTAAAAAAACACATGTTCCTCACATTTCTGTGGCAGAAAGTTCTGGAATCTGAGAGGAGCCACAAATTTCTTTCCACCCAGCGTTCCCCCACGTCTCCCGATAAAAATGATACCTCACTTGTGTGGGTAGGCCTAGCGCCCGCAACAGGAAACGCCCCAAAGCGCAACGTGGACACAGCCAAATTTTTGAAGGAAAACAGAGGTGTTTTTTGCAAAGTGCCTACCTGTAGATTTTGGCCTGTAGCTCAGCCGCCACCTAGGGAAACCTACCAAACCTGTGCATTTCTGAAAACTAGAGACCTAGGGGAATCCAAGATGGGGTGACTTGTGTGGCTCGGACCAGGTTCTGTTACTCAGAATCCTTTGTAAACCTCAAAATTTAGCTAAAAAAACACATGTTCCTCACATTTCTGTGGCAGAAAGTTCTGGAATCTGTAAGTGGCCACAAATTTCCTTCCACCCAGCGTTCCCCCACGTCTTCCGATAAAAATGATACCTCACTTGTGTGGGTAGGCCTAGCGCCCGCGACAGGAAACGCCCCAAAGCGCAACGTGGACACAGCCAAATTTTTGAAGGAAAACAGAGGTGTTTTTTGCAAAGTGCCTACCTGTAGATTTTGGCCTGTAGCTCAGCCGCCACCTAGGGAAACCTACCAAACCTGTGCATTTCTGAAAACTAGAGACCTAGGGGAATCCAAGATGGGGTGACTTGTGTCGCTCGGACCAGGTTCTGTTACCCAGAATCCTTTGCAAACCTCAAAATTTGGCTAAAAAAACACATGTTCCTCACATTTCTGTGGCAGAAAGTTCTGGAATCTGAGAGGAGCCATGAATTTCCTTCCACCCAGCGTTCCCCCACGTCTCCTGATAAAAATGATACCTCACTTGTGTGGGTAGGCCTAGCGCCCGCGACAGGAAATGCCCCAAAGCGCAACGTGGACACAGCCAAATTTTTGAAGGAAAACAGAGGTGTTTTTTGCAAAGTGCCTACCTGTAGATTTTGGCCTGTAGCTCAGCCGCCACCTAGGGAAACCTACCAAACCTGTGCATTTCTGAAAACTAGAGACCTAGGGGAATCCAAGATGGGGTGACTTGTGTGGCTCGGACCAGGTTCTGTTACCCAGAATCCTTTGCAAACCTCAAAATTTGGCTATAAAAACACATGTTCCTCACATTTCTGTGGCAGAAAGTTCTGGAATCTGAGAGGAGCCACAAATTTCCTTCCACCCAGTGTTCCCCCACGCCTCCCGATAAAAATGATGCCTCACTTGTGTGGGTAGGCCTAGCGCCCGCGACAGGAAACGCCCCAAAGCGCAACGTGGACACAGCCAAATTTTTGAAGGAAAACAGAGGTGTTTTTTGCAAAGTGCCTACCTGTAGATTTTGGCCTGTAGCTCAGCCGCCACCTAGGGAAACCTACCAAACCTGTGCATTTCTGAAAACTAGAGACCTAGGGGAATCCAAGATGGGGTGACTTGTGTGGCTCGGACCAGGTTCTGTTACCCAGAATCCTTTGCAAACCTCAAAATTTGGCTAAAAAAACACATGTTCCTCACATTTCTGTGGCAGAAAGTTCTGGAATCTGAGAGGAGCCACAAATTTCCTTCCACCCAGCGTTCCCCCACGTCTCCCGATAAAAATGATACCTCACTTGTGTGGGTAGGCCTAGCGCCCGCGACAGGAAACGCCCCAAAGCGCAACGTGGACACAGCCACATTTTTGAAGGAAAACAGAGGTGTTTTTTGCAAAGTGCCTACCTGTAGATTTTGGCCTGTAGCTCAGCCGCCACCTAGGGAAACCTACCAAACCTGTGCATTTCTGAAAACTAGAGACCTAGGGGAATCCAAGATGGGGTGACTTGTGTGGCTCGGACCAGGTTCTGTTACCCAGAATCCTTTGCAAACCTCAAAATTTGGCTAAAAAAACACATGTTCCTCACATTTCTGTGGCAGAAAGTTCTGGAATCTGAGAGGAGCCACAAATTTCCTTCCACCCAGCGTTCCCCCATGTCTCCTGATAAAAATGATACCTCACTTGTGTGGGTAGGCCTAGCGCCCGCGACAGGAAATGCCCCAAAGCGCAACGTGGACACAGCCAAATTTTTTAAGGAAAACAGAGGTGTTTTTTGCAAAGTGCCTACCTGTAGATTTTGGCCTGTAGCTCAGCTGCCACCTAGGGAAACCTACCAAACCTGTGCATTTCTGAAAACTAGAGACCTAGGGGAATCCAAGATGGGGTGAATTTTGTGGCTCGGACCAGGTTCTGTTACCCAGAATCCTTTGCAAACCTCAAAATTTGGCTATAAAAACACATGTTCCTCACATTTCTGTGGCAGAAAGTTCTGGAATCTGAGAGGAGCCACAAATTTCCTTCCACCCAGTGTTCCCCCACGCCTCCCGATAAAAATGATGCCTCACTTGTGTGGGTAGGCCTAGCGCCCGCGACAGGAAACGCCCCAAAGCGCAACGTGGACACAGCCAAATTTTTGAAGGAAAACAGAGGTGTTTTTTGCAAAGTGCCTACCTGTAGATTTTGGCCTGTAGCTCAGCCGCCACCTAGGGAAACCTACCAAACCTGTGCATTTCTGAAAACTAGAGACCTAGGGGAATCCAAGATGGGGTGACTTGTGTGGCTCGGACCAGGTTCTGTTACCCAGAATCCTTTGCAAACCTCAAAATTTGGCTAAAAAAACACATGTTCCTTACATTTCTGCGGCAGAAAGTTCTGGAATCTGAGAGGAGCCACAAAACTTCTTCCACCCAGCGTTCCCCCACGTCTCCCGATAAAAATGATACCTCACTTGTGTGGGTAGGCCTAGCGCCCGCGACAGGAAACGCCCCAAAGCGCAACGTGGACACAGTCAAATTTTTGAAGGAAAACAGAGGTGTTTTTTGCAAAGTGCCTACCTGTAGATTTTGGCCTGTAGCTCAGCTGCCACCTAGGGAAACCTACCAAACCTGTGCATTTCTGAAAACTAGAGACCTAGGGGAATCCAAGATGGGGTGACTTGGTTGGCTCGGACCAGGTTCTGTTACCCAGAATCCTTTGCAAACCTCAAAATTTGGCTAAAAAAACACATGTTCCTCACATTTCTGTGGCAGAAAGTTCTGGAATCTGAGAGGAGCCACAAATTTCCTTCCACCCAGTGTTCCCCCACGCCTCCCGATAAAAATGATACCTCACTTGTGTGAGTAGGCCTAGCGCCCGCAACAGGAAACGCCCCAAAGCGCAACGTGGACACAGCCAAATTTTTGAAGGAAAACAGAGGTGTTTTTTGCAAAGTGCCTACCTGTAGATTTTGGCCTGTAGCTCAGCCGCCACCTAGGGAAACCTACCAAACCTGTGCATTTCTGAAAACTAGAGACCTAGGGGAATCCAAGATGGTGTGACTTGTGTGGCTCGGACCAGGTTCTGTTACCCAGAATCCTTTGTAAACCTCAAAATTTAGCTAAAAAAACACATGTTCCTCACATTTCTGTGGCAGAAAGTTCTGGAATCTGAGAGGAGCCACAAATTTCCTTCCACCCAGCGTTCCCCCATGTCTTCCGATAAAAATTATACCTCACTTGTGTGGGTAGGCTTAGCGCCCGCGACAGGAAACGCCCCAAAGCGCAACGTGGACACAGTCAAATATTTGAAGGAAAACAGGTTTTTTTTTTGCAAAGTGCCTACCTGTAGATTTTGGCCTGTAGCTCAGCCGCCACCTAGGGAAACCTACCAAACCTGTGCATTTCTGAAAACTAGAGACCTAGGGGAATCCAAGATGGGGTGACTTGTGTCGCTCGGACCAGGTTCTGTTACCCAGAATCCTTTGCAAACCTCAAAATTTGGCTAAAAAAACACATGTTCCTCACATTTCTGTGGCAGAAAGTTCTGGAATCTGAGAGGAGCCACAAAATTCCTTCCACCCAGCGTTCCCCACGTCTCCCGATAAAAATGATACCTCACTTGTGTGGGTAAGCCTAGCGCCCGCGACAGGAAACGCCCCAAAGCGCAACGTGGACACAGCCAAATTTTTGAAGGAAAACAGAGGTGTTTTTTGCAAACTGCCTACCTGTAGATTTTGGCCTGTAGCTCAGCCGCCACCTAGGGAAACCTACCAAACCTGTGCATTTCTGAAAACTAGAGACCTAGGGGAATCCAAGATGGGGTGACTTCTGTCGCTCGGACCAGGTTCTGTTACCCAGAATCCTTTGCAAACCTCAAAATTTGGCTAAAAAAACACATGTTCCTCACATTTCTGTGGCAGAAAGTTCTGGAATCTGAGAGGAGCCACAAATTTCCTTCCACCCAGCGTTCCCACACGTCTTCCGATAAAAATGATACCTCACTTGTGTGGGTAGGCCTAGCGCCCGTGACAGGAAACGCCCCAAAGCGCAACGTGGACACAGCCAAATTTTTGAAGGAAAACAGAGGTGTTTTTTGCAAAGTGCCTACCTGTAGATTTTGGCCTGTAGCTCAGCCGCCACCTAGGGAAACCTACCAAACCTGTGCATTTCTGAAAACTAGAGACCTAGGGGAATCCAAGATGGGGTGACTTGTGTGGCTCGGACCAGGTTCTGTTACCCAGAATCCTTTGCAAACCTCAAAATTTGGCTAAAAAAACACATGTT
Source organism: Pleurodeles waltl (assembly GCF_031143425.1). Classification (NCBI taxonomy): domain Eukaryota; kingdom Metazoa; phylum Chordata; class Amphibia; order Caudata; family Salamandridae; genus Pleurodeles; species Pleurodeles waltl. The sequence goes on along the minus strand of NC_090444.1, from coordinate 1,686,922,490 downwards.
CCTCACATTTCTGTGGCAGAAAGTTCTGGAATCTGAGAGGAGCCACAAATTTCCTTCCACCCAGCGTTCCCCCACGTCTCCCGATAAAAATGATACCTCACTTGTGTGGGTAGGCCTAGCGCCCGCGACAGGAAACGCCCCAAAGCGCAACGTGGACACAGCCAAATTTTTGAAGGAAAACAGAGGTTTTTTTTTGCAAAGTGCCTACCTGTAGATTTTGGCCTGTAGCTCAGCCGCCACCTAGGGAAACCTACCAAACCTGTGCATTTCTGAAAACTAGAGACCTAGGGGAATCCAAGATGGGGTGACTTGTGTCGCTCGGACCAGGTTCTGTTACCCAGAATCCTTTGCAAACCTCAAAATTTGGCTAAAAAAACACATGTTCCTCACATTTCTGTGGCAGAAAGTTCTGGAATCTGAGAGGAGCCACGAATTTCCTTCCACCCAGCGTTCCCCCACGTCTTCCGATAAAAATGATACCTCACTTGTGTGGGTAGGCCTAGCGCCCGCGACAGGAAACGCCCCAAAGCGCAACGTGGACACAGCCAAATTTTTTAAGGAAAACAGAGGTGTTTTTTGCAAAGTGCCTACCTGTAGATTTTGGCCTGTAGCTCAGCCGCCACCTAGGGAAACCTACCAAACCTGTGCATTTCTGAAAACTAGAGACCTAGGGGAATCCAAGATGGGGTGACTTGTGTGGCTCGGACCAGGTTCTGTTACCCAGAATCCTCTGCAAACCTCAAAATTTGGCTAAAAAAACACATGTTCCTCACATTTCTGTGGCAGAAAGTTCTGGAATCTGAGAGGAGCCACAAATTTCCTTCCACCCAGCGTTCCCCCACGTCTCCCGATAAAAATGATACCTCACTTGTGTGGGTAGGCCTAGCGCCCGCGACAGGAAATGCCCCAAAGCGCAACGTGGACACAGCCACATTTTTGAAGGAAAACAGAGGTGTTTTTTGCAAAGTGCCTACCTGTAGATTTTGGCCTGTAGCTCAGCCGCCACCTAGGGAAACCTACCAAACCTGTGCATTTCTGAAAACTAGAGACCTAGGGGAATCCAAGATGGGGTGACTTGTGTCGCTCGGACCAGGTTCTGTTACCCAGAATCCTTTGCAAACCTCAAAATTTGGCTAAAAAAACACATGTTCCTCACATTTCTGTGGCAGAAAGTTCTGGAATCTGAGAGGAGCCACGAATTTCCTTCCACCCAGCGTTCCCCCACGTCTCCTGATAAAAATGATACCTCACTTGTGTGGGTAGGCCTAGCGCCCGCGACAGGAAATGCCCCAAAGCGCAACGTGGACACAGCCAAATTTTTGAAGGAAAACAGAGGTGTTTTTTGCAAAGTGCCTACCTGTAGATTTTGGCCTGTAGCTCAGCCGCCACCTAGGGAAACCTACCAAACCTGTGCATTTCTGAAAACTAGAGACCTAGGGGAATCCAAGATGGGGTGACTTCTGTCGCTCGGACCAGGTTCTGTTACCCAGAATCCTTTGCAAACCTCAAAATTTGGCTAAAAAAACACATGTTCCTCACATTTCTGTGGCAGAAAGTTCTGGAATCTGAGAGGAGCCACAAATTTCCATCCACCCAGCGTTCCCCCACGTCTTCCGATAAAAATGATACCTCACTTGTGTGGGTAGGCCTAGCGCCCGCGACAGGAAACGCCCCAAAGCGCAACGTGGACACAGCCAAATTTTTTAAGGAAAACAGAGGTGTTTTTTGCAAAGTGCCTACCTGTAGATTTTGGCCTGTAGCTCAGCCGCCACCTAGGGAAACCTACCAAACCTGTGCATTTCTGAAAACTAGAGACCTAGGGGAATCCAAGATGGGGTGACTTGTGTGGCTCGGACCAGGTTCTGTTACCCAGAATCCTTTGCAAACCTCAAAATTTGGCTAAAAAAACACATGTTCCTCACATTTCTGTGGCAGAAAGTTCTGGAATCTGAGAGGAGCCACAAATTTCCTTCCACCCAGTGTTCCCCCACGCCTCCCGATAAAAATGATACCTCACTTGTGTTAGTAGGCCTAGCGCCCGCGACAGGAAACGCCCCAAAGCGCAACGTGGACACAGTCAAATTTTTGAAGGAAAACAGAGGTGTTTTTTGCAAAGTGCCTACCTGTAGATTTTGGCCTGTAGCTCAGCTGCCACCTAGGGAAACCTACCAAACCTGTGCATTTCTGAAAACTAGAGATCTAGGGGAATCCAAGATGGGGTGACTTGTGTCGCTCGGACCAGGTTCTGTTACCCAGAATCCTTTGCAAACCTCAAAATTTGGCTAAAAAAACACATGTTCCTCACATTTCTGTGGCAGAAAGTTCTGGAATCTGAGAGGAGCCACAAATTTCTTTCCACCCAGCGTTCCCCCACGTCTCCCGATAAAAATGATACCTCACTTGTGTGGGTAGGCCTAGCGCCCGCAACAGGAAACGCCCCAAAGCGCAACGTGGACACAGCCAAATTTTTGAAGGAAAACAGAGGTGTTTTTTGCAAAGTGCCTACCTGTAGATTTTGGCCTGTAGCTCAGCCGCCACCTAGGGAAACCTACCAAACCTGTGCATTTCTGAAAACTAGAGACCTAGGGGAATCCAAGATGGGGTGACTTGTGTGGCTCGGACCAGGTTCTGTTACTCAGAATCCTTTGTAAACCTCAAAATTTAGCTAAAAAAACACATGTTCCTCACATTTCTGTGGCAGAAAGTTCTGGAATCTGTAAGTGGCCACAAATTTCCTTCCACCCAGCGTTCCCCCACGTCTTCCGATAAAAATGATACCTCACTTGTGTGGGTAGGCCTAGCGCCCGCGACAGGAAACGCCCCAAAGCGCAACGTGGACACAGCCAAATTTTTGAAGGAAAACAGAGGTGTTTTTTGCAAAGTGCCTACCTGTAGATTTTGGCCTGTAGCTCAGCCGCCACCTAGGGAAACCTACCAAACCTGTGCATTTCTGAAAACTAGAGACCTAGGGGAATCCAAGATGGGGTGACTTGTGTCGCTCGGACCAGGTTCTGTTACCCAGAATCCTTTGCAAACCTCAAAATTTGGCTAAAAAAACACATGTTCCTCACATTTCTGTGGCAGAAAGTTCTGGAATCTGAGAGGAGCCATGAATTTCCTTCCACCCAGCGTTCCCCCACGTCTCCTGATAAAAATGATACCTCACTTGTGTGGGTAGGCCTAGCGCCCGCGACAGGAAATGCCCCAAAGCGCAACGTGGACACAGCCAAATTTTTGAAGGAAAACAGAGGTGTTTTTTGCAAAGTGCCTACCTGTAGATTTTGGCCTGTAGCTCAGCCGCCACCTAGGGAAACCTACCAAACCTGTGCATTTCTGAAAACTAGAGACCTAGGGGAATCCAAGATGGGGTGACTTGTGTGGCTCGGACCAGGTTCTGTTACCCAGAATCCTTTGCAAACCTCAAAATTTGGCTATAAAAACACATGTTCCTCACATTTCTGTGGCAGAAAGTTCTGGAATCTGAGAGGAGCCACAAATTTCCTTCCACCCAGTGTTCCCCCACGCCTCCCGATAAAAATGATGCCTCACTTGTGTGGGTAGGCCTAGCGCCCGCGACAGGAAACGCCCCAAAGCGCAACGTGGACACAGCCAAATTTTTGAAGGAAAACAGAGGTGTTTTTTGCAAAGTGCCTACCTGTAGATTTTGGCCTGTAGCTCAGCCGCCACCTAGGGAAACCTACCAAACCTGTGCATTTCTGAAAACTAGAGACCTAGGGGAATCCAAGATGGGGTGACTTGTGTGGCTCGGACCAGGTTCTGTTACCCAGAATCCTTTGCAAACCTCAAAATTTGGCTAAAAAAACACATGTTCCTCACATTTCTGTGGCAGAAAGTTCTGGAATCTGAGAGGAGCCACAAATTTCCTTCCACCCAGCGTTCCCCCACGTCTCCCGATAAAAATGATACCTCACTTGTGTGGGTAGGCCTAGCGCCCGCGACAGGAAACGCCCCAAAGCGCAACGTGGACACAGCCACATTTTTGAAGGAAAACAGAGGTGTTTTTTGCAAAGTGCCTACCTGTAGATTTTGGCCTGTAGCTCAGCCGCCACCTAGGGAAACCTACCAAACCTGTGCATTTCTGAAAACTAGAGACCTAGGGGAATCCAAGATGGGGTGACTTGTGTGGCTCGGACCAGGTTCTGTTACCCAGAATCCTTTGCAAACCTCAAAATTTGGCTAAAAAAACACATGTTCCTCACATTTCTGTGGCAGAAAGTTCTGGAATCTGAGAGGAGCCACAAATTTCCTTCCACCCAGCGTTCCCCCATGTCTCCTGATAAAAATGATACCTCACTTGTGTGGGTAGGCCTAGCGCCCGCGACAGGAAATGCCCCAAAGCGCAACGTGGACACAGCCAAATTTTTTAAGGAAAACAGAGGTGTTTTTTGCAAAGTGCCTACCTGTAGATTTTGGCCTGTAGCTCAGCTGCCACCTAGGGAAACCTACCAAACCTGTGCATTTCTGAAAACTAGAGACCTAGGGGAATCCAAGATGGGGTGAATTTTGTGGCTCGGACCAGGTTCTGTTACCCAGAATCCTTTGCAAACCTCAAAATTTGGCTATAAAAACACATGTTCCTCACATTTCTGTGGCAGAAAGTTCTGGAATCTGAGAGGAGCCACAAATTTCCTTCCACCCAGTGTTCCCCCACGCCTCCCGATAAAAATGATGCCTCACTTGTGTGGGTAGGCCTAGCGCCCGCGACAGGAAACGCCCCAAAGCGCAACGTGGACACAGCCAAATTTTTGAAGGAAAACAGAGGTGTTTTTTGCAAAGTGCCTACCTGTAGATTTTGGCCTGTAGCTCAGCCGCCACCTAGGGAAACCTACCAAACCTGTGCATTTCTGAAAACTAGAGACCTAGGGGAATCCAAGATGGGGTGACTTGTGTGGCTCGGACCAGGTTCTGTTACCCAGAATCCTTTGCAAACCTCAAAATTTGGCTAAAAAAACACATGTTCCTTACATTTCTGCGGCAGAAAGTTCTGGAATCTGAGAGGAGCCACAAAACTTCTTCCACCCAGCGTTCCCCCACGTCTCCCGATAAAAATGATACCTCACTTGTGTGGGTAGGCCTAGCGCCCGCGACAGGAAACGCCCCAAAGCGCAACGTGGACACAGTCAAATTTTTGAAGGAAAACAGAGGTGTTTTTTGCAAAGTGCCTACCTGTAGATTTTGGCCTGTAGCTCAGCTGCCACCTAGGGAAACCTACCAAACCTGTGCATTTCTGAAAACTAGAGACCTAGGGGAATCCAAGATGGGGTGACTTGGTTGGCTCGGACCAGGTTCTGTTACCCAGAATCCTTTGCAAACCTCAAAATTTGGCTAAAAAAACACATGTTCCTCACATTTCTGTGGCAGAAAGTTCTGGAATCTGAGAGGAGCCACAAATTTCCTTCCACCCAGTGTTCCCCCACGCCTCCCGATAAAAATGATACCTCACTTGTGTGAGTAGGCCTAGCGCCCGCAACAGGAAACGCCCCAAAGCGCAACGTGGACACAGCCAAATTTTTGAAGGAAAACAGAGGTGTTTTTTGCAAAGTGCCTACCTGTAGATTTTGGCCTGTAGCTCAGCCGCCACCTAGGGAAACCTACCAAACCTGTGCATTTCTGAAAACTAGAGACCTAGGGGAATCCAAGATGGTGTGACTTGTGTGGCTCGGACCAGGTTCTGTTACCCAGAATCCTTTGTAAACCTCAAAATTTAGCTAAAAAAAACACATGTTCCTCACATTTCTGTGGCAGAAAGTTCTGGAATCTGAGAGGAGCCACAAATTTCCTTCCACCCAGCGTTCCCCCATGTCTTCCGATAAAAATTATACCTCACTTGTGTGGGTAGGCTTAGCGCCCGCGACAGGAAACGCCCCAAAGCGCAACGTGGACACAGTCAAATATTTGAAGGAAAACAGGTTTTTTTTTTGCAAAGTGCCTACCTGTAGATTTTGGCCTGTAGCTCAGCCGCCACCTAGGGAAACCTACCAAACCTGTGCATTTCTGAAAACTAGAGACCTAGGGGAATCCAAGATGGGGTGACTTGTGTCGCTCGGACCAGGTTCTGTTACCCAGAATCCTTTGCAAACCTCAAAATTTGGCTAAAAAAACACATGTTCCTCACATTTCTGTGGCAGAAAGTTCTGGAATCTGAGAGGAGCCACAAAATTCCTTCCACCCAGCGTTCCCCACGTCTCCCGATAAAAATGATACCTCACTTGTGTGGGTAAGCCTAGCGCCCGCGACAGGAAACGCCCCAAAGCGCAACGTGGACACAGCCAAATTTTTGAAGGAAAACAGAGGTGTTTTTTGCAAACTGCCTACCTGTAGATTTTGGCCTGTAGCTCAGCCGCCACCTAGGGAAACCTACCAAACCTGTGCATTTCTGAAAACTAGAGACCTAGGGGAATCCAAGATGGGGTGACTTCTGTCGCTCGGACCAGGTTCTGTTACCCAGAATCCTTTGCAAACCTCAAAATTTGGCTAAAAAAACACATGTTCCTCACATTTCTGTGGCAGAAAGTTCTGGAATCTGAGAGGAGCCACAAATTTCCTTCCACCCAGCGTTCCCACACGTCTTCCGATAAAAATGATACCTCACTTGTGTGGGTAGGCCTAGCGCCCGTGACAGGAAACGCCCCAAAGCGCAACGTGGACACAGCCAAATTTTTGAAGGAAAACAGAGGTGTTTTTTGCAAAGTGCCTACCTGTAGATTTTGGCCTGTAGCTCAGCCGCCACCTAGGGAAACCTACCAAACCTGTGCATTTCTGAAAACTAGAGACCTAGGGGAATCCAAGATGGGGTGACTTGTGTGGCTCGGACCAGGTTCTGTTACCCAGAATCCTTTGCAAACCTCAAAATTTGGCTAAAAAAACACATGTTCCTCACATTTCTGTGGCAGAAAGTTCTGGAATCTGAGAGGAGCCACAAATTTCCTTCCACCCAGCGTTCCCCCACGTCTCCCGATAAAAATGATACCTCACTTGTGTGGGTAGGCCTAGCGCCCGCGACAGGAAACGCCCCAAAGCGCAACGTGGACACAGCCAAATTTTTGAAGGAAAACAGAGGTTTTTTTTGCAAAGTGCCTACCTGTAGATTTTGGCCTGTAGCTCAGCCGCCACCTAGGGAAACCTACCAAACCTGTGCATTTCTGAAAACTAGAGACCTAGGGGAATCCAAGATGGGGTGACTTGTGTCGCTCGGACCAGGTTCTGTTACCCAGAATCCTTTGCAAACCTCAAAATTTGGCTAAAAAAACACATGTTCCTCACATTTCTGTGGCAGAAAGTTCTGGAATCTGAGAGGAGCCACGAATTTCCTTCCACCCAGCGTTCCCCCACGTCTTCCGATAAAAATGATACCTCACTTGTGTGGGTAGGCCTAGCGCCCGCGACAGGAAACGCCCCAAAGCGCAACGTGGACACAGCCAAATTTTTTAAGGAAAACAGAGGTGTTTTTTGCAAAGTGCCTACCTGTAGATTTTGGCCTGTAGCTCAGCCGCCACCTAGGGAAACCTACCAAACCTGTGCATTTCTGAAAACTAGAGACCTAGGGGAATCCAAGATGGGGTGACTTGTGTGGCTCGGACCAGGTTCTGTTACCCAGAATCCTCTGCAAACCTCAAAATTTGGCTAAAAAAACACATGTTCCTCACATTTCTGTGGCAGAAAGTTCTGGAATCTGAGAGGAGCCACAAATTTCCTTCCACCCAGCGTTCCCCCACGTCTCCCGATAAAAATGATACCTCACTTGTGTGGGTAGGCCTAGCGCCCGCGACAGGAAATGCCCCAAAGCGCAACGTGGACACAGCCACATTTTTGAAGGAAAACAGAGGTGTTTTTTGCAAAGTGCCTACCTGTAGATTT